>NW_022995747.1:5314898-5700738 GCF_900245975.1 Drosophila guanche | reverse complement strand
TGGCACTCCACGTTGGGTCTTGGGTTGATAAAAATTTCCGCCTCACTGCGATTATTCTGTGGACTCCAAGTTATTTTCCACCTCGCAGGGTCTACTGCTCAATTGGAATGCTGGACAGCCAATATTTGGTTTAGAGTTTAGATAGACCAGACCCCCCACACCCCGCTTAATCAAACGGTGACGCCTGGTGACAGTCTTTTGTAAAGCTCTTTGTGTGAGGGTGAGAAAATAGCTCCACGGACTGTGACTATGATTAGATGTTGGCCCCCAAGACTACCCAGCTAGGTGTTAAATAGGTTTCTAGAGGGCATATATATTACACTGCTCTTTTTCGCTGGCGCGTGGGTCTGTTGTCTGGGCAGATATACAGCCGCAGCCGCAGCCGCAACGCGTAACGAGGAGGCTGTCTGCCGGCGAGAGATGGCGGCGTAATTAGCTATCCGCGTAGCTATCTCATAAGTCGTAATTTATGGCTGACTTTGAAATATTTGCAAGTGCAAAAGTGCCGGTAAAAGGGAGTTTCTCGGCCCCAAGGTCATTGGGCGTCAGTCTCTTATCTGAGTGTAGGGTAAATATGCGGCGTTTTTTGTATCTAGACAGGCCACCACAGGGGCAGGGCAGTCTGAGCTATTAATAGATATTTGAATGTTTGTGAACTAGATTTGAAACAAATATTTGTGTGTCGTCTGACACCGCAACTTCCTTTTCCAAGAATATGTCAGCGCAGCAACTAAGCCCGCTGACATTTGAAAAAATAAGAATGCGCGGCAACTGGCACGTTCTGAGCCACAGTCATGTGTTGAGCAGCGCCGCAGTATCGCCCCTACGGATATTATTTCTGCCGATAGAGGGCCATCTTTTGAATGAGCCAGCAACTGCTATCGATAAATGAGCAGCACTGTTCCGCAACAAGGGCACGAAAGGAGCAATATTCTACCCTCGCAAAAGGAAATAGGCTATACAAATGCCCACGCCATCTGTTAACGAGCAACAAGTGATCAAATTTGGTTGTACCTTAATATGTTTACATTCAATTAAAATAAGTTTTACAAACTAGCCAATTTTGTGAATAATAGATTGATAAATTTAATACAATTATTTGATCAAGCACGATAGTCATAGTTAGCAATATTATTAAGAGAATATCAATATCCACAACATAGGATCATCGACACAAAACAATTAACCCATTGTCGACCAGTTGGGTATTTATTAATAAACACTCAAATCATGACAGGTACAAAATTGTTAATCAGTTCGTGTGAAAGATACTGTGATCATTTTTTATTTATAACATTTACAAACAGACTCTGTTTCAGTGACTTAACTCAAGTTGTTCATCTATTTAAATGTAGGGGGGCTAAGTAGGTTAAGTTGACTCTTTTCATCGGTATGTTTCTATGCACTATCGCACAGCTGTTTATCGAGTAATCGAGTATACATCTTTCGGTCGTACAAAACACCCCCCTCTTCGCATAAAAAGTTAATAAATTAATTAAATACTTTGTCAATAAAACTAAATTTGTCGTTTATTGTTCCCGTCGCAGTATTCGGTGCAAGTGGCTGAAATAAGCAATGGTAACTAGGGATGGTAAAATATCGACATCGAAATCCAACCTTGTCAAGTTATCGCTCTAGTACGCAGGAAAAAAATAAATTTAGCAACAAAAGCAAATTTAGCAGCCAAGTAACAGTGCTGAACGCCGTCAATATTGCTTTTTTTGTCTTGAAAACGTGTTAAAAGTGCTCGAATATATCAATAAAGTAGCCCAAGCAAAGGAAAAAGGCAAAGTTTCGTGCGTTTCATCGTTCGTCGACTCTTGGTGCTGGCAATTGGCTTGCGCTCCCCAATCTATTATGAACAACAATAGTAAGCGGAAAACTCGACCTAGTGGAGGAGGTGGCGGTGGCGGAGCCAACGGCGGCATCTCAAGGTAAGAAGAAGCACCAGCTGCAGTGGAAAAGCGAATGCAAAAAAGACAAACGCCAAGCGACAGACACAAGACAAGGAAAAAAAAGAAACGATACGAAGCGAAAGAAAAAGAAAAAAAAAACACACGCACACAGACACAAGTGTAATCGGTCGGTTGTGTGGGGCTGGTTTGCTTTTCGCTGCTGCTGCTTGCTTGCCGTTGCCCTGACAAATTGAAAACCCGCGACGACTAAAAACGCCACTGAAAGAAAGAGCGCTCTCCCGGTCCGGTCGAGAAAGGTGAAAGCGCGTCTCGAGTCTGTTTCTTCGTGGTGGCTGCTTTTGTTTTTGTTATTCTAGTGGCTGCAGCTAAATAAAGTCAACTCAAATCGAGGAATTCCATTCCCGTTTCGTATTGTCTGAAATCATTCTGAATTTTTGGAGACCAAATCGTAAATGCAAATGGCGCTTATATAAGAGGCCCAGCTGTGTGCTTGTGTGTGTCAATCAGTGTTTGAGTGTGTGTGTGCTCATTGGTGTGCGTTTATCGGGTCAGACTGTTGTGTGTGTGTGTGCGGTTTCAGCATCAGATTTTTATGCTTTGTTTACATTTCCCTTTCGCCAGAAAAAATGGGTACAAAGACATAATTTGTTTAAAGGTTTCCGTTGTCGCATTAGTGGCTCGTGTTGCCTCTCCTCGCCTCGCCTCGCATGTTCGCAGCCCCAAACAGTTGGACCCAGTTCCCCCTCGTGTCGCTACTGCTGCGCCCTTAAAATTTTTCAATTGAAATATGACTGCAGCGCGGCGCGCACACAACCACACACATCCGCATTTGTGCACAGTTCCGGGCATAAGTATTGGCATGGCTCTATATGTGGCCCCTCTCTCGCTCTTCTCTAGAATACGAACTGCTTAAAGCAGATAAAAGGCCTAAATTATGGTATTCACCGAGTTAAACATTTTTAGTCGTGCCAATACTTATCGCCATAACTGTTTGTGGTACACGATCATTATTTATTTATACACCAACACACATGCACATGTATAATTGTGAGCACTGTGGGGCCTGGGCCCCAGTCGTCCCACTGTGTGGCCTGGCGAGGGCCAGTGATGCACGCACACGCGCTCACATATTGTACTATTGCTTTTGTTTTTGTTTTTTCATCGTTTGCCTCTTGTTTTTCGACTGCATTTTCTTGCATAGTCAGCATTTTGCAGTTTTGCCCGTTGCCATTGCTGTGACGTGCAGCGGCTGCGCTGCGCTGCTCTGCTCAGAGTTTCTTTTGGCACACTTCGTCTCCTCTCCCCCCTCTTTGGGCAGCCACTGCACCAGCCCCTCCCTGATGGTGGTGTTCCGCTGGGCGCTCGAAATTTGGGTCACTTTACAATTTGCTGACCGAACGATACATCGCTCTTGTTTTCCATTCTACGTCTATGCATATTTATCCGCTATTCTGCCATGCACACTTGCCTTTCGAGTGTTTGGCCTGCTGCCTGCCTGCTGACGGTGCCTTCGTTTCGCTTCAGCCTATTTCTGAGAGCAGCTCTTGCTCTTAACTGTTCTCTCGCTCACCTTATCGCCACGCATGATTCACTCTTTAAACGCAATCAATTATTTGTTTTCATTCACGAAAATGTGCACAATGCACGCTCTGTGAGTCAGCCTCCCCTCCTTCTCCACACTCCCATCTCATTCTCAGCGATTGCACACCCACGCCCGTTGCTGTTGTTGTTGCGGCTGTGTGCGTGGCCGGGTTCATTGTGCGTTTCGTTGCGCATTTCACGGTCGTCGATCCTGCACGCAACCAACACCAAGTCCCAAGTCCATTCCATCCCCCCAAAAACATCCAAGCGAACGCCACTGAAAACAGAGCTGAACCGTAATTAAATAGGTCCGAGACAAGGCAAAGTCAGCAAAACGCCTCGCTTAAAAAAATCATAAATTGTTCGGAGAATTTTACAGTAATTACTCACTCTTTCAAAACACAAGCAAAACGTAAACAAAGAGCGGGGAACCAGATACCCTGAACCCCCAAAATCGGACTCAGTCCCAGAGGTGATTCCATTTTGCTTCTTTGGCCACACTGCAGTTTCGTACGGCAGCAGCTGGTTGCAAATATTTGTGAGAAATCCATGTAATTCGTAATAAAAATCAATTTAAGAAGCACTACGAGCGTTTTTGAATTTGCTGGAAGAGCCCGTGTCAGAGATTTCCATAATTCATTTAGTCCCCGTAGCGCGTATCGGTAAGTTCTAAAAATGCGAACTAAAATGCACACATACACATGCACTCTCACACACACACACTTACCGCACCATTGTGGGGGTGGGTATTTGCAAGGGGCGAGGGTCGTTGGAGTTTGCCAACAACGAAACGAAACAGAACGAACGAATCGATATCGCTGACGTCCCTGAAACGGTTTTCGCTTTGTCTTTGGCCTGGCTATCACTCTCGCATATTGGCAGCGCCAGCGCCAGCCGGGAGACGTTGATGCTTGTGAATAATTTGTGGCATATGCCATTCCATTCCATTCCCAGATACAACGCGAACGACAACAGTCTGAGACCAGCGAACAATAAGTCAGGTGCGGGTGGAAACGGTGCAGGAGCAGGAGGACCAGCAGCAACTCGACCGGTGGCGCAGGGCGTCTATAATAACACGTTTTTCATGCACTCGGCTACGGCGCTGGTTGGCAGCGTTGTGGAGGTGGTCCTGCGTTCGGGCAATATCTACGAAGGCGTATTCCGTACATTCTCGGGCAATTTTGACATCGCACTGGAGCTACCGGCGTGCATTAAGTCCAAGAATCTTCCGGAAGAGGGCAAGGTGCCAAATCACGTTATATTCCCGGCCGACACTGTCGTTAAAATCGTGGCGAAGGACTTTGATTCGCAGTACGCCACCGCTGGCGCTTTTCAGACCGATGGAGCCATCTCTGACAAGTGCAATGGTATGTCCAATTCCTTTAATCTTTCCATAACTGAAGTACTTATCAAATAACCTTTGATGTAGGTGCGCGTCCGGACGAGAAGGAACTGGAGCCATGGGACTCTGGCGCCAATGGAGACATTGACATTGAGCTGGATGGCGCTGCCAATGGCTGGGATGCCAATGAGATGTTCCGCAAAAATGAGCATACATTCGGGGTAACTTCCACTTTCGACGACTCTCTGGCCACGTACACGATCCCATTGGACAAGGGGGATTCGCTGGAGTTCAAGGAGGCCGAGGCAAAGGCTGAGAAGCTGGCAGCCGAAATTGAAAACAATCCGACGTGCCGCGACCGTCTGGACTTGGAGAATGGTGATGAGGAGGCGCTCTTTGCTGCTGTCGAGCGTCCGGAGCAGGACCATCGCCGCGATGGAGACAGGGAGCGCGAGCGCAATGATCGCGAGAGGGAACGTGAGGATCGCGACAGAGATCGTGACCGCGATCGTGGCAACAAGCCGCCGCGTGGCGCTGCTGACTTCCAGCTGCGCGAGACTATGAGCAGCGACCGGTACATTACCAAGCAGACGCGCGGACCGCAGTTGTCGCATGTGGGCATGTCCCAAGGTGGCGGCGGCGGCGGTGGTCGCGATCGTGATAGTGGTCTTATGATGCCCGGGGTCATTACTGGCGGCGGGACTGGCCAGGGCGGCGCTACGCAGTCGGCTGCAGTTCTATTGCTTGCAGGCGGCCTGAAGACCTCTGGGCCAGCCTCGTCCGCCAATGCGGCAGGCATGGATGCCTCCGGCAAGTATTCCATGGTTAAGCGCAAGACCGTGACCCAAGGGGGCAAGGTAATGCGCGGCAATGTGCCGCCCAGCAGTGGCGGCAACATCTCTGCTGTCCAAGGCGGCAATGGAAATCCTGTGGGCCAGAGCAAGGGTGGCTATCAGCCCACCATGGTCATGCAGAACCAGTATGCGTATCAGGGCAGCTCGCAAATAATACACGGGTAAGCAACGGCAACAGTCACAGCCCACATCATATTATTAATGTATTGTTTTCGCTCTTGTGTCAGGTCCTCCCAATACCGCAATCCATCTCACATGAGCGGCGGCCCCTCCAAGCTGAACGGTGACTCGAACGCCAATACCAATAAGCCGCTGCCCCAGCGGCAGATACGACAGTACCAAGGCTCGCAAAGCAATTCGCTCAACTACGGAGGAGAGCCGCAGCCGATGGGCAAGCCCATGCATAGCTCGCATGGCGGCCATCCTGGCCAAAATAGCAATTCGCCGCCGCTGCAAACGGGTGGGCAGCCGCAACAGCAGCAGCAACAGCCACCGCCGCAACAGCAGCAACAGCATCAGAATATGGCGCCACAGGGGCAGCCGCAGCCCCAACCGCAACGCCAGATGCGGTCTCGCGATAATCAGCTGCAGGATCTGCGACAGTTTGGCCAGGACTTCCAGCTGGCTCCAACAAATAATTCACCACCACAGCAGCAGCCTCAGCAGCAGCAGCAACAGCAGCAGCAGCAGCAACAGCAGCAAGTGCAGGCTCAAGTGCAGCAGCAACAGCGAGCTCTACTGCAATCGACCTCGCNTGTGCCCATGCAGCACCAAGTGCCACCGGCTCATCTGCATCAGGCGCCTCTATCACAGCCACACTATGTGCCTCAACAGCAGCAACAGCCGCCGCCTCCCCAACAGCAGCAGCAGCAGCAGCATGTACCGCTGCACTTGCAACAGAAAGCTCAGCAGCCGCCACAGCAGCAGCAGCAGCTGGCGGAGGCCCAGCACCAACTTGTGCCTAAGCAGCATCAACAGCCACCAGCGCAACAGCAACAGCAGCAGCCACAGCTGGCGCCAGAGCCATCGCAGCCGCAGCCTATCTACCATACAATGCCACCGCCACAGACGTCTCCGGTGGTGATCACCTCGCCGGTCCTGCTGGAGGCACCGCCGCCACAAATTCTGGCGGCCCAACAGCCGCAGCAACAGCTGACGGCCACGCCCAAGCCAGAGGCCTCGCCGGCACCTGGCAGTAATACCACAACCCCCACTGGTATTGCCAGTACGCCCACGACGGCGTCTGCGTCCAGTGCTGGGTCCGAGAAGTCCACGCCTGCTGCTGCAACGAGTGTAGCCACCAGTGGAACCGCAGCCCCCGCAGCTGCTGGGACAACTGGTAGTGGTGGTGCTGCTGCTGCTGCTGCTACTACTACTACTGGTGGCAGCGGAAGTACGCCTGTGGTGAAGAAGCATGTGCTCAATCCTTCGGCCAAGCCGTTCACGCCCAGGGCTGGGGCCGGCACACCCAATCCCTCGCGCCCCCATACGCCACAGACACCGGTGCCGATGCAGGGCATTTATACGACCACGGGTGCACATGTACCAGCGGCGGCGGCCAATCAGCCCATATACGTTGTGCAGCAGCAGCATCCATTCCCGCAACCCACACACCCACAGGCTGGACAGCCACAGCGACTTCGTCGCAATAATTATGGTGAGTGGAGCCGCCACTACGGCAACAGTGATACAAAGTTTTATTTTGTATTTATTAATCGAATGAAACCCACAATCTTGTTACACACACAGCCCCTATGGGAGCATCGCAGATGCATGTCTCGGCAACTACGGCCACCGGACAGCCACTGATGGCCGCCGCTCCCATGCCGTTCATACCGTACTCCCATGCCCCTCAAACACATTTCCAATCACAGGGATATACGCACATGCCGATGCGATTGTATCCGGAGCAACAGCAGCTGCAGTTCCTGACACAGACGCCACAGTCGACCACGCCATCGCCAGGACAGACGCATCAGCCGTTCCATCCGCCACCACAGCCCTCCCCTGCCGGCGGGGGACCGCAGCCGGCATACACGCCGCCCACACCGCAGACATACCAGTTTATGTGCCTGCATCCCCAACAGGTCCTAACCAATCCATATTATCAACCGCATCCAACGCACCAGCATGCGCAGCAAAATCCACAGTATCAGATCGTGATGCAGCAGCATCATGCACAGTGATGAGGATGATGCCACTCCAGCAACAACAACAGCAGCAACATCAGCAGCAGTAGTGGCAATTGGGGGCGGCAGGCATTAACGCTGTAAGGAATGGAATCTGTACGGGCAGCCATCAGTCATCAACAAGCCACATTTAAACACCACATAGCCAACAGCATAAAGCAGCAGCATCGCTGCGACCATCTTCATATCCCTCATTCAACTTTTGAGTAGGCGCGCGCTTGCGGCATTTGTAGTCGCTCCAAGCGAACCCCAAAAAAGAACACACATCCCATACCCATGCCCATACACCACAATCACATAAATGCCATGTGCAGGAGCGGTTCAATCTGTGGCACATCTCACAGACCGACAACAACAACAACTAGGAAATTATAAAATACAATTAAAAACAAAAAGAAAAGGAAACTAGTAAATTTTGAAATTGCAAGACTTCTACAGCGCACGGAAGCGAACAAATAACAACAACAACAAAAGCAATCACTGAACAACAAACAAACACCAAACATATAGGAACTACAAAAAACAAAAACTTAAAAAAACAAAAGTTAGCAAGAGGAAGAAAAGGAAAGAAAGTAAAGCTAAAAGCAGCAATCGAAGAACCCCTCAAAATGATTAGTTAACAAAACAACAACAAGTGTATAATGAAAGCAATGAGCGAGCCTTTTGTAGGGATCGTTTCCCAGCCCCAGCTCGTACCGCCCCCCATGCCCCCGCCCTTAGGCAACTTCCAAATCTGATGATTGGCTCACAAGCAAAAATTAATAAAGAAAATCGAAATTCGATTAGCAAAGCGAAAAAGAAGTCAAATCAAATGTTGTGCAAAGTGAAAATTAGAAGCTACAAAGAGGAGGAGGAGGAGCTACATTTTGTAAACATTGTTTTAAACATTATCCTTAGATTTCCACCTTTTGCTATTCAATAGTTTTATCCAATTTGGCTAGCCTCACAACACAACAACAAATCCCATGCACACACCGAACTCCTTCCAGCCGCACACACAAATCCCCCCATGGAAGAAGAAAAAAGCGACATGCAGTCACACAAAAACCTAAAAGTCATCATTCCACGTTGAAATTATCTCCAAATGTGCAGGCAGTTGGGCACTGCCCTGACCCCCCCTAGATGAATGGATGGAAGCCGGAAATTCTTGTTTGCCTGCACTGCGGGAAATTAAAAAAAAATACGAATGTGATTTTCTAAAAAAAAAGAGCAATACATTTTTATTTCTCCACCCCAACACCTTCTGTAAAACTAATTAATTTGATAGAAATTGAATTTTGTTTTTCACATATCTTGTTTTGGCCTTTGTTTTGAACTTCATTTCTATAGCAGCATTTATTGGACATGTTTTGAAAAATGTGTGTATCAATTATAATTTTGGATACAAATTTCCTTGGCCACTTTTACAGTGTTTGTATGTAGAGTGGTGGGGGAGGGGGGAGGGGCACAGGATATTGTAGGATCTTGTGTCTTCCTGGCTTCTTTCTGGGTTTTGAGTGCCTCCGTTGTCCTTTTTACAACCAAAATGAAGTAAGACAAACCCTATTACAATACTTTGCCCCCCGTCATCCAAGCAGTTCGATTATAATTCGTATGATCAATAAGCATCTGTTGTGGTCTGTTTTGTTTTGTAAACCTTCAAGTTTCCTTAAATGAAAAAAAAAGATTATAAAAAGTAACAATTATTATAAATTTAAATAAAAACAAAAACTAAAAAAAAAAGGAGAAAAAACAAAAAAAAACCAAAAAATATAAAAGATTTGTATATCCTTTTGGCAGGTTATATTCAGCTGTGGGGGAACCTCCTCATCCTCCAGAGTGTATCTGCAAAATAATTTTAATAATTGTCGAGGGGCTGGTGGTGGTGGGGCATTCTATGTTGAGTTTTCTGTACCCAAACTCGTCAAAATGGCTGTGATATGATTAAGTGTACATAAGGTCACAAACATTTTAACGACATGGTATAAGAAAGATGCTTTCCATTCCACTGTTGACCTGCTGCTCTCTGCCCTGCCCAGATCGATGCTGCGTCGTGTCGCGTCGTAGTTGCCATCCACACGAAACTCATCAAAATGGCTGTGATATGATTTTGCTAGTGCAACATTTCACAACCGTTTGATGGGTTACGTAAGTATGGGATGACGGTCGAGTTTTTCGTTTTTTGCCTCGAAAAAGATGTACCGAACACTTGTTGGGCACTTGGGGCTGGGGCTGGGGCTGTGGCTCGGGCTGTTCTGCATACGCACACAGGCCGGCGCAGGGTGCATTTTGATACTTTTTTTTGTGGACACGAAACTGCAATCGATTGCTCATTGCAATGCCCATCAAAGCTGGCTGTGATACGCTTCAAATGCAAATATATCTTTCTTCAGCCATTTTTGATGACACTGAAAGTAAGGTTACCAAGTGCCGGACACGCACGCACACACACACACACACACACACACATACACACAAACGCACACACCAAACAACACGGACTTCAATGCAATTCACGTAACTGTGGCGGCGGCAACGGCAACCGGCGGCTACGAAAGACGATTTTGGGGCGTAATAACGTCATTTACATACGGCATCAACGCACGACGTAAAGTAAATAACGTAACACATAAGCGGCTTTCGTATGCATGCATACGGTGTGGCTGTTGTGTGTGTTTGTGGGTGTGTTTGGGTTGTATCCTGCTGTAGTTTTTCCTATTTCCGGCCTTTCAAATTATTCTTCGGTGGGGGGGGGGGGGGGGGAGGTGGAGCCTGAGTTCGAGTGAACTAGAGGATTAAATTAGTCTGTGTCTGTGTGTGTTTGTGTGTATGCTTGTGCTGTGTGTATGTATGCGCGCGTGTCCGATTGCGCGGCTCGCGCAGGACTCCACTGCTGTCGTTATCCTTCTCCGTTGCGGCTTGCTTCTTGCGATATTTCTTACGTTCCAGTTGAGTTTTTTCTGTATCCTTCTTGGTGTTCTGTAGGTTAAGTAGCCGAAATATGTACGTTGCATGTTGCATATGCATCCCGCGATGTACAATGCATGCCCTCTCTATGCGTGTGTGTGTGAAACGCCAGCGTCGACTGCGACTGCGACCACCGCCCTCTGCTGCCGGCCGCTAAAATGTCTGCCAACCAGTCTAACTGCTGTGTTGCCTGTTGTCTGTACGTCTCTACGATGTCTGGTTGTGCCGTACGTTATGCCGGAGTGCGTCAATGCATGTGTGTGTGTGTACGGCACGGAGTGTTCACCCTTAACATGCCCTTCCCAGGACCAGACAACGGCAACAACCACCATTCCCACTCTCTCTCACTCACTCTCTCTCTCTCTCTTGGTCCGTTCCGCAAGTGGAGAGTATAACGGGGGAAGATCGAAGAATTTTTCACATTAAATTTGTGTTGAGCGAGAGGAGCCGAGGAGGGGACTGTTAAGTATCCAAGATATTTCGGGACACTCTACTACATTCACTGTTAGCGTATATTCAAAATCATTGATTTAATGCGCATTTATGTATCTGCAAATGTATCCCTCGATATGTACACTGTACAGCAAGGGTGTTTCCCCAGTCGGGCTGATTGATTTGTGGCCAGTGTTGTGTTTGTTGTTGCCGCGTCTGCTGCAGTTTTTGCAGTCGTCCAAATAGTACAATTCTCGGCATACACATTCGAACAAATATAAGTATGTATGGATGGCACAGAGTGAGCAGGCGAACGACCGACCATCCCTTATTTTACTTCTTCCTGGCACTCTTTCTCTACACGCCATCTGCTATGTGTGTCCTGTGTGTGCGTGTATATTACTACAATCGCAGACGGACTTTTGGGCTTGCCGTTGCCGTTTGTCGATGCCGATGCCACCCACCCTTTTACCAAACAGCAACATCATCATCATCATCATCGTACGGTACGTACGGGTCCTTCCTGGCTCTCTCTCTCTCTTCTGCTTCTCTCTTTTCCTCATCCTCATCCTCGTACTGCTGCTAGTCGGCATTTGTCGTGTGTATACCGAAATTCGTAAAATTCATTTATGGCTAGGGCAGATTGTTGTTGCTGCTGTCGCTGCCTCTGCCGCTGCCGCTGCCACTACCGCTCTGCCGCTGTCGCTGCCGCGGCTTTCGCTTTGTTCCTGTTTCAGGGCGACGGCCGCCGTCGTCTTCACCTTCACTGCCGCAGCCTTTTAATTTTTTTTTTGGGGTGTTCCGCCCAATTCTAAGATGGATTTAATGCGCTTTTAATTGAGGGAATCATTGAACTCTTCTCTCGTTCGTATCCCTTGGGGTGCTCCTGTGGACAATGTGGCAGCGCGTCCCTCTGTGTCCGCCATCCGCTGGGCATCTCTTCTGTATCGTGTGGCACACGCATATTGTGCCATGTACAAACTTTTCACATCCGTGCCATGTATCCTGGATCCAGCACCCAGCACGACAGGGACAAGCCAGGGCCCAGGGCCGGGGCCAGTCTTTTGCGCAGTTTCGAATGCCCACAAAACAATGGAGAAAGGAAAGTCGTGGAAAAAAAAAACGTTCTATCGCTGAAATTTTCACCATTTCACTTGAGTTTTTCACGGATTAAGCCACTTCCTGGGCCATTTTCGTGCACACTTCTTGTACGATGCGACCTTTTCGATTTTTGGCATATTTATTTATTTATTTTATTGTTCATTTTACCGTTCGATTAGCAATAATTTATTAACCGGTTTTTCTCGTGACGTTTTCGCCTTTTTACAATCGGAACGGAACGACGGGCACCAACCATCGTAGAAATATTCAAAAGGATGGTTTCGGTTGTTTTCCACCCTCTCTCTTACTCTCTCTCTCTCTTTTTGCTCTCTCTTGGGTACATGGGAGCGCAGGGTATAATATCATTGGTGAGGGACCGCTAAGAAAGGAATAATGATAATCAGGCCATAGTTATATCGTTTCATTAGACGGATATTTATTTCCTCCTTAAAGCATACATCATTGACCGGAATCTTTATTTTTGGTAACTCAAACTAGTGGATGCACCCCATAATACATTCTACCTTGCAGCCAATCGCCTCTCTTTTGTGCATGTGTGCGAGCGTGAGTTTTTGTCACGACCTTCTCTCTCTTTCTATTCTCTCTCGGCCCTGCCTTCGTCCTTCGTGTGTAGTTTTCAATTACAACTGCTGCCCCGAAAGGGCAAAAAAGGCGCGCCCCCGCCCGCCGACCAACGAAATACACAAAATGTATTCCGTTTTTGTTTCTTCCATTTTCACTTTCGACAGAACTGCGCTGACGCATTGAGAGAAAGGGAGCTGCTGCTCTCACTCACACCAGCAGAGAGAGAGAGCGAGCGTATGGGAACTGTACAATGCCGAAGGGAAGGAGATCAATGGACAGATAGGATGCGTTCAACCTCTAGAAAGTCGCAATGGCAGATGATATTTTTTCGCTCTCTTTTTCTCTTAGACTTCGATTAGCTTTTGTTCTCTTATCAGAAGATCGGTAGTAATTAGTTTAACATTTGATAATTATGAATGAATTATGAAGTTCAGATGCAGATAGAGTAAGATCCAGTACATACCCACCTTTATTCTTGGGGAAATTCTTTCAGCTCTCACCACAGAACCACATTTAGATGATGCCATAAAAGCGTATCCCTAGTGGAACGCACACCCCACCATAATCATTGAAAATCAAATTGAATGTGTCGGGTTTCTTTATTCATTCATTCATTCTTTTACAATAAAAAAATGTTCAACAGCAAAAAATATTACACAAATTTTTCAAATGTAAATAAATTGAATAAATAAATTGTACGAATTACGCTGTGCACGGTTGAGTTCTGATTGTGATTCAGGCAGGCGATGATATCCCTAATCGATGGATGCGATGGATGTGCCTGCGCTATGGTAGAATGTGGTGCAAGGGAAGGAAAGTTGGTTCCGTTCCAGCCACATTTGGGGGCATTTAAAACAATTAACAAGATGCGGGAACCGTTTCCAGGTGAAGGTTACTCGCTGGTACGTAACTCTCTGTATTATCATTCAAAAAGGGGTGTCTTGGCAAGTTAAAACTAAAAACGAGATACATATATTGTTCCTTTTCTTTTGCTTGTTGTTGTGCTTCCTTTGTAAATGGCATCATGTTCATCCGAACACTGATGCCCAATGGATGTCATTCTTTTATACTATATATTTATAGTATTACAAGTTAAGGTGCAGTAATGCGAAAGTTTGTGTGTGAATATGAGTGTTGGGGGTATGTGGATATGCATGGTGTTGAGATACATTCATAGTACGATATACACATGGTATAAATAATGTAAAAACTGAAGTTGAAAATCGAAAGGGGTCATATTTATACTACTCTCCTACACACATACCATAAGAGTTATCATCGATGGATATATTATTAAATGTATATGTTTAACATGAGCTTAACACGTATTGCAACAGGGCCAGAGTTTTCCAAAAGTGCTAAAAATAAATTTGTAATTTCATCAGCATTTGGGATCCACTACGATGCGATATACGATACGATACGTTAATGATTCCGTGAGTCTTAGCGGCTAGGGGGACTGTAAAATGTTGGTTGTGGTGCTGTTGAGGGGTTTTGGGGGACAAACTAACCAATGCATTGTATGTATTTATGTGGGCGTGTGGGTGGTGTTTGAGGGGGGTGGGGGGATTCATTATAATTACATTAACGATATTAAATGGTATAATAAATAACTATAATTAGCATACAATACATAGATCCCTCTCTATATATATGTAAATGGTATTGTATGTTGGATGTTGTGTGTCTCTCTCTATGTTTAAATGTTTAATCAAATGCATACTCCGGGAAGATCCCTCCTTCTACTATATATCCCTACTCTATGTCTGGGGATAAAAGCCTAACTATATTCCGCTGCTGCTGCTGCTGCTGCTGCTGCTGCTGGTGATTAGCGACTGTCATTCGGCATTTTTGATCTCTGAGTTGAGATTGCGGCAGGCTTCACGCTCCCTTTCGCGTTCCCTTTCCCGCTCGCGCTGCTCCTCCTCGAGCTTGAGGACCTTGCTCTTGAGACCACACAGTATCTCGGCAGTGGCTATGTTCTTGATGGTGCTCAGATCCAAATGTTGGCTGTGATTGTTGTTGTTGTTGTCATCGTTGTCGTGCTCCCCATGGCTGTTGCTGTTGTTCTTGTGATGTTCCGCCTCCTGCTCCTCGGCATGTTGCTGCTGCTGCTGCTCCAGTTCCAGGCTCCGATTGATCGCACTGAGCAGCTTGTGCTTACCCAAAGCCAAAGCTATGCCATTGTTGTTGTTGCTGTTGTTGCTCCCTGTGTCGCCACATTGCTTGCTGCTGTTGTTGTTCGAATCCGTTTCCATGTTCATTGCCCGACTGTTGTTGTTGTCGTCGTACTTGCGCTCATAGCCGGAGAGCTCCTCGTCATGGCCATTGTTCTGATTGCTGGCCTCGCCGGATAGGTCGTGCTCCACTTCGCGTTTTATCAGCTGTATGTCCGGCGTGGGCGTCTGCCTGGGCGTGGGCGTCGGCGTGGGTGTGGGCGTTGAGCGTGTTGGGGTTTGTGGGCGGGCCCGGCTGCCATTTGCATTCGGGATTTGTACGAGATTCAAGGCTTCCTCATCATCATCATCATCATTGTTATCATTGTGGCAGTTTCTGTTGTTGTTGTTGCCACTGCCACTGCCACTGCTTTCGTTGTTGTTGTTGTTGCTGCTGTTGCCACTGTTGGTCAGATGATGACTCTCCACGAGGCGTATCTTGAAGCTATTGTTGTGCGTCGCTGGCGGCGGTGTCTGTGGCACAATTGTCGTTATGGGCTCCATAATGTTGACGCTATCCTGTCCATGGGCGTGGCTGTGGTTATTATTGAGCGCATCGTCATGCTGCTCGGCACTCGGATAACGCTCTCGCTCCCGTTCCATCTCCTTCAGCCGCTTCTCCCCGCCCACCTCCGTGTTGTAGTGCATCAGAATCTTGCGCTTGGCCAGATATTTGTGCTGCTTGCGGGCCGAGTCCAGCATCTTCTTGCTGTTCGCCTGCAGGATGGCAAAGGAGTTGCTCTCGGACTCTGCCAGATTGATGTTGCCGCCGTTGCTGTTGTAGTTGCTGCTGCTGCTGCTGTTGTTGTTGTTGCGATTGAGATTCTTGATGAAGGTCTCCGCCAGCGTTGCCTTCGACTTGATGTGATCCCGGAAGCCGGCATAGCTGGCTCCTCCACCACCACCGCTGGACAGGGGTGTGGGGCAACGGTTGGGGCCATTGAGGGACGGTGAAGGCGAGGACTGATGCGCCTGCGGCTGTCCGGCATAGCCAGCGGCATGTCCGCTGGTTATATTGACGCTGTGTGTGCCCCGTTCGTAGCGGCACTCGGTGCCGTCGCTCTCATGCGGCGAACTAATGTCACTGGCATCGCTGTCCAGGTTTTTCTGCAAGTGAAAGTTTTCCATTTGCGTTTAGATGGCAGCGTGGATAATGGCAGAGAGATCCCAGACCCCAGACCCCAGACCCCAAGACTTCAGACCCCATACCTACCTCTGTGTGCAGCCCCTTGATCTTCATGGCCTCGGCCACCTTGAGGAACACTGGGAGATCCTCGTATTTGACATTCACCTGGCCGCTGTACATAAAGTCGAGCAGGCCGGCCATGTGACTGGCCTCCACGTCGGCCATCAGCAGAATGGGATGACTCGATGGATTCTCCAGAAAGATTTGCTGAAAGTACGGACTGCAAACGGACAAAACCTGCAACGAAAAGAGAACGAGAGAAGCGGGAGAGAAAGGAGAGAAAGGACATTGTGTGAGTGCGGGAGTTCTTGGGTGTGTGCCGCCTGTTTACCAATTTGTGGGCCTTGAATATCTTGCCGCCGGCTGCAATGGTCACGTCCACCATTTTCTCGTCCTTCTGCAGGGAGTGGAAGCCGCGGCACATGTTGCCGTGGAAGTTGTTCCACGACAGCAGATACTGGTCGATGGTGTTGGGATCTGTGTACGGCTGCTGCTGCTGCTGTTGCTTGTGCGTCTGCTGGTGCTGCTGCTGCTGCTGCTGGTGGAGCTGCTGCTGTGCTGCCTGATGCTGTGTGGCCGTGATGTGGATCTGCTGCGCCGTGGTGGGCGGCGAGCTGGGACGCGGCGTGGGCGGTTGATGGGGATGAGCGAGCTGATGGTGATGCTGCTGCTGCTGCTGCTGTTGCTGTTGCTGCTGCTGATGTTGTTGCTGCTGCTGCTGCAGCTGGTGCTGCAGATGTTGCTGCTGTTGTTGCAGCAAGTGCTGCTGCTGCTGTTGCAGGGCGTGCTGCAGACCCGGTGGCGTCGACGAGGACGACATGCGATGTGGATGCGGCGACAGGGCCGGCTGGTGGCTCATGAATCGCTGCTGCTGCTGCTGCTGTGCCTGCTGCTGGGCCTGATGATGTTGCTGCTGTGCCTGCTGCTGCTGTTGCTGCTGCTGGCGTGCATGCTGCTTGATCTTGACCATGTTCTCCTGCTGCTCCTGCTCGCGCTGTCGCATCAGCTCCTGCTTGATCTTGTACTGCTGCATGGACAGATCGTCCACGCTCTTGGACAGCTTCACCATCTCGCTGTTGCTGTTGAACTTGCTGTTGGGCAGCATCGGCTTCAGCTCGTATTTGTAATCCCCAGCGGCTCCGCTGGCAGCTGCCGCCAGCTTCCGCTCGGCAGCCTGTGCGGCGCGCTCCTTCTGCCGCCGGATCAGCTCATCGATGTCCATGTAGGCGCCGCTGGTGGCTGCGGCAATGGCCGAGGCGATAATTGGATCATCCTCAAAGACGCTGTCGTCGAGGGTCTCCTTCAATGTCTTCGTGGACGAGAAGAGACGCAGCGAGGGATCGTTGACCTGGTCGCTGAAGTAAACATCCATCAGGGTGAAGAAGGGCCACTCCCGTCGCTTGGGCTCCTCCGACATTTTGATTGCCTTGTACTCCTGCAGGAGATTGTTCCATTTCTTGATGATCTTCGACAGTGGTAGCGGCACATTGAGTTCCCGTTCCACCACGCTGAAGATTAGAGGAAATGGAGAGTGAATTATACCGTTATACCGTGGTTATGCAATCAGATACGTATCTGATGGATTGCGTTGTCTGTTGTTTGTCTACTTACGCCCAAGCATATTTGGAGGCATTTCGCTTGCCCGTAAACAGGGGCGACAGCTCCGCCCGTAATCTGATCAAAGATTTGACTTTTTCTGCTTCCCCTGCAAGTAAAGAGAATCGAAATACAAATCAGAAATTGGTCTACAGAAATTGTATAAGAATAGTGGAAAATGAGCCTTGGCCATGGACGGGGCACAGGGATATCAGGGTGCAATGATCTCGCAGAGGCTGCTGCAACTTTCCACCTGCTGCCAAATGCAATTCAAGTTTAGGCCGCTTAAGACCTCTTGGCCATATAACAGCAGCGGCAACAAATTATAGAAATCAGCAGCAGCAGCAGCAGCAAGGTTTCAATGAACCCGCGAGAGTGCAGTCCAAAGTCGGCAATCGGAATCGGATGGGGTGGAGTGGAGTGGAGTCGGGTGGGGGGATAATCACACAGCATGGCAATCGTCTGACAGCGGATCGATGGACGGTGGGCCTGTTTTGGCCCGTACCCCATACCCGTATGACTGCCCGTTCGTATGGCTAATTGCTATAACGTATCTATCAACTTTTACCCAAAAGACCAAAAATCGTAACTGAAACTGAAAATGTAGCCAAAAGTAAAGCCTAAAACCAGCAGCAGCAGCAGCAGCAGCAACCAGGCTCTTGACTCGCTCATCCATCTGCAATTGGAGATGAGCATGGCACTGGCTCCAGGGGAAGCCTCCACCAGGTTACATGGCTTATAATCCATACATACATATGTACATATGTATATATGTACATGCTTGCCAACAACAACAATGTCCATAATGACTGAAAACTATTCAACGTTGAAGAATTCATTAGCAGATTTCACTTTCGCTCATGACGACGACGACGACGACTCGACTCTGGCAACGACGACGTTCGCTTATTCCACTCTTCGCCCCGTCTTTCTTTCTTTCTTTATGTATTTACCGTAATTTCTAGTCGTTCACTTTTTCGTTTCCACTCGTCTCTGGCTCGGTGCTTTCGGTGCCTCTCTTGGTATTTCTTGTTCACGTTTCTTGTTTTTTGTGTGGCTGGCTGCACTGCATCGTCCAAGAAGTCGCACAAGCGCCTTGCCTGCTGCTACCTTGCCTCGTTGTGCCTTCAATGTGAAGATGTGGAGAGAAAATTGTCTAAAGTCGAAGCCGGATCTACGAGTGAACAAGAGCCCCAGCCACACACCGAAAGGCGGCACTGCTTTGATTTGATTTGATTTGATTTTCCCTTGTTGCCCACAGACAAAACTATAAAAACATTTTTGGTCATTTCAGATTCTATAGACAGTTCGAAAATGAACAGAGCAGAGCTAAAGAATGCTGCCAAGAGATGCCATCGATGGTGGGGGTACTTTCTAAATTTTGGAGAAATATGCACTGCCCCCTGCCCCTGGGTCATTTGGTTGGGGCTAAGACTTGATTCGTCACTTGCCTGCGGATCTGTCTGGGTTGATGTCAAGGCAAGGGCCTTACCTTAGACTTAGATTGACATCAATCTTTTGGATGGTTGAGCAATTCCCAAGCCCCCATTCGATTCGTTTAACAGTCTTATAACCTAGCCCAACCCAAAAAAAGAGCGATGCGATCGTTAACAGTAAGAAAACGAAAAGCATAACAAGCCAAAGCAAAGCCAACAACAAAAAATATTCGCAGGCAAAGCCAAAAGCAGGCAATCAACAACAACGTTTGGCTTGCCAAAAACAACCTCAACCTTCTGCGTTTGCTCTCTACGCGCGCGCGCTCGCTCGCATTGATCGTGACATGCTCAGGTTCCAAGTTCCACGCTCCCCGTTACCGTTCCCCTTCCAATCACACACAGAGCCATAACTTGGGAGCGGAGATCATTCGTTGGCGAGGGGCAAGGGGCGAGGAGGAACGGTGGAGTGGTGGAGCGCTCACGAAAAGTTTCACTTTCTTTGCAACAAGTTTTGTGCGTACCCATACCAACACTCACATACACGATCACATGTATGCGTGCGTGAGTGAGTGAGTGGTTGGGTTGGTTGCTTTGCCTTCTCTTCTCGCTTCTTTCGGTTTCTACTTTCCGTTTGCGCCCTTTTATGTAACCCAAATCCCCGATAGCAGCCGCAGCAGCAGCAGCAGCGGCAGCGCCAGCTCTTGCTGTGATGCTGCCACTGCTTTGCTTCTTTTGCAGACAACAGACAACCCAATAGGTCTGTCTTGTCTCTGAGCTACAGCAGAAGAAACAACGTTTACCGTTAGTTTCTCTTTTGGCCTATATTTGGACGAAGCGAAGCCACACAGTCACCGTCTCTGCCGCAGTCGCAGTCGACGAAGCAGTCGCTGCAAGCAGTCGTCAGAGAAGTAACAAGCAGTTGAATGCTTGCTGTTGTTGTTGCTGCTGTCTGCTTGCATGCTGATGGGATTCTTTATCTGCCGCTGCATCTATCTGCCTCTGTCTCTCCCTCTCCTTCTCTTTCCATTTCTATTTTACAGTGTCTGTTGTGTGCTCTGTGTCCACTTCCGTTTTTGGAGGAGCCAGAGCACTTTCGTGCAACGAGAACCGGTTCTACTTTTACGCCACAGCACTGCTTGCTCCCAACGCACACAATTCTACGCTTTTTGGGGATCTTTATGAACACATCGCCCACATACTGATTCGTAGAAGGAAGGTTTTTTTGGCAGAGGGTTTCATACTTTTTCTTGGGATCTTCAGACACAATTCTGAGTCAACGTTTTGCCTTGACAACTCTAGAATTTCATGTATTATTGTCATTGGAGGACGATAACTGCTTAGAATGTCTGTTAGCTGCTGGCGTATGGCCGCTTGGTTGCTTATTTATTTGGTTATTGGCTGTGGATAGTTGGTAAGCTTCTTTGGGGCCCGGTTTCCATTGTGCTGGCTCTGACTATCTGTTGCGGTTCGTTTCGTTTCGCTTGCTTTCTTTTTGCCACGCTTATTTGGCTTCTTGCACTTTTCTTTTTCTTTCACTGAGGCACAGGCTGAGGCACAGACTGAGGCACAGACTGAGGCCCAGGCCCCTGCTCGTGGCTCTTATAGAAACGAAAACTTGTGAAGGCGATACGATACGATGGCAAGTTTTCTTCTTTCTTCTTGCTTAATTCTTTGTTTGTTTGATTAAACGTGGAATTGTTAACCGTGACGTTTCGTTTTTTGCTTTGCTTTGCTTCTTTTCTTTTGCTTTTGCATCTCTCTTCTTTTGCGTGAGAATTTCTAATTGGGTCAGGATTTGTGTGGGTTTCTTCTTGGTTCTTGGTCTCTCTCTTTCTTCTTAGAGCTGCCTGCCTGCATGGCACACAACGTTGCAGGCTCTGGAAATTAATGAAGCATTTGACGTGCCCTACTCTCGATCAGCGATCTGCGATCAGCGGGTACTGAAAGTGATTGGGGGGCAGCTTTAATGCTTCACAAGAAGCTGTCTTGGTATTCGACTCGAGATTGGGATTGAGATATGGGCCATTGGGCGACATTGATGGATGGCAGACAGTTCTATCGCTTTCCCGATTGTATGCCTTTGAAAATTAACCCTGAACTTCGGCGCACTGCTTGAAATTTTTAAACTCAAATCCAAAAAGGAACGCAAGAATTCCTATAGATATGGGTTTGGGTATGGGCATGGGGGAGAGGCACCAACTTTGGGCATGAATATGGTAACCCGATCTCCATGCCAAATCCAAAGAAACTCAAGCATGAGGCGAACGGCGGCTTTCCCAGCTCAGTTTTCTTTTACTGCTGCTGCTGTTGCATTTCCTTTTCCTTTGGCTTCGACTTTGCTTCGAAGTTTTCACCAGCAAAAGCAGCAACAGCAGCATTGAAAATGCGCATACGCCCCATATGCCAGCACCAGCTCTCAGCTCTCAGGCTGCACTCACCATGCAAGTCATCGACCAGGCACAGGCACAGGCAGCCAACGGCAACGGCAAACCGAGGCGAGTGCCATTTAATTCTTGGCTTTTACTTTCTCCCAAATGATGCACAAATGAGTCTGGAGTGGAAGCAAAGCGAAACGGCAAAAGCAAACACTCGACTCGTACCCGTACCGCGTACTCCTATTTGTTATGATTTTTTCCAAAGAAAACAATCTAGAAGAAAGTCAGAGCAGAGCAGAGCAGAGTGGAGCCAGCCACAAAAGACAAAAGTCAAAAGTTGCTAATAGGCTTGGAAAATCGGGGGGAAAAACACCGCTGCCAAAGCTGGAAAATAGATGATATAAAAACCAAACCGAACGAAAACTGTGAAGCGATGGAGCGTTGGCTTAGAGCGGAGCGGAGTAACTTGTTGTTGGGGAATTTTCTTGCAGCCAGGCGGACTTTTCTCTTTGTGTTGTGGCTGTTGCTGTGGCTGCTGTTGCTTTTCCATTGCAGTTGCTGTGGCAGTTGAATGTACGCTAAGCGACTGTGGAAATTCCGCACCACATATAATCATGACCAGCAACGTCATGATCATCATTATCAACATCATCATAACGAGCCTGGCAATCATCGTCATTATCATGGACATCGCATCGTCAGAAGTAATTTAGGAAAAACTATTTTCTTCGTGTGTTTTTTTTTTATTTTTCTGCATTTTCTCTCTCTGGCAAGTTTTATGCTGCTTTTCCGCTGCTGCTGCTGCTGCTTTTGGCTTTGGGAAACATTTTCGTTGAACTTTTCATGCATGCATTCGCTACTTGGGGGGGAAGTTAGCAGCAGGCTCTCCCCTCCCGAAATATTGTGTGCCCGCTGTTATTGTGATAATCTCATTGTTTGGCGAGAAGGTTTTTTGAACTTTTACCAAACAGATTTTCCCTTTCCTTTCCTTCGTGTGTGTGTGCTGCCTCTCGTTTGTCATGCTGCATGCTGCATGCTGCATATTTTTGCCACAAAGTCTCAGAGTATTTTTTTTGAAAGTGCAACAATGAGGCGGGGCACACAATTTACCATGCAACAATATTCAACATTTGTCTGTTTGCATTTTCTAATTGCGATGCAAATGTAGAGAAATATCTAACCCTGCTCGAGGCAAAGGAAAATTCACTTTTAATTTCAGTGGCTCCTCCCACTCTCCCATTGATTATTCTTATCATGTATTGGCACAGAGCTCTAGCTAACTGTAAACGATCAGCATAAAGTACGAGCATACCCGATGCACGCGCTCGGCTTTCCGTTCGGCTTCGTCTTCGGGTTTCGGTCGTTCGAAAACTTTCACTTTGCGCCCGCCGCGTCAGAAGCAAAAGCAGCAAAAGCAACAGCAAATAAAAGCCAACCCAAAGCTCTAATGTTAATGTAAATAGCGGTAAGAGCCGCCAAGACCCGTACACCCATACACACACACACACACACACAGGCACACGCATAGACATTACGTGCTTCAGATCTATCAGCGACCAGAGTTACTCCTCACCCCGCCCCTCCCCGCCTTTTGAAACAAAAGAAAAGAAAAAAGAAACCCCAAAAGATATGCCAAATCATTTACTTAATACAAAAAAAGTATCTTTTGTTGCTCCAACTTCAAGATAACTTGTCCAAGAGAGAAATATATCTACAACAACAATAAAAACCAAATTAAAATTGCGGCATCTTGCATAAAACAACAACAACAAGCAACTTAACCTTCCCCACACGAAATACACCAAAAATAAAATAAAATAAAAAATCAAATGGTTTTTTTGTTTGTTTCTTGAACATTTTGCGCCCTCGCCTAAGACAATTATCCATCCACTCGATATGAGATGACTTGTGCTTAAATCATGGGGATAGTCGTGTGTGTAGCTACGAAATTAGTTTGGTAACTTTCTAACCCCCCACCACTGTTACTCATCTGTGGCTGTCCCAATCGAATCACTCAGCATCTCTTCAATTTGTGGGTCACTCCTTTTTTTGCCTATTATTCAATTCCATGCTGCCTGCTGCCTGCTCCCTGCTACTGCGGGGCACTCTTCCGCTCTTAGGGGAAGCAGCAAAACCTAAAGTGAAAGTTCTAATAAAACGAGCAGCCGGGAACGAGCAGCAAACTTCAAACAATCAAAATGTATGCAACAGAGCGCAGAGGTGTTACAAGGGGAGCAGCGGCAGTGGCCACTGTTGTGGTAGTCCGTCGTAGATTGTGTGCAGAAAGAAAGGCAACAGCAAATGGCAAAAGAAACTGATGAATGGAGGATGTAAAAATAAAATTAAGCATTTCTTTTTCTTGGTCTCTCTGTTCGTGAAAGATACAAATGGCTCATTTATATTTCTCTTTTTGTTTGCGCGAACAATAACGTCTGCGATTCTTTCTGTATCTTTCTACCACTCGTTTCCTTTGGGTAATTTCGAATTAATTGCAAAGCTGAAGCAGAGTGAAATGTAACCATGAATCGATCAATCTAGAGGGCTTTGTGTGTGAGCTTCAGCTTAAGTACTTTGCTTCGGTTGCCAAGCGCTGGAAAGTCTTTCCCCTCTAGAGTGTTGATTGCATAAAACATAATTTACTCTGCGGCAACTCCGCGCTTCTCGCACGTTTCAGCGGCCAATTAAACTTCAGCACTAACCCAAAAACGCAAACATTATAAAAGAATTTATAATAAGCAAAGTTGCATAATGGAGCAGGAGGAGGAGGAGGGTAGAGCCAGGGACTAGGAAGCAAACTGCTAAACTTGGAATAAGAAAACTCACGCAACGCAGCTGGCAAGGGGGGAGTAGGTGATATAATCGCATAGATGCTACAAGTGGCTAATGACATTGGGCAGCGCAGAGATCTCAGATCTGAGATCGGCTGCTTGCGGTAACTTTCCCAAAAATATTTCAAGACGAATGACAAGGTACAAGATACAGGCAGACCAACGTCTGTCCGATATTGCATAATGCCGAATACGAAAATAGAAAACCGAAAAACAGAAACAAGAAACATCGACAACAATCGAAATAGGAAAAAATAAAAATAAAAAAAAGATACAGCGGGGGGAAATAACACTGAAGAAATTGATGTATGTCCGTCTGTTGGTAATATCATTTGTAGCGGTTTATCAGCCAACGGTATTAATGGGGCAACCTCCACTCCACTTCACGCCACACACGACTCCACTCCACTTCACACCACACCACACCACACTCCACTCCCTCCCCCCTGCGATACTTGGCCAACGCCAACATTTAAACTATTTTCTTGTTATGTGAATTTTTGGCAAACGAAATTTGGCCAACAGAAAACCCGATGAGTCATTCTAGATAATTGTGCGGGTTTTATTTTTTGTCGATAAGCAATAAGTAAAATTGAAAACGAACAAGAAACAGAAACCAAATCGAAACGAAACGAGACAACATGGCGCATACGCAACATGGGCCAGCAGAGAGTTTGCTTTCGGCTTCGAGAGAGATCCACACGCGTCGCTTCGGGTTTCGTCTCCCAGGAATCTGTTGCAATCCACATCGCCTCTCGGTCTTTCGCTGTCTGCTGGCTGGGACATTGAACTCGAAAACAGCATAAAGTTTGTAAACAAAACTCGATTATGCAAGAGGCCTTAATTATAATGGAAATGGAAATGGAAATGCCAAAAACAACGAACGACAAACAGAGAAGCAGCAGTTGCAGTTGCCTGAGCTGTTACTTTGACTCTGACTCTGAAGCTGACTCTGAGACGACTCTGACTGGCTGACTCTGACTGGCTGACTCTGACGGCTTATGTTGCTTCGAAAACCAAAGCTGAAGGCTAAGCGTGTTGAGAATTGGCAAGGGATACGGAGACACTGCCACGCCACTCATTTCGGCTTAGCCATCAGACATCAAAATCCATTTGCATGGCCATGAAAAGTGCTACGAAAAACTGGGTCAACTTTTGACAGGACACCTCCAGAGAGCGGATAGAGAGGAGAGTGGCAAATCGACTTTTAATAGCCACAGAAGAGAAATTAATGAACGGCGCACAAAGGAAACATAAATTCTGCAGCTGGAAAGGGACTCACAGAAGCAGAGTGAGGCAGCGTCGGCTTTGGCGAGCAAGCAAGAAAGAAAAAGAAAGAAAAAAAAACGAAGAAACGAAGCAACAACTTTCACCTATTAATATTCGTGTCGTACAAACGGCAGAAGCCAGAGAAGCCACAAGTCAGGCAAAGAGAAAGAGACAGGGAGACAGCACTGTAGAAGCAGCAGCAGCAGAAGAAACGAAACGACTGCCCGCTGCTGCTGCTGCTGCTGCTGCTGCTGCTAGTCACTGGCGATGCTCGACAAAAGCCACATCGCATCGCATCGCATTGGATAGCCCGCTTGGGAGACTGCGACTTCAGACTGAGACTCCAAACTGGCTGCAAGCAGCCAGCAGCCAGCACCAACTCCAACCTCGACTCGCAACTTCGATGCCGCCTGCCACTGGATGAGCTTGAGCGGCTCGGGCTACCCCTTCCGCTGGCATATAAAACTTTCTATAAAAAAGTTGTTTTTGCTTTTTGTTTTGTAAATTTCTTTCTTGCTCTGCAGGTTGGTACGAGCCCAGCTCGCAGCTCGCAGCTTGTTTGTTTGTTGCTTTCGCTGTGCATTCTGCGGCGCAGACTTGCAAGAGGGCAAAGGGTTAGGGGGCAACTAATCAAGCGAACCCCATTAACCTGACATAGGTGTGGGTGATGAGAGTTAAAGAACAAGTTTTTGGTAGAAGTTAGAAGATGGTTAAGTAGGACCCAATCCCAGTCCCCAAAATCTGTGCAACTTACAACAATATCTCGTGGAGTATTGGCAATTAGCATTGACTGTTGGTGTCATAATCTCGTTGGCAGCCATATCCAATTTCAATTTGCCACAGTTCCTCGTTGTTAGTCCAAATCCTTGCTGGCTGATTGGCCTTGTGCTTCTGCTGCTGCTGCTGCTGCTGCTGCTGCTGTTGTTAATCCAAAAGTGAGACGTTTCTTGCTTGATTTATTTCTTGATAGTTTTCTCTTGCTGGGCTTATTTGGTTGTTATTTGCCTGGCTGTTGTCATTGTACGTTGCGGTGTGGGCAATTTGTATATATATTTTATTTATAATTCAAGTGGCACTCACGCACACGCAGCCCCCCGAAAAATCACTTTCACTTTTCCGTTTTGATATGCGGAGAACACAAGACGCGACGACAACGGATCGATCGCTCAGGTCAATAAAAAACTGTTGTGTGTTGGGTTTGATGTTTAGTATGGGTTGTGGGGGGGAAGTTGAACTTATTAGAAAGCCTAAAGTCCATCCGCAAAGTCAAGAGGAGTCAACATTTTGATGGCATTTCGTTATGCTGCATGTTGCATGCAGATCTTTGATGTATAAACTCGGATTTTGTTCGCACTGTAGGGAGCACACACTGAAATTTCTGATGAAATTTTTGTATATTTTTTGGGGTCCGCTTGTTGGGTTGATGTTCACTGCGCAGACGCGACGTTACTGAGTCGGCGGACTTTCTACGAGTGCGCTGGCGCTGTCTGTTGCTGTGTGTGCAGAGTTGTAGATTCTTCCACGCAGAGAGATGTTTGTTGAATATGTTTGCTTGCAGGCTGGCCAGTGTGTCGCTTTTGAAGAGATTCTTGCGCGCCGAACGTTTTGAACGTAACGTCTGCCTCGAACCACTGTCGACGTCTGTGCGGCGGCGCACAGTGAAACCAGCGCTTATCCTCAAAGATCGACTAAGAAATTTCATGCCCCATTCCATTTCGTTTCTCGCAGCGACGCTTTCGCTTACCACAAACACATGGACACACTTGTATGTGTTCTGTGCGCTGCTAAGCTTCGGTTCGGTCTGTGCTTTTACCATTTCTTTCTCTCTCCATCTTCACAGCACGAACCGAACGGAGCTCGCTCGCTCGCTCGCTCGCTCGGGCGCTCTTCTACAAGTTTGGTTCTTCGTTAAAGTCTTTTGTTTTGATTTGCAGTTTGCCTGCCATGTGCTTCGCGCTTCGAGTAAGAGTTTCGCCTTGGGAGCCAGCACACACACACACACACACGCACACTAATTATTTACAGTTTCAATTCCGAAACGTTCCACGGCAACTTTTATAACTTTAACTTTCATCGCATCACGGCGCTCGCTCGCTGCCGCTTCTAAGCTTTTCGGCTGCTTCTCTTTTGCTTCTTTCCTTTTCCTCTCCTCTCCTTTCATTTCGCTTCCCTTCCCCTGCCTTGCTTTCCTATACATTTTGTGCTTGTGCAAATTACAACTTTCGTCTATTTTTGTCAAGATTTTTTTGATAATTATATAATTTAAAACATATTTTTTGGTCGGCTTTTGGGTTTGGCCTTTGTTTCGCCGTGCAACTTGTGCGAGCCCGAGCTGGAGCCAGACACAATTTGTATTTCTGTTCGCTTTGCCTTTCCAACCAATTCCCATTGTGTTGCTTCAGTTTTTACTTTTCTTTGTGGCTAATTACGCACAAGGAGAGTGAAACTCCATTAGATTCTTAATTATACTTTAATTGCCCCCCGCAAAACAACAACAACAACTGCCATATAATATGTATGAAGATGGAGCTGGAGCTGAAATTATCTTTCAGTATCTTGGAAGTAGTCTGGAGTTGCATTTGGAAATCTTTCACTGCTGCATTTAGTAGCTTTTGTTGCTGCTGCATGCTCAGTGAGCGTTGCAAGCTCTGACTTCAGTCCAGGCTCCATTTTAAGTATCTTGCTCGATGTTTTTGGGCGCTCTCTGTGCACTTACAGTTGTTTCGTTTGTCTTAGCTGCTGCTTCTCCACCTCTTGCTGCTGCCTGCTGCGGATGCTTGCAGTTGTATTTGTAGTTGTACAAAAACTTTCTAATGTAGAAGATGTCTGCTATACCGCGTACATTTTCCCTGCCGCTACTCCATTGTGCCGCGATTGAATTGCCTTTTGCTCGCTCACACGCAGTAGTTCGAATCTCTGGGTAGGCCTCTGTTTATTCTGCTTTTTCTTTTTCTTTATTTTTCTCTTTCTTTTTGGAGTTTTCTCACAGCTTGAGAAATTGTCCAAGAATTGTCGAAGGCTGGTTGTAAGGTCTGTAAGAGCGCTACCAATGCGATTCCAAATTCTATGGGCTCCATCGATTGATGGTAATTCTGTCAGGTGGGGTGAAAGTTGTAGAGGACTGGGACTGTTACACATGGAGATGTAAGTCAGCTTCATTACGTGCAACTAAGAATGATGCAGGCAGAGAGTTTTGACATAAATGCTTAGGAAATACATATCTCTCATGGGATGTGTCACAATCAAAGACATCGGCAGACTTTCCATCCATCTAATAGGCCCAAAAACCAAAAAAAATGTTGTATTTAGATGCTAATATGAAACGGAATATTTTTTTCTTTTGTTTCTCTCATCGAGAAAACGAAAACTCATTTGGGCCTTTGATTTGCCAGCAACAATGAAGGAGCTAATATATTTAATTGGAAGCCCGGTTCGTTATATAAACCTGAGTAGAGCAGAGCCAGAACCAGCAAAAGAAAACTCTCAACAAAGATACAGAGATGTATCTGTGTCTGTATCGTGGGGCCAAATGATTAATGCAGCCAAAAGCCGAGACCTACAAAGCCACCAATCGTATTTTCACTTTTTAATAATTAACATAAAATTATGAACAAGACGAAGAAGATGGAGCAGAAGACGCAAAACGCCCGAAGAACTAAAAAAAAAGATGAAAACGATGCCAGCGAGCATTGGAGGCACCCCAAAAAGACAGTCGGACGAACGACAAGAATAAGCCATGAAAGTTGTAAATTCTTAAAGAAAAAGGAGAGAAGAGATCTCTCTCTGTGCGTGTGATTTCATAAAGTCTCGTAAAGAACCAGCACATGACTAAGCCAGCCGAGAAGACTAAATACAGTCGAACATTAAGCCCCGGCCAGAAGAAGAATTTTAAGTGAAATGAGGATATTTTTTTTGGAACAAAAGTTTTTCCCGAAAGCGGCCATCGTGGGCCAACTGACCCAATTACCCATTTAAGCCCAAACGAAATAACCAAAAAGAATGAGAAGAGATGGTTGCAGATGGAGTGGGAGTATGCACAAGACGAGCAAGTAACAGTTATGTGACGGGCAGACAATCGAAAGTTTATGTCATTCTGCCGACAGCAACTTAGGAGCGGCAAGCAGTGGTAAGCAGTGGAAACGGTAATAAAGAAGCCAAATGCAGCCTAAAGGAACGGCAAACAGTGGAAAGCCGTGCAAGTGGGAGTAATGTCGATTGATGGAGCCTGAAGATACGGCAAGCAGTGGAAAGCAGTGTTAGTGGGAGACATGAAGACTGATACAGCCTGAAGATAAATTTAAGACAAATCCGACAGGAGTGAAGAAGCAGCTCTTGCTGGCTGGTTAGTTCTTTTGGGCACCCAAAGGGTTTGTTCAAAGCATCTGAAAGTAAGTGCTACACCAGACAGTTGTGTGAGATCTGCCTTTCTGTTTGTAATCTCTCCCCTCCTGCCATCCAGCCACAAGCGAGTGAAATATAAAACAATTTTTCGAAAGTCATGGCAACGAAAATAAATGATTCTTGCGCGGAATGGAGTATCTTTTCATAGGCCTACCAGTGGCAGTACCAGCCAGCCAGCCAGCCAGCCAGCACGAACAATTGAGAGCAACAAAGCCTCAAGAAAAGAAAAAGTAACTTCACACCAACAGACCAAACACACACACACACACACACAAACACAGCAATAAGCAGCGTCCGTTGCTGACCAGCCAAAATCGAAAAAGATACACGAAAAGAGAAACAGAAAATAAAATAATAAAATCGAAACATGAAACATTCTGATTGTATGGAGAGCCCCCCATGGAAGTAGGTCAAGCAGCGCAGTTGCCGTCACCGTCACCGTCTCTGTCTCTGTCGCTGCTGCCTCTACTGCTTGGCTCCGTCATCGCCAACGCGCTCTTGGACTTGGCTTTGGCTTTGCCTTTGCCTGTGGCTTTGACGTTCGCTCTGGCTGGCAGTGGGTCTCGGTCTTGGTCTTGCTCTTGCTCTTGCTCTTGGAACTTCGGGGAGCCCACACAGACACAAGCAGAACAAAAATAAACACAAACACAAACACAAACACAGGCACAGAGACGAGGCACAGAAGAGACCGCTGACGGAATACTTAAGCATCCGCGTCCACTTGCACTTTCTTTTTCAAGCTCTGCCTGCTTTTGCTGTGGGTTTTTGCTTTTCTCATTCTACTTCTGCTTCTGTTGCTGCTTTTCCAGTTCCCACTGACAGTCCCCAGTCCCATGGCTCGAGTTCGTGCCTGAAGTCTTTCGCTTTAGCTCTGCAGCACGTTTGCTTCGTTCGGTTGGTTGGCTTTCGCTTTGCTTTGCTTGGTGCTCTTTCCCCCGCACTTTGATGGTGGAGGTGCTGCTGTTGGGACTGCGGCTGTCAGCAAACATGTTCTGCCAAGCATTTGGAGGCTCGTGCTTGGCCATCTATTAGATTAGACTTAGATTGTCCAGCCGTTATTTGACTATTATTTATCGATTAGGCTGGACAGTCAGACAACACTTTATCCACGGGACAAACAATGAACAGAAATGGGAGAATCTTTGCGAGCATTGGCTAAAACACTTTCTTTTTAGAATTACCACACTCCGAGTAAATCTATTCGACATGACTGATTCGTATTTATTTTTCGTTACTGGATATCATTGGGTTTGTTTGTGCAGACATTCAGCATGAATCTCCCCAGTTCCACGGATGCTGCTTGTTGTCATCCAGTGCCATTTTAACAGACCCAAATGCTAAAGCGCGGATGTGCACTCAATAGGCGCCCCTTTGACTGGGGCGACCAACAACATTTGGTCAAACTGGCGCCAGCTTATAAAATTTCCATCGAAGTTCCAAAAATTGCCGTAAAGGTTCCTGTAATTCCGGAATAATACAACCGGAAAAGCCAAGCATCGCAGGACTACCGCTAGAGGGCTACACTTATCCATAATGGAAGTATAATATCAGTTACCATATTAACGCATATATGGCATATACATATTCCACTGTGTCACGGTCCAAGACTAAAAACTCAATTTTTCTCTACACTTTTCATAAATTTGAATTAATATTTATTATTTTATTTCATATGTGGTAATTAGTTTGTGAAAGAGGTAAAGCGCCAGCAAGCGTCTTTTTCTTTCAATTACTCAAATTGATCAAAATGTTATAAATAATCACGCCAGGTGCCGCTCCTTCCTGATATCGAAATAGCTTATAGAGCCTATACTAATACTGGGCCATTGCCCATCGAATAATTATTCGAAAAATCGATAGATTTCGAAGCGTTGGTATACTGACAACAGCTCACCGCTTCGGCATTCAAGATGACCTGCCACACCGGGAAAAAAAGATGTCTGGCAGCTTCCTGTTCGTGCCAGTGCTGCCACTCTATCGTTGTCTGTCAGCCGATATTTTCCCAGCTTTACATCACCGATACTATTGCACGTCATAACTATTCCGATTTCGTTGTACGCTCTGGCAGCGCCACGGGTCTTGGCTCCTGAAACTGAAACGAAACAATTTTGTATGGGAACCATTGGGAGCATTATAAATGGAAACGTTGGGAATGACAGAGTATTCTGTCCCAGGCCACGGTTACAATTCCACTCCGCTTCCATTAAAAAATCTGCCATTAACGGTCAATCAATTTTAAATTCAACTTGATATACGTAGATGTTTCTCCAGCTCTAGATAGCCGATAGTTTTGTACGTCACTACTATTCAGCCCTGGCTGTAGCGTGGCTCTGGCAACGCCAACATCGTCGTGAAAAAAAAAATTAAAGGTATATTAAGGTATATTATATACTCTTCAGTATATTTGGACTTATCTTTGTATATCTCTCCCAACGTGGGAATTTTCATCGCAACAATAAGTCTTTATTCCGTCCCCTTTCGTTGAATCACTAACCAAATATACTATTTGGTTAGTGGTTGAATCCATCAACACTTACGTATTTTACCGTTGGCAACATTATTTGTATGGAGCGAAAAGTAAGCAGCATTGTTCTTCAACATTTGGAACGAAAGAAGTAAATGTTGCTTCTTGGAGGGACGAATATCCTCGAATTTAAGACATTTTGGAAATCTCAGGCTCCAATCAATGCAAAAACATTCCATCTGTGTTGGTAAGCCATCTTTACACAACTATGCAGATACCGAGAATATATCTAGGCATATGAAGAGATTAAAAACATGTCAGTCTAAGAAAAAGTCATTATTAAAAATTAATAGAGAACAGCTTTGAATATTAAATTTTAATATTAATTTATGAAAATAGGGTATACAAAGGCCCATACCATGCTATACCTACCTGTTGACAAGCAACAAATTGTGAAATGACGTTGCATTCCGTTCCAACTCACGTAAAGTTTTGTTATTTTTGTTGCTTGATCTTTTTAGTTTTAAACTTAACTTGGAAACATTCAAAGAGAAGCAAGTCATAAAAGCCAGCCACTCTCATGGAGAATTGATTGATAAATCGGATAAAATGAGAGTTTTAGTGCGCAGACTCCTAACTGGCTAGTAATATCAATTAGAACATCAAAATCGAGGAATATAATTTAAGATCCACGGTATATTTAGAGTATATTTTGAAAACGCAAGGGTATATTTTGGTATATTTTTGAGGGTCGTAGGTATATTTGATCGATAAGTCACACTGTAGCGTGGCTCTGGCAACGTTGACGTAGTTTGTGCTCTAGATAACCGATAATTGCAAGTATCCAGCCCTGGCTGTAGCGTGGCTCTGGCAACGCCAACATCGTCGTGAAAAAAATAAAATTACAATTTGTGCGAGAACATGGAAAAATCCCATGCGCGGAGTTCACGCCACGCCATTGTTTAAAATAAAATCAAACAATTGTGTGTTACATTGTGCTAACATCGAGGTTACATCCTGCGTGCAACCTAAAAAATACACCACAAATTTTAAGCAGTTTACAACTTCATGCTTCTTCTCTCGTCGACGGCGGCGGCGCTCGTTTCGTTGTATGGGCCGTGCGTAACAAATAAAATAGCCAAAAATCGCGGAAAATGCACAGAGGCTGTGCGGAAATGTGAATAAACGAAAATCGAATAAACAACGCGTGTTTCAGTGTGATTCGTTTAATCAAAATGTTTGGAAAAGGCAAAATCTTGTGACGACGACGTGCTGCTGCTGCGTTCATTGACGTGACGCGCGAGTGTGTGTGTGTTTTGGTGTGTGTTGGCGCGTGGGCCAGTGTGTGTGTGGGTTAATGTGGCTGCGAATTGTTGTCAAACCGAAAATATACATACAACAATAGCCAGCGTGGAAGCAGCAACAAACAAAACACCACAACACATCAAAAAAAGCATATATTATTTAATAACAACAACAAGTTGTCCAAAGGGAAGGAAAAGAAAGCCAACAGTCGCGTGCAGTGCAGTGCAAAATGTCTCTCTCGTTTGAGTGTGTGTGTGTTGAGTGTATAGAATTGAATAAGCAGTGGCACACAGAAAGAGGAAATATGCAAGCAGTAGCTTAGTCCAAGCAGCAACAAGAGGAACGGATCTGTAAAATACAAAGAAGAGAAGAAGAAGCAGTAGCGGGCGCCAACAACTGCCGCACCGCACAAATGAAGCAACCAAATTTTGTATAATTTTTACACAAGCCGACATTTGTCTGTGCCCCCGCCACCACCCCCCTACAAAAAAACAACAACAGCAGCACAGGGAGCATAAATCTTTTGCCAATGAGTCGCAGACAGTCATTGGATCGACCAGGTGAGTGTATACAAAAAAATAATGCTTAGCAAAGACGAAAGAGAGAGAACAATCAACGGAAATGCTGATGCTGAGTGTGGGAGAGAGCGAGAGATGCTGCTGCTGCACACGATGTGCACTTTCCGCGCCTGCTCTCGTTCTCCTCTCTTTCTCTTGGAGTCTGGCGGCTAAAAATAACAGCTCTCTCTCTTGCGCTGTGTGATGCGCAGCTGCTCTGAAACACTTGAACTGTTGGGTTTTGTAAACATCAGCCAGAATCAGAAGAATTAGAAGAATCGGCAAGCAGTAACAAAATAACTATATAATTACACTTTTTCAACACAAAAAGAATCCTGAAATATGAATAGGACGACGACACCGCGCCCCCTTCTCTGCTTGTGTCTCTCTTCCTCACTCACTCGCTCGCTCGCTTGCTGACAATTCTATTTTTAGAGGTAAAAACTCGAGCGAGGAAAAGAGAAAGTATGTCTGGCTGGGCCACTACTGTCACTGTTTCTCTTTAGCACATGTAAATGTGCAGTGTCTATGTATCTGTGTTTGTGTGAGAAAGAAAGCAAGCAGTGGACGTAATGGCCAATAACCATAAAAAAAAACAATAAAAAACTCCTCAACATTTTGCTTTTGCCAGTTTTCAGTTTCGCTAAGGTTGTAAATATTGTTAACCCACTAATAATAAATTTAAAAAAAAACTGCGGCAGGAATGTTGTCTAGTTACGAGCATAAACTACAATTAGCATTGAATGCGGCTTTCCGTACAACTGTCTGGCCACCCGGCCCCGCCCCCTAAAATACTTACACCTGCTTTTGCGTGTCTGTAGTCTTTAATTTATTTATAACATTCAATGTAAACTATGGGCTAAAGCGCCAGCAAGAACACAAACAATTTCCGATGCAAAGCGTTCCCGCGCGCAAAGCCAACAACCAGATGAAACCGACTGCAGGCATACCCTATAAAGGAAATTGTGAAAAGTGCGAAAATGTGAGCATTTTTTCTTGATTCATGGATGCGTCGATCAAAACACATATACCCCTAGATGTTAGTCTCTTAACACAAGTACTTAGAACAACAAAATGCAGAACGAAGGTACATACCAAACACCATACAACACAGGCACTGTAAGCAAGGGGCAGCAGTCAGTCATTCCGGCAGGCCAGGGAGTCAGTCGCGTTTGCTTGGCGTTTTTTTTTTATTATTATTATTTGCCGCTTTGTAGGTCAGGGTTGTCGTGTGTAATGCAAAACGTGCCAGTAGCAAATTGAATGAATAAGCGTGGCTGACTGCACCGCCCATATCCCATATCATATTCACATTATATTCTATTGCAACTGCAACAAAAGCATTAACAATTATTCCCGTAAATTTTCCGACATTCAATAATCACAACAACGATGAAATTAATCCAAACAACAGGGAATAGAATAAATAAACGGAGTTCCGTGCATACATATTTAATTGAAAGTGCCGATAATAACCGGTTGATGGTCAATGATCTACAAAAGTGGACCCCAACGACTCTTTGGATTGAGTTTCCTTTTCATACTGAATCAAATTTCGATGCATGGCAATTTTCTACAAAGTGTATTCAGCTCCCGATTGCAAGATATCAGATATCTGTAGTGTCCGCTAATAATGGCTATGTTTACACAAAAAATGATTTATTATTGTGGATTTTGCGGACTCTAAGTTAGGGCTTATATGGGGAATGAGCAAGTCAAGCCACCTACATAATATATTTTTATGCATTGTGTGGGCGTTGCCATCAATTGGATTCGATTTGTGTTGTTATTGTTTCGATTTTCACGTGCCAAGCCCTCATTAGGCACTTTTTAAGGTTAAATCGATTTTACAGGCCATTAAGCGTAATTCAAATTGTTTTTATTTCCTATGGGTACTTTGAGTAAGAATATTTACGGATTTAATGAATTTCAAAAGTGAAAATTTAACTAGAACTTTCGATTTACTATTTACTTTACACATTCTGGTGTATAAATCTTTGCGGATTCATCTATGGGAACTTGTGCAAAAGTTGAATACATTACCATCCATTAATTTCGATATTTTGTTAACCCTTTCATATGGATCATTAGTATAAAAGCTTCCTGTTTGATTTTCGATTATGAAGCGATTAGTAACCATGACTCTGACTCTCTCTCCCCCATCCCCTCTCTCTCAGTCATTTGATGACTCGTACAAATTACATATGTACATGTTAAATTCCCACAAAAATACATACACACATACATATCCATCTATACGCACACCTCTATATGTATTAAAAGTGTACGTTGACAGAGTTTTATTAGAATTTATACTCTGTAATATACACACGGTACATATTTGATTTGCTTATCAGTCAGTCGAAGACAGAGACAGAGGGAGCGGTATAAGAAACCAAGGCTACTTGGGCCCAAGGTGTATTCACACAAGGGTGCGACATTGTCAGAGGGCGCTCCAAAACGATAGTTGCCCGTTCAACACAAAACTAAACAGAGAGAGTCAGCACGAGAGAGATGGAAAGTAATACATGCGGGAATGACTCACCTTTGTGTACTTATACACCTTGCTTTGCCAATGCTCTCTCGCGCGCGCTCTCTCTCTCTCTCTCCCTTTCTCGGCTCTCTCGCGCCCACGTTTTCTTATCAATGCATTGTTGCTTCGTTGCGCCTAATTGCCGTTGGGTTTTATACATATACATAAACATACATACATAAATTCTTTTTTCTTTCGTTCTTTTGTGTAATGATTTATGTATAAGCAGCAGCCAGACGCTAATTCGCCCACAAAGTAACAGCCGAGGCCAAGAACAATGTCAGTGGAATTTGATTAGCATAGGAAAGCCATAAGAACCCCACAGGCCCATGACCAGGCCTAATGCAGACGCCAGCCCCACCCCCTTTTTGGGAAAAGTCGAGCATTCGAGCAAGTCATCATCCTCAAGTGGCTGCCGACTTCTGCTTTGGCACATCATTAATCTTGGCTCACAAAAGAGAGATGAAAAAAGTTGTCAAAAGTTGCCAAAGCAACACACACCGCACTCTTCCTCTCCCTCTCTCACTTTTTCGTTTCTGTTTCTGCAAGTGTCGTTCTGTCTGTCTCATTCCCACCTAATGAAATTGCTTTGATTTTGAGACTGTGAAAGTTTTCTCATTTGTGACAGAAGAAGAAGACGGCCAAGAAGAGTGAGTGAGAGGCAGGGAATTACTCGAATCTTTGTGGTTAGGTTGAAAGTTTACACTTCTCCTTTTTGGGGGGTTAATCTGGTTGGTGTGTGCCCCAAAACGATGCTTGCGATGTGTATCTATCTATTAAAAAATTGAGGGCGAGTCGAAATGTGGCCAAAAGACGACGACAATCGCGAGGAGACGAGACGACTCCTCGATTCCACGATGTGTCCCTGACGCGGACGCTTACGCTCTCTCAGGAAATTGTTTTTGGGTGAGCACACAGAGAAATTAATGGTAATAACAATATGCAGGGACAGTGCTCTGCGGTGGTCAGTCGGTTCTCCCCTTTGTGTACGCAGAATAGTAGGCAATGCTATTTTGATGCTGCATTTACCAACACTGCTGAATATTTCCCTGCCTGTGATGTATCCCGGAACCTGACGACATGTGGAATGTTGTGTATTTTCTAGTGGCATAAATTATTTTTGCCGCCCGAATGTCTAATATGGCGGTTGGCTTGCCGCGCTCTCTCTCACACTCTCCATCTCTCTCTGGCGTGCTATGCATGTTTGTGTTCTTCTCTCACTCTCTTTTAATCGATTTGGTAACAGTTTCCAGTTGTTTTCATTAAGGGTTATATTCTGGTTTGATCTGGAGCCACAGAGAACAATCGTCTTGCCAGCACTAGATGAAACGAGCACAGGGTATATTGGCATGGAAGGGTAGGACTAATCTGCCATAAAAGCTTGGACTTTGCATCACCTTCAGAAAACCTAACCTCATGCGTGCGTTTCATCAGTAATTTTGTACCGTTGGGTTTTTCGTTGCGCCTCTGCGGCCGGGATGGATGCTGTTGTCCCGCTCTTGTTCTTTCTGTTGTTTTTGCTCTCAGGAGAGTTTCTGATTCGACATGTCCGCTCCTGCAACCCTTTTTTTCAATGTATTCATATGCATGTGCGAGCCTGTGTGTGTGTGTGCGTGTAAAGTTTTGCATTTTTATTATAGATAATTTGTGTACAGGTTTTTTGCGGCTGCCGCGCAAACTCCCAACTTGACGACTCTTCACCTCTTCTACACCACTGCCGATGCCGATGCTTCTCTTCCTACTTCTCTACGCTATCCGTTGCCGATGTCGTCGTCCTGTCTGCATATGTTGGATGCTAAATGTTGTGTCGTTTTTGTGTTGCTTCCTCCCTTTTTGGCTCTTCCTTTTGTGTTTAAGCGTGTCTGTTTATGGGGGGAGCCATAATTAATTTTCGACATTTGCTTTCGAGTGTTTGGCTTTGAAGTCTGGCAACATTGGAATAGCAACCGCAAAAAGTTCTGTACATTAGAGCGGGACACCAAATGGCAAGAATGGGGGGAATTGTGTATTTTAATTGAGATTAATGCGAAAGGGGAGTTTTTCATAACAGAGCAAAGGTGTATAAATCAAAGTGAAAATAATTTGAAATATGGTTTATTGCAATATGTATTAAAATATTTATGAGCAAGGAATGATTAAATAAAATATATACGGTCCATGCGAGGAAGAGATTTCGAAAAAGGATTTCTAGATATCGTAAATGAATAGTTTCCAAAGAAGTTCCGAACAGACCAAGGAAAAGGAAAACTCTATAAATAATTTCATTATCAGCATAATATTCCGAAACATTCCATAAAAACATAAACATGAAATTGTAAAATTTATCTTTAGTGAGTTGACTTTGTTCACATGGAAACAAGATGTATTTATTGTAATCCTAATAATACTCGTTTAATGTAAATTCCCTCCATGACTGACTTAATGGCAACCATCATCATCCGTAACATATGGCGGCAAAATGCAAGCTCAAGTTAAATCCTGTCGCCCTGAGCGATTACGAGTCCCCGTCGTTTGAGAACCCCCTCTCTTTCTAGCTCTTTCTCTCTGCCTCTCTCCCACTCTAGAGATGGTTTAGCAGTCGCGTAATACAACCGTTGCTATTTGCCAGGACTCGACGTGTTTCCTGTGTCCTTTTGCGAAACTTGAGCAGAGACACACACACACACACAGCCGTAAATGACATACAATGGAAAATGCACTTCCTATGTCCTGTCTCTATCGCACATGCTGCATTATTAACAAAATTGTGCCGCCTGTCAAGCTTTCGATGTGTTGGCGCGAGGGAAAAGGAGCGCTAATAGAGATAGAGAGAGAGAGAGGAAAAGCATCATCTTATTACACTTCAGCGGATGCATTTTGCATGTCATTCCCCCCTGTCAGTCGCCCTAGTCGCCTAGGGGTATTATTCATTCAGTCATGTGTGCACTCTGCCATTCCGAACAACGGCACTTGACATTCGCATTCGCATTAACAGGAAAGAGAGGGAGAGAGAGTTAAATAGAGAGAGAGAGAGTAAGCGAAGAGAGGGAGGCGCACACAGCAGTGCCAAATAATGGGCTCTCGCTCTTGGGGAGCACAGCTTCTTTTAGATACATTTAATAAATTTAAGTTTATTCAGCCGACCTGAGCCTGTAACATGCCATTCACTTTATCCGTATTATTTATATCGATATGTGTTTATTTGTGGCACCTGCTTGCCGCTGGTGTTTTCAGCATTGCCCCAAATATATGTATGTATTATGATAAAAACCGAATTTGCGTTTGTTTTCTTTGCCTCTCACGCTACGCTGGATAATTTCGTATCCCCTCGAGGCAACGCCTCACCCTCTCGTTGCGGTTAATTCTTTTTCGGTGGATGCTTCATTATGAATTCAAAGGGTAAACATTTACACAAGTGTCCGTGGTAAGAGTACGGATCGTTTCAAAGTGCGGAGTTTATTTCAGCCTCCACCAAGTGGTTGAGTGGATTGTAGATGGCTGGTATGGATCGTATATGGGGAGCACTTCATAGAGCGTCTAAATGTTGGTTAATTGTGATCGCGTGCCACACACAAAAAGGGTTTAGTGCAGCGGCAAATGCAACAAACTGAAGGAGGCACGAATGGACTGAACGGGGCAGCAGTAACAGCTCCAACAGCTGACCCAATTCTCAAAGTACTGGATGGATGACCTTAATGCTGGTCAGACCCTAGTAAAAGTGGAAATGGAAGAGTGGCAGTGGCAGTGGCAGAGAGCCAGGGTTAACTTTTGTGTGTGCAATGTTGGAGAAAACTTTGCATATTTCAAGAGGCAGAGAGAGAGGGCCCGGCCCTCTGCCAGACTTTGAAAGTGAGCAACTAACTGTTGGTGGACCTGGAAGAGGGCCTGTTCCTCCACGCACACACAACACAACGCACACACACTGACAGTCAGTCCCAAAGGCATTTGCATAGCCCTGGGGTAACTGTGTGCGTTTCCTTCTCTCTGTGGCTCTAGTGGGGGATATGCCTGAATGGAGTGTGCCGTTTCCCCATTTCTTTTGCTCATTTGATATTCCCATTGCTGGCTGTCTGGGTGCAACAGTTTGTTTCATAATCCAATTACAGTCAGTTTTCATTTTGTGGAAATCGGACACGTTGTCAAGGGCGGCAGTAGAATGATCAGAGGAGAAGAGTGGAGAGTGTAGTGATGATTGCTCTCCACTCATCCATGAAACCGTTTAACGAGCAATCTATTTTGAGGTCACTCAAAACACACACAGACACAAAACACTCTTGAGTGGGTGTCACTTTCTGTCTCACTGTCTTCCCCATCTGTGAATGTGCTTTTTTAGATCAGGTAGCCACACATCAATAAATTACCGCTAAGCGGGACGAATCTTTAATTAGCAAATTAACGAAAGTGCAAAAATAGCAAAGATAATAATAATAGTAGACAGACAGGCAGCTGCAGCAAAACATGTAATGGTCGATAATGATTACAAAAACAACGGAAACACACACACCAAACACAATCAGAACTAAGAGAGGGGAATGAAGAGGAGTAGCCGAAACCATCTGCCGTCGCTGTTGCTGTTCTTGGGAGTTTTATGTAATCTAAACAATACCTGCTGGGCATATCAGACAGCATCAGCAGCAGCAACAGCAGCAGCCGCACAGCCAGAAGAGACACCCGACTCGCACTCCTCTCTCTTCCTAATCTTCCAAGCAGTTCAATCAAGAACAATGAACCAAACAAAAGCCAAGTGCACACACACAGAACTCAAAGAGAGATAGAGAGAGAAAGATAGAGAATACGAAAGCCACACACTATTCTGAGACAAACACACGTAAAAGGATAACAGGCTTTGTCTTATTCACACACACATACAGTTGGGGATATACAGGTAGCATCATCGCATCGCATCGCATCGCATGGTCTTCTCTTGTCTTTGTCTGTCCACCGCAACAACAAAAATTGCAGGCTACAAAAATTGGCCCGAACCACTTACACCCTGCACTTCCCTGCCCCCCGTCCTGCGTGCACAGCGCACCAAGCACCGTGCTGTGTGTTAGGTGCTCCTTTGAGCAGGGCAATTTTCAGGCATTTGGTAGAAGCAAAACTCTATTACCTGTTGTAAGAATGTGACCAATGCTGTCCATCAGCAGATTGATGGTTCCCTCGTTGCACTGTTGCCTGTCTTCCACTAGCCCAAAATTGAGCAGATTGATGGGGATGATGTCCGAGAGAAGAAGAGCCTGAGATTGAATGCAACCATGAAAAAGTTTTAATTGTGAAATGTGTATTTGTACACTCGCATGGGGAGGAGAAATAATTCTCCATCTCTCCACACTCAAAAGATTCGGCCAATTTACAGCCATCAAAGCATTGCCAACTGCAGCTGAATAACAAACAAACAAAGAAGAAAGAAGGATGCTACTCATGATTTACCCTTTGACAGCCGATTATTACTAAAGTGCATAGATAAAGGAGTTGGAAGTTAATTATAGTGTTCCCTATTTATTATCTCTCCGTTCTGTAGGTTAGCCACTTGATAACCAAATTACATATACCCTCATCTCAGAAAGGGTATGAAAACATTGGCATTTGATTGTGTAGATGGCTGTGCTTGCATGCATGTGCACACATACAACCTACATACATATATTCATCTCGCTCTGCATATTGCGCTTTGCGTTGGAATTTCAAACCGAATTTTGCCGATGGCCATCATCTCTCTTGCATGCGAATGAGTCGTGATGGGACAGGGGGGAAAGCAGACAAAAAAGAAGAGCAGAGACCAGCGGAGAGCAAAGCTCATCCATTAGCTGACGTCACACACACAACCTGAAACATATTTCCCATTGTTTGCTGCTGCTGCTGCTGTTGTTGTTGGATCTTCTTCTTTCTCCTTTTCTGATGCATGTTTCTATGTTTGCATGTAGCGTGGTACGTGTGTGTGTATGTGTGTCTGTCATTTGGCCGCTCATTGTGTTTGCATAGGCAAAGAAAGCGTCGAGGGTGGGTGGCGGGGAGTGCGTGGAAAGAGAGCGACCGAGAGGGAGAGCAAGATTGACAGATAAACCAGCGAGATGAGGTTATACACATTTACTGGACCACCTTCTTCGCAGGTTCGTTCTCCAAACACTCTCTGTGTCTCCCCACCGTTTGCCTTTGCCACTGAAGCGCATCTAAAAAGGTAATTTGCTTCACTTTTGAGGATATTTCATTCGTTACGAAAGAATCGTTAGTGTCTGTCTTCGTCTATCTCTTTGTTGCTTCGAAGAACTTGTTGTGGTTCTTGTTGTTGTTGTTGTGCTCTTCTGTCTACCTGCTCTGCTCTTAACCTCTTTGCCTCTTCTCTTTGACCACTCGTCAAGCCTCATGTCAGGCGGCAGAAGCGCTCGCTCTTGTTCATGAATAAACTATAGTTTCTTCATGCTCTTGTTTATGTGCTTTGATGGGCACAATTATTTCCCATTTAATGTGGGAAATATCAGATTGTGTGCAGGCAGATCAGTTGATCATCGAAAGTCGATAGGATTTTTCATTCCATAATTAATGTATTTAATCTGTATTTCATTTGTACAAAAATTTGATTAATAAATTTTGTTTTTTCCTTGTCATTTCAGGTATGCACATAAAATTCATAACTATCCCCCACAACGAGAACCTTACTCGTAGCTGGATATGGAGAATATTGTTCTTATGGAAAATGGTAAATCTTAATCTCCGCAATCTCCTCAAGTAGCTCTCGGGTTTAACGACCTGCAGGGAAGTTACTCAACGTTTAATTGGGTTGGAAAAGAGAAAGACGGGGCACGTAATTATGGGTAGATTTTGTTGCTACTTCAGAAAGAGATTTCCAAATGATGTACAGCCTGCGCACGTGACGGACTAATTGACAACTGGACACCAAAGCCGGAAAGGGATACTCTTATTCATCCCATGTTCCTACCATAGCTGAAAGATGACTTCTTATTTATTAATGATGAAATTTTTAAGGGCCAGAAAATGGTTACATAAAAACCAAGAGCAAAGTATCCAAGTAGATGTCAAAAGACCGAACGTTAGAAGTAGAGGGTTTGAGAAGGAAGTGGATTAAAACTAATTTCCTACGTAATACGCAAGGAATGGCCACCCAAAGGAACCAAGCAGGATAGAGAGAATGGGTATAGTGGAGAATTGTCACTCAACTAAACTCAAACTCAAACTAAAAGTCGGCTCAGCTGAACCGTTTGGCCCCCTTGGAGAACGGAATGACACAAAGCAATCAAAGCGCGACCAACTGGGCGAACCACCGGCCAAACTCTCTCTCTATCTCTATCTCTCCCATACATCCCCTTTGCTCTCTATCTACTCTGCCAAGCAGAACCGCCCGTCGTAAGCCGCTCCCTCTCCTCTCGCCATAGAGCAGCAGACAGGGAAAAGAGCAAGCACAACAGCAACAAATAGCCATCAAATGGAATTACTAATACAGTGAATGCTAGATAAATGGAAGAAGTGAACCCCTTTGCATGGACTGCTTATAATTAAAGCATAAATATATTGAAGTGTCAATGGATTGTTAATTGTTTATTGGAAATGCCATTTGGCACACACAGTTGGGTTGATAAAAATGTGTTGCCAATTATTCAAATTTTATTGGTCATAAATTGACGAAAAGGAATGATAAATTCTTGATTTTTGCAATTATTATATCTCCATAAATGGTATCAGATGTACTCCAAAAACGAGTGTCTACTGTGTAAACATACAGCAGTGAAGCAGTAGACTGTGAGAGAGCGAGAGAGGGAGACGACAGGTATATGTGGTGGAGCGTTGGGCTTTGGGCGTTTTAGGGAGAGAGAGAAAGAGCTTTGAGAAATTGCTTCGAGTACACACGCACACACACGCATGCATTGCCTGCACAAATGTACACCCCTGTACTGCTTTGACATTTGTGGGTTACAAAGAAAAGAAAAAAATAATTACCCTAATATTTATAGGGCCCCCCGTCCGAACCAAAACAGTTATATACTCAGTCGAAACCTTTTGCTGCTCTGCTGATACTTTACTTACAACAAAAGCAAAGCCCCACGGCGTGGATTTCCCCCCGTTCACTTTCTGCTTTGGGGCTTCCCACTTTCTGCTTTGGATTTTTTGTGTGTTTCTGTTTGTTTTTGCTCATTTCGCTAATATAATTTAGGCCCCGAAATAAATGATTACTTTGCATGTCGTGGCAATGAACCCACAGTAGAAGCCATCATCAGTTACCCTTCCGCTCTCAGGCAACGAAATTATTATCAAAGTTGAGTTTGGACAATTAGCGCGGATTCGATAGAGAGGTAGGAGTTTTACTTCACTATACTGGCTATAAATTTTCAGCGTTTTTACTGAATTTAATCCCAATGTTATATCTTAAAAATAATGTACCCCGCATTACTTCATTGGAATTTGGATATTTATTCGATGCAATGTAATATTTCTGTGTGTTTTGCCGCCCTCTCATTTTGGATCATACATGAATGGGCCTGAGGCGTGAATGTATTTTTAACTTTTTTTGAGCGTAAAACAAAAAAATAAAAATAAACTGAAAAATGATAAATAATAAATTTGTAAACGGTTTTTTTTTTTTTTTGGGTATTTGGCTCTTACGCTGGGGGGCCGTTCTATTTTTGCTGACTTTTAATAGGCCAACTACAACATTTTTGTTTCACGGCTGTCAGCATTTCTGTCCTTCTCTGCCCTGCCACCCACTTGACCTGACAACCCATTGAGCAGGGGAAGGGAATTAATTGCCAAAAATTGTGCCCAGATTTTGCTTCGATTTGTGTAATGTTTTCTTTTTGTGTGCCAGCAATTTGTTTGTAAACGTTTGGTCAAGGTTTTAAGATGGTATAGAATGCAATTTTCATAGATGTTTTGGTGGCGAAGATATATACAATACTTTTGAGAAATATATTTAAATATTAATGGAACACATTCTATTTAAAATAATCTTCAAGTTTAAAAGTAAAAGTGCTATGGACTTAAAGGCAGCATTTAACCTCTGCCAGAGTTCTGGGCTTAAAAGCAGCGTTTAACCCCTGCTAGAGCTCTGGACTCTGTGCCTTTCAAATTTCCATAAAATGTTGTCATAGATACCGCCGGTACATCAATTAAAATGAGTGTACTTTCTGTAGGGAGCTATGTACACATAAAAGGGATACATAGAGAGATATCTGTGTATATTTCGCCCTCCCTATTCATTGAATGTCCATTCCATCTCCTGCTAATCGGATTAGTAGATATTTTGCTCCCTAATTGGCCACTCGACAAAAGGGTCAGTGGAAATATGTACAAAAGAGGATACATATGATTCTAGCTTTTGATTTTGATGCTTTTAATGGTCATAAATTGAACAACAGACAGAAATGTTATGTTTTCAGTTACAGACACATTCCACAGATTCGCGTTGTTATGGCAAACAAATAATTAATAATTTTGTGCATTCGGCTGACTATTGTTTGTGGCATATCCCCATCCGTTTGTTATTTTACTTTCAAAGCCACTGAATTGTATTTGAATGTTTGCTCCAACCTAGCAAACAGGTTTTTGTAAACAGCTGCCAGTGCTGAAAATTGATTTAAAAAATATTTAATATCTCTTTTCAAACCAAATCAAATCTTCAAAATATTAGCCAAACGCAATTTTCATAATTTGGTTTTTAATATTTATTCGTTCCGAAGTTACATTTTGGGATGCTTTTCCCTATAAATAACATGTTTCTACATTTACGTTGTTTTCTTCTCTCGGAAGGAAACTGGTAGCCGCGTCATCACGTCCTTTCCAGACATAGCACCTCACTCCACCTTCGTGAGTTCTTCGTTTTTCTGGGACATAATATATTACTCAATTTATGAATTTTCTCTTTTATTTGCTCCCCCAATTGATGCTGAATCACCCAATTTTCCCTGCCGAGTGTCTCCGTCTTTTAACTAAACATAAAATTGACAAACATTTCGACGGGCACTCCATGGGTCTGTCTGTGTGGCAGACACCTCCTGCTCCTCATATCCTCTTCTTGGTCTGTCTCGCTTCTGCTGAGATTGAAAAACGTGCAAAAGTCTTAAGGAATTTTCCACCTTCTTCCTTTCTGCCTACATCGAATATGAAACGCTTGAGGAGTCGTAGACGCAGACATAGACAAATGACAGCCAGAAAGGATATGAAAATAAACTCTAGACGATAAAATCAAAGTGTGGCAGACAGAAACAACAACAAGTTGGCCCAGGGTTTTGTGACAGTTTCTAAATGCAAAGAAATCAGCAATCACAGGGAGAAAATTCAAATATTGTCAATTATTATATTCGTAGTCTCGCCAAAGGCGACTGTCAGTTTGGACAGCAGCAGAGAGGAGGATGTTATGTTTTCCTGTAGATCAACACGAAATCTTAATTAGAATTTAGAAATTAAAATGTGATTTAGACATGCCAGCCAGCACTTTTAGTTTGATTTTCTTTCAGGATTACCCTATAATACGTTCCAGCTTCCATTACACAAATTTACTCCTAAAGTAGGAAGCAACTGTGAGATCTTTAATCCATTTATCAGATATAAAATTAATCTCCTAATCGCTTTAATGAAACTTTACTCTGTCTTTATCCGCCTGCGACACTCCCTTTTCCACACTCTTCTCTTGTTGCACCTCTTCTGCCAACGAATCTGAATCTGTACATATCCTCCGCAGGGCATATGTTGTACTTGTATCTATTTGTATAGGATATGCAATGGCTCTTATTGTTTGTTCACGAAAATATATTTGTACCCTTAATTCTGTATCTGTATCTTTGTGCGCTTGTCATATGGCATTTTGCAATTACTCCTCCGTGTGTCCACAGCAAAGTTACGGATATGCATACGCACTGCAAGAGATATTCAACAAAAACACACATGTACGCACAGATAAAGATACACACAGATTGCGCACCCACGAAAGATGCACAGAGCAGCCGATGCATACACACGCACACACAGATTACGCAGCTATAAAAGCAAACACACACCCAGAGATACGGATGCAAGGATAAAGGACTGACCAGATAGAAGTTCATCCAGTGTTATATCCTCCCCCTGCATGTGGGAGCGCCCCCAGGACTGTCTGCGGTTCGTGTCCACAAAGAGAGCTGAAAATGCAAATTATTTGCATTTATTTGGAGAGCCAACATTTAATTAATAACCAAGCGGACAAGCCCCATCTGCCCCCTCCACACTCTCAGATACAGATACGTACGTCGGACATATGACACTCGAACCATCAACAACAGCAAAAAGAAGATACACAAATAAGTACGAAAAAGCCCAAGACACGCGACTGAATCGAAACCTTTTTTGTTGTGTTTGCTGTCGATGAAATGTGAGAGAAAACAAAAAAAATAAATAAAAAATATATCTGTGTGGGAATCGACAGGGAATGGAATCCTCTCAAGCGAGCATAATAGTCCGACTTCTAGGGGGAGGGATGGGAACTGGAACTGGAAATGGAAATGGAGATTGGCCATGGAAAATATGTGCCTCCAGACCGAGGGGCCACTTCAGTGTGACAATCTAATTACACGGCTCGATGGTGCTTAGAGGAGAGGGGTAACGTAGAAGCATCTAACCAACCGTCCAGCCCATCAGGCGGCAATCCCCTGCTCCCCATTCCCTGGAACTTCCTTTGATGTCTGGGCATGCTACAGCCTGCCTGGCCCCATCAATTGAGTGAATGATTGAATGATTGTTGAAAGGGCTGCTACTAGATATTTCTACTCCCCCAACACTCGAAAGGTTCTTGCGATGGCGATTCAGAAGCCCAGAATCTGAAGAAGAAAAAAAAAACGCCACACAAATTCATTCCTCATTGTCGGGCGGAACACGTATTGGCCATAAAGCGTACACGTACAAAAATGCCGCCCCCGTAATGCTGCAGACGCCGAGAGTGAGAGAGAGAGGGTCAGTCCAATCTGTCCAAAGAATAAAACCAAAATAAAATTGTCCATTAAATTCTGTTCTTCATTTCTTGGAAATGAAACATAATCGGGTGGAGGTAGCGGGTGGAATGAAAGCTGGGCCTGGGTTTTGCGGGTAATGGATATGGGAGTGCAACGGGATTCTTTTCTTTGCAAACCATCAGAAATTGGGGAGAACTCTTAATAGGAGCTGAAAATAAAAGAAGAATAAAACACTTATAAGCGATTGAAATGATTTTATTGATATCATAATCGATTATGTCTCGATGAAAATCCTATAACCAAAGCATTTAAATCGAATGTAAAGGCTTGTGCAATTCTCAATTAACAAATCAGAAACACAGATCTATTATTTAATTTATTAACTGAACGAATGTAAAGCTTAATTATCGAATGATAAAGGTGTTTGTCATTTAATGGCTTATAATTCAATCAAAAGATAATTGTAGAATTGATAATTCAATGGATGGTAAGTCAGTGAATGGAAATGATACTTCAATAAATGATAATTCTATGGATGGATAAGTCATTGCATTTAAAAGTTCAATGGATGATAAATTAATGAATGATAATTCCATTAAAACTACAAAACATTCTCAATAAAAATACTTATTTTTTTAGAAGTTTCCACAAGAAAATCGATGGAAAATCTATCAGTCATTCAATTGAAAATCATATGTCAGATATTATATCCTTTTAAACCTTTTTATGCACTTTGACCTTTTTTTTCTTTCTGGGGTAGCCATAAAATCCAGCCATTTTTCAGGAGGGGGAGCGGGCCTTAAGCCCCAAATTCAATTGGCCAACATTTTCCAGAACATTGCCATTTGATCTCCTATCGGGCGTTGACGGAGGGAGCGAGCAGTAATTTGAGAGTTGATTATATTGAATGGCCATTTCGGGGGATTTCCGAGGAGCTCGCATGGCTCTGCCTTTTCAGACTTTTGGCTGTCGCAAATTGTGCGACAATAACAAATTAACGGGAATGTGTGGCAGCCGCCACATGGGTAACTCGGAGGAGTGGGATTGGGTGGAATTGCTGGGATGGTCATGGGTATTACCGTTTACCGTTTCAGACTTCCTCCCACCCTCTCTTTGCCGGACGACCTGTTGTTCATGCAATTTAGACCCTTTTTGTGGCTTTTGTCGGCCAGACAGTCGCCGTCAAAAGTCAGTGGATGGATGGGCTGTGGGATTTAGAGGGGATTCAGAGGGGCTGCTCTCCATGTCGTTCCAGGTTTCGCGTGTGTGTGTGTGTGTGTTTTTGTGGGGTGTTCCAGTTCGTTGACTCTCACGTGTTCGCCGTAGGTTGTTTTTTTTTTCGCTGCTTTTTACGAGTTCTATTCCACTGCCTGCGCCTCTACCTTCCACCTGTGAGTGTCCGTATGTGTGCATGTGTGTATTGCACGCGTTTGGCGTTTGTAAATGACAATTTTACCGTTTTGTTGTAGGCCTCTGTCTGTCTCTCCCTCTTGCTGTCTCGCTGTCTGTTTCTGTCTGAAGTGCTTTAGACTGTGGCAAGTGCTGGGGCAGCAATTTGTTTAAGCCCCTTCAATGTATCTGGATACCCTTTCACGAGAGTAGTTTGATTTTGGAGCACATAAGCGACGGTCTTTTAATGTCGTTTTGATTTTAGTTTCCCAATGCCATTATTATTTTAATATATTTTCCATTTTTCTAAAAAACTCTCGTTGAAAAATGTTTTCAAAAGAGAGCTTAAAGGGTATACCCCAGATAGATGTACATTGGTTTCTTTTTTTCTACAGTTACTCCAGTCGTTTTTTTTTCCTCTTTTATTATTGTTGTTGTCGTGTGCAGAGTAGGAACATTTTTGTTATGACTTTGCTAATGTCAAGTGCAAACAAATGTTAAACCAGCAGTCAAAAGAAAAGTAGAAAGAAGTATAAAAGAATTATGTGTAAGAAACACTGAGCGGGAACAGTAGCAGAAATAAGCAGTGCGACAGCAGAAGAGAAAGCACACAGTATGCTCCGTCAAAGCGGTATGGCAGAACGAATAGAAGCAGTACGAGAAAGTGCAATCGACAAAAAAAGATCCAAAATAATTTTTTGTAATCAGCATAATTAAAATAAACTAAAAGCAGAGAGAGAGAGAATGAGTCATGGAGTTTTGTGGATAGATAATCACACCACAGGGAGAGGGGGGTGTGAAACAGCAAATATGTTTCAGTTTTGGTCTCAAGTGGCAAGTTATTGCATGTCAAGCAGGTGCTTGTAGATGAAACTGGAAACCACAAACAGAGCAGGGAAGGCGTCTCTATCCTCCTCGGTCCTTCCATCCTTGTAGCTCATCTGTCTGCTGTCTCGTCTCGTATCGCTCTCTCACTCTCCGCTCCCACTTGACTGAAGAGTGTGTTTGTGTCCTCTGTGTCTGTGTGTGCGTTGTATAATGATGCTTTGAAGAGGCTGCAACTCAAATGCAAACACACGTTAAACATGTCATAAATAATTTAGAATAAATTAAAACGTAGCAAAGAATGGGCAGATAAAATGTATAATCCTAATTGCAGTTACTGCAACGATAGATGGAGATCAACATCAGATATCGATTAACCGTTACAAGCGGCTATCACAAAATTTTTGAGTGAGAGTAAAGCTCCGCTGAAGAGAGCCCTGGGAGAGAGCGCTCGAGGGAGAGGGATGCTCAATCGGCACTAATGAATTTCAATGTAAATAATGTCATGGTTGTTGCCATATTTCTGTAGTTTCTTATTTAAGCACATGGTTTGTATTTATTTATTAAATACAACTCGTATTTGCTGGCCATCATCTCTCTATCTTCGATTTTGATATATTACACAACATAAAACAAATAAACCCGATAGACGTATGTATGGTCATATGAGCAAACACATACAGTGGCGGACAGAGAAATAGGATACAGATTTGATGGCACTGCTATGTATATCGAATGCTCAATTACGAAGTGAACTTATTTCCAGCAGAATGCGAATGATGTCATTCCCTTGAGAGGGAAATTCGAGCAGCAAATCAACGACCTAATGCCTAAATGTAAACACCGATTTTAGTTTCCCATTTCGTTGTCCCCCACTGTATGATTCACGCACACGGCAGACCAGACTCGGTGTCTGCTTTGAAAGAGAGAGAGAGAGAGAGAGAGACAGCCAGAGTGTGGGAGAGATTGTGTTCATGTGGAGGTGTGTTTGTGTACATGCATTCAAAGGAATTAATTAATGGAGACGGCAGCTGCAGACTCAAATGCAATCCAAACGAACGACGACGGCGCTGCTGCCACCGCGATTGTGGAAATGTGAAACAAACTGCAATTGTGCTCATTTCTCAAAGAGAGTGAGAACAAGAAGAGGAATCCGAGCGGGCGGCAAGGCGGTTAGGAGAGAGAGAGAGAAGCAAACTAATTATCTCCGCCATCTGTTGAGTGACAGAGAGAAAGACAGACAGACAGTCCAGGGAATATCCAACCTACCGACATGCATCCATCCGAATGGGGAAGTGGAGTGGAAGTGTAAATGGAAGCTGCGAAGGAGAAGAGAGCGAAGAAGGGGCAAGTGGCAATAGGATCTACGGCTCAATGAAAAATGAGTACATCAAACTCTCACGTCGACTATAAATAGATGCTGCTCTTAAAATGTGCATTTAGTGACTTGAAATGAACACAGGATATCATTCTCAAGGAAGGAATTTATAAAATTACCATGATTCCCATGATTTAGTTAGTATAAGAACTAATTTTACATTTTAAACTTGCCAATTAGAGAACTTTTCGTCTTTAAATCTCAGCTCTGATTATGTGGTTAATTTATGAGAAGTTTTTGCAGTTAACCTATGATTTTGTTTACTTCTCTTCCCCTATCTCTTTCTGCTCGCCTGCCTCTGTCTGTCTGTCTGGATGTGTCTCCCTCCTTTCTCACTTTAATAAAGTGTTTGCATGTTAATTCCATTTTCCATCCGCCGTCGCCATTCAGTGAACTACTAGCCAGCGCCCCTGCTGGCACTGCTTCTGCTGCCGGCACCAGCCCTGCTTTTGCAGGCACTGCTTATGCGGTGAGGGGGGACTGGTAGACGCTGCCAGGCTAAAAATATAATTTCTCATTGCGCTTTAAGCACACTTCACTGCTCTGATGTATGTCAATTAGTCGACAAATTGATTGCGCCGCACTCTGAAGGGAGGGAGAGGACTACTTGAGAGCATAGCACAGAGGCTTGAGGCTTGTGTGAGTGTGGAATGGTTTTGATTTTATAGAGGTCTGCCCTTAATTTTATTACGAGTACGGCCCACACGGAGTTGTGTGTTGCGTTGGTCAATCCCTGTCTCTCATGGGGTCACGTCACCCCTAATGCCCCGTCAATTTTTAACGATTTCATTTGAAAGTTAATTTTAATTGTACTAAGTAGGAAATCTCAATTTCACAGCAATTTCGCAGCAGCTCAGCTTCAGCGACGGGATCTCCTCTCAATCGTGATTTCGAGTGCAATCTTTCCATCGCATTAATTGCCCTGCCTGCCCCTCTGCACCACATAAACGAACGTACCAGCGAGAATGATGATGATGATGATTTTATTTGAATGGATTTAGATGTTGAATTTGTATGTGTGCCAGGAATGGGGCAGGAATGAGGCTCACAGCGAATAAATGACTGATATTCCTCTAACTTTTTGAATTCAATCAAAAACTCTCCCCCCATTTGATAACTAAACTAACAAACATTTTCCTTCCTGCTGCAAAATGAGAATTTGTATGTTTCTGTTATCAAATTCTGGCTCTATCAGTCGTCTTCTATTAACTCAATTACGATTCCGGCGGCTGTCGGATGGATATACATATGGAATATTTTTGCAAAAATAGTGAACGAACTGCAGCAGCTGGAGCGGCAGAGTGAGAGTTGCGAGAGTGCAAACCTTTTATTGCAATTGATGGACAGCTAACCAGAATTTATACTCGATTTGACACTTTGTAGCTTGATAGCTTTTCTATTGCATTGTTTGCTTAAAGGTTGGACATTCCATCTTAGAATTTTACTGGTACTTCCCCTACGAATAAAGGCCTACTGCCCATGACAATCTTGTGGAGTAGCCATTGAAAGAAAATCAAAACAAAAAGCAAACAAATTGTTAATGTCATGATACCCACTCTTTCCTCCAGTTCTGTCGGTTTTACTACATTTCTGCAGCATCATCTTGGGCTTTGATTTTGTGACTCTCACGAGAGACATTTTTCATTTTGATTTGTGGTTTGTCATTAGATGTTAATGTAACTGATAAAAGATACAAGATACACGAATATGTAGATGTGCGTGCCTGTGCGTTCGTACAAGTATACATGGGAATGGCCTGAGAGTTACCGATACGTTTTTATCATCCATTTAGGGAAAAATAAATTTTGGGTTCAAGAATCTTTTGATGCTATTTTAGAGAAAATTGTTGTTCTACACTTGTCAGAATTGTTAAATTGTCGACACAGAGTATCGAGCTAATAAGTAAAAAAACAACTAATATAATTGAAACACAAACCAAGAAAATCCGAAACGGTTTGAAATTCTAATGAATAAAACGTGGACGAAAAATGGCTCCTGTGCTCTGATTCTTTGACACTTCTCTATACCACTACTGATTTATTTTCATTGTTCCAAATCATTTTTGTTTATTAGAAGTACTCGTGGTAGAAGGAGAAAAAGACTACCTCTGTAAACAAATGCATGAATGTTAATTGTATTTTGATTGAGCGGGGAAATATGTATTTACTCAACAATCACAGAAGGGTGTGTGTTTGTGTGCATATGGGGAATCGAATCGAATTGGATGGTTAGTTAGTCATTTTATTGGCAAAAAGCACCATAAAATATACTTTTTTTTGTAAACCCCCTCGACTTTAGTAGCCGGTTTTCCGAAAATTGATTTCTCCCTGTACCTCTTTTGTGGCGGAGAATGGAAATTGGTTTTGGCAGTAAATTGTAAAAGTGCGGCTGCAGTTTTTCCGGCGAAAAAAATATGCTACACTCTGGGGTATCCTCAGCGTCCTTTTTCCTCCTGCATTTGTATGTGTGTTTGTTGGGAGTGTGTGCCCCATTTTTACCCTCCATAATATAATCCATATCCATATTTTGATTCATGTCCATTGTTCGCACTGCTTGCTGCCTGTATTTTTGTTATTGCTGTACTACACACGACGAAAATCCAGGGTTGCTTTTTTGTGTGTGGGCTGCTCTCTCTCGCAGGCTCGCTAGTTGTTGCTGCTTGCTGCTGCTGCTGCAGTTGGTGGCTGCGCATAAGAGAGCCGCTCCGCTCTCCGACTTGAGTTCGGCTCTCTATTCTCACGATGCTCACGTGTTTCAGGAGGTGGGGGCAGTAGTTTGTGTCGGCTAACCTTTATGTGGCTGTTGTTGTTGTTGATTATTATTATAGCTTATAGCGCCATGAAGTGCCCGCTAGGTGGCGCAGGAAATAGTCGTGACAGGAGGCGTTGAAAAGTGTGGAGAAAAAAGTTTGAAGAGAAAAAGAGCAGGGAAATTAAGTTGATGAACTTCGATGGGGAAAAGCTACCGCCCCGGGAGGTGGTCTTGCATGTAAAAAGAATATTTGATCTTTTGCGAGCTCTCAAATACCTAATTATTTTAGACCCCATTTTGGTTGATTTATTTATGGTCTTCTTTTGGTTGCATAAATTAATCAGAACATTTTCCCCCAACCCAAACGCTGGTCACATTAAATAGATTGCACGGCTTGCATCTTCCTGCCGCCCCATGGGAGGTATCCTTCGTTCCCGCTGTTACAGCTATACCCTTATCAGTGCACAGTGCTACCACCTGTTATCACAAATGTCCTGTCAATCGGGATGGAGTCTATCTGGCAACGCTGTCACTATCCTTTGTTGCCGCCCCCTGGTTTCCGTTCTCTGCCCCCAGAGAGCACCCAACTATTTGTTCAGGGTCTCTAAGTGATTTTACGTGTTTGGTGCACCGCACACGTCGCCTGCTTCCTTTCCTATTCGTTTTTAGTTTCGATTTTTTTGTGTGATGGCTTTGTACTTGAAGCTCCTCTCGTTGTGGCTGCTGCTCCGCTCTCTTGACATGCTCTCTCTCTTTGTGCTCTCGCCGCGCTCTCTCGCTCTTCTTGTTATTATTGTATTCTGCCAGTGTGACCGCCGCTCTGTTGTTTTTGGTTTTATTTTTTTTCTGTGTCGTTTCTTTCGGTTTGAGCGCCCGCCGAGTTTTGTTGTTCTCATTCTTGGAGTCGCGCGCGCGAAGCACACAGCCACGAGGACGCAAAAAGCGAGTGAAGTGAGTGGTGCCTGCCGCCCCGAAGACAGCGAGAGCCCCAAAAATGCTAACGGGATATAAAAATGCCGAGTGCAGTGCGAGGCGCGACTAGTCTTACGTACGTGCCGGGGTCGCCCTGAATGATGATTGTCGTCGTCGAGTGTCCTTTCTCCCGTCGTCAGCAATTAACTTGGCATCTCGCTCGCTCGCTCGCACGCACTTATTAACGGGAATCGAATTAATGGACTGTTTTTCTGGAATTACGGGCATATAAAGTCTTCACTGTGTGTGTGCTTGTGAAAGTGAAAAAGAAAGAGAGTTGAGAGTGTGGCAAAGTGGAAACTGCATAAAGAAAATTCAAAGTCAAATCACTCGAAAGCGGAACGCGCTTCAAGTTTCAGTTGCATCAATTTGTTGTATCCTTCTTCTTCACCGTAGTGCAGTGCATAAAAAGCAGTCAAAATTTTCACCATTTATCCGCAAATATTTAGTGAGTATCCCCAAGAAGATGCCACTGGGCATGTGCCTCCCCCCATGCATACACACCCCCAAAACACAGCCTGCCCCCTCACATAACCTCATCAAGAGAAGAGCGGAAAGAGCACGCGTGCAAATGATGTTTTGGGGGCTCCAGAAGTGTAAAGCGCACGTCTTTGGGGCACACACACACACGCACACAGAACACAGAGATACGTCAATATACACACACGCATAGATTCCACACACACACACACACACACACACAGATGCAGATATCAAAACGGTCGGAAGAGCAACGGCAACAACAACAACATTAAGAATGAAAGAGAATAACGATGACGACGGACGACGACGACGACGACGTAAATTGTGAAGAAATGCGCGCTCGTGTGACCCTATAAAAGCCCAACTCCCCCACTCATCCCCTCACCTATACCCACTTCTTTCGCAGGCAAAAACAAATAGGATATAGATACAAATTTTTTCGTGTGTGTTTCAACGTTGGTGGGCTGTTGGCTCACACGCTCCCATTCGAGAGAGAGTGAGATAGAGAGACTGTGTGGCACCTTTTGGGTCTCTGGATGTGGATGTGGCTGCCCCGGGGCAAGAAGTAGTAGTAGGTAACCATTAGATACTTGGCCACAGCTGTCGACGGGGACTGGTGTGGTATCCATTAGATACATTTGATGTTGCCTTCGGGTGTTCGCTGGCTGCCTAGCTGACTGTTGTTGTTCTTGTTGCTGGTGTGATTTCAGGGATTGCCTTTTATTGCGGGTGTGACATGTGAAGTGTGGGGAGTGGGAGAGAATGGGAGCTCAAGTGGAACCCGATTTTGGTTTTATGGCTGAGAAAGTGTTCATTACGCTAAATAATGGATTTTCAATTGCCTGCGGTTAGAACTCGACTTTGATTAGATGCCGGAGTCAGGACAGGACCTGTCGTTTGAGCTGCTGCTCTTGCTGCGGTCTCCAAAACCGCAGCAAACGCCAAACCGCATCAGCACACAGCAGCCGCAGAAAGTGCAGCGACACTGCAACACACCAGCCATAGCCACAGCCACCTAGCCACAGCCACCCATTTCAATGCCACACGACACATAAGAGGTCTTTCCGAAAATGATTTGCCTTGGATTTTGCGGGAATTTTGATGAAAATAGAAACAGATAAGCTTGTGATTTCTTAAATGAAAAACCTGCACAGGAAAGCCCTTAATTGTTGGACTATCCACACAGAAGTGTTAATGACTTGCGGACGGATAAAAAAAACCTGTCGCACATCTCGGATTGCTGAATGAACAATTCATTTACAACTTTTCCATCAAACTGGTTTTATTAGCCACTGACAAAGAAACCTTGTGTACTTTGCAGTGTGGTGTTTAAGCCTTGATCCAAGGGGGCAAACTTTGATTCTATGCCCCGGAGTACTTACAACCTGATATCGATTGATTTCGTCGCCATGGCTGTCATTTAATGAATATTTAATCATTTTTGCTGCATAGTCCGTAATTGCGATAGACAGAGAGAAGACAGCCCATGCCCAGGTGTAGGGGGGAAGGCAGCAAAATTGGATCAATTAGGGTGATAACAACTCCACTTAGGTAATTGGCAATGGCGGCCCTTGACAGACAGGTCTTTGACACGTCTTCAATTGAGGGCAGTTTTATGCAAAATGCTGGGCCATTGTTGGAAAGTAAAATATTTATGGGGGTATACACTTGTCGTTTCTCAGGATATTTGTCTGCCTCTGTCAGAGACTTGTTCAAAGGAGTAATTAAAGAATTACAGTAATTAAAGGAGAAAAGTATAAAGTGAGAGAAAATTACTCGGATTTAACAGTAAATAAATATAACAACAATACTTAAACTTTGAGCACAGGTGCTTTGTTCTCTTTCAGTTATTGTTTATAACTGCAGTTTTCCTAGGCAATCCAAGCATTTTGTTACGGTTAATGATGATGATTCACCAGCTGACTCCCAGAGACCCAGACAGGAATACGTTTCACTTTCAGCTTTTATGGGGGGAAAACAAAAAGAGGAGGGATAGAGTCTGTCCTGTCTGGTCACATTTTAATTGCAATTATTGTTAGGGATAGAGATGGATCATGCTCCACGAATTATTAAGCATTTAATGACATGAAAACGTGTGCAAGAGGACCAGAAGAGATGAGCAGACATGAAAAAAAATATCCCAAATGGAAATAAGAGCAGAAGGAGGCTAGGTGGAGTTTAGAGGGTGGAGCACGTTTCCAAGAATTTGCCAAACAATACACAAAAGTATGTATATGTACACACAAGCACACACACACACACATATACCCCCTTTCTCTTCCTCCTGGACATTGTCACATATAGGAAGGAGTAGGGGTAGCATTCAAACGTGCCTCTGCTTATCGATTTTTATTTCATTTTTATCCGCTCCATGAGGAGCCAGCCATCAGAGCACTCCACCCACTGTGACTGTCACAGTGCCTTCTCCTCTATGGATCTTCCTCTCTTCCTCTATGTACGTGTATACCTTGGCTCTCGGTCCTATCCTGTCCTGAACTCTGCTTTTCTGTCCTGCCTCGGCACATTGTTTTTTTTCTGCACAAACTTTTTTTTTATGCTTCTACTTATAAACGCGCGAGACGTTGTAGGAGGAGAGGAGAGGATGCTGCGACGACATATCGCCATAACACCATCAACAGTTCATACGCCAAAGTAAAGTCGCTGTAGTCCTCCCAGCTACACTCGTTACTCTCTTCTTCTTTTTAGCGGGTATATTTGTTTCACAAACTAATTGATTCCAATTCATAAATGGAAGAAATTCGAACCACACAAAAGCCTACAAGATATAGAAACAAGGAAAAAATCTTTCGAGTTTTTATGCAGAGAATACATTTTTATTTATTTCGACATTTCTGTGCAAAAATTAAATCTAAATCGGATAGCCATAGCCCATGGGAAAAATAATGAATGTATTTGCAAGGGTATCAAGTTGTTCGGCACTCGTATCTAGCCCCTTTGCTTCTTGCTGTTATTGCTATGATGATGATTCTGCTGTTACACTCCTGCTGCTCCCTGCTCCAGCTCCTGGCTCCTGGCTCCGGCTCTGGCCTGTCGTTTACTCGGGGTCCTTTTTCGAGTCCGATTCGCGCGCACGGCTGCCATTGTTACAAAATGTGACAATAGAACGAACGGGGCAGAAGCTGAAACAGCTACAGCATCAGTAGGAGAAAAAGCAGAAAAAACACGAAGAGGGGTGGGATGGCAAGAGCTGGAGAAGAACCAGCCAGCCAGAAACAGAATCAACAACAACAATCGCAGGATGAAAATTTCAGGCAAGAACAAAAGAAGTAGAGTGCAGAAAAAGCCATACCCAAGCAGCGAAGTTTATATACGCTTTACGTTTATTAGCTTAATGATTCAATCCAATATTAATGGAATAATCTATTTCCATAAAATATTCCTTTGATTATTTTAAACATTAGTTCTCTTCTTCGCCAGGACCCAAATGTAATTTGTAAAATTTGGCGACCTTTTCTCGTTAGTTGCATCTCCTTCGAAATTGCAAGCAAATGCAACTCTACCCCCAAAGGGTATTAAAAACCAACGATGGCGGCGCCGTTGCTTCTGCAGCATCTCCTACTTAGTAGGAGAGTGCGAGGGAGAGACAGGCTGGGAGGGGATTATGGGTGGTATGGAGAAGGTGAAAAGGAGTTGCCAGTCAACCAAATAAATGAAACAACAAAGACAAACGCATACACAACGAAAAACACGCATACACACGCAAACACACACTTGCCGCCGCATAAAATATGCGAGAGCATACGGTGCCCATGCCGTTTCCCCCTCTTTGGTAGCCAACGGCAACGATGTAGAGCCTCTCTAGAGTGTCCTCTTATGTGACGGTCGGAGAGGGGTAGTCCGAAGCTTGCATATAAATAAACTGTTTTTTGTGCTCTCTGTGAAATGAGATTTACTGGAGCAGTGGAATAGGGGAGAGAGAAAGAGAGAGAGAGTGAGAGAGGGAACGGCAGAGCGTGGAGTGATTGTGAATGGTTATGAATGTGGATGGATCTCATTAACGCATGATTGCGCATCATTTCAATGAAAAGTTCAACTCAAATACAGATGCACTTAATTAAGATTGTATTTATTTGGCAAACTTTTAAATCTAGGATACATTTTAGTATTCCATCCAACCCAATTACCTTACAAAAGTGCAAGAAAGATTGATAGGGGGGGAGGGAATCATAGCAATGCCACACACAAAAAAGTAAAAACAGAAAATAAACTTGCCACACTAACTTTTGCTTGCACTTTGCATATTTTTTGCTTGCTCTCTTTACCTTTGCTGCTGCTGCAGCATCTCCTTTTATCCAGCACTCAAATTTTACTGACTTTGACAGGCCCCACAGAGTCTTGTGCTCTCTCTCCCTCACTCTTGCACTTGAGGCACTAGCAACTGTGAGTGGTCTGTCAGTGTGTCTGTGTGTGTAAATAGAATTCATCTCGCGACGACTTGCGACCCACTCTCCCACTTCTCCCTGTGCTCCCTGAACTGAAATGCAAAATATTACGCGGCTCTCGCTCTGTTCCAGCAGAAGCTCTCCTTCAAAGGCGGGCGGCACTCAGACACTCAAGCAAATGGCTACCAAAAAGCAAGCAGTCTCCATTCTCCCATTCCCGTGTAGCATCCAGCAACCATCCATCCATGGATCCATGGATCCCCGCACACACTCACACACACCCATTTTAGTCTGCATCTATCCATGTCAGGCAGCCAAAAGTGCGCTCATCTGTGGCTCTGCTGCTCGGCCCAAAAGTTTTTCGAGTATCTCTGTGCACGTCAAGAGTGTAGTTGTTACTGTATCTGTGTGTGTATCTGTTTGTCGATTTATCCTTTAGTTGCGCTTTAGTTTAGTTTTTTTTTTTTTTTTTTTGTGTCTCGTTCCGCTTTTGCTGCGCTAGTTGCGTTTGTGGTCTGCCTTTGTGGGAAATTACCATGGGTCTGTCCCTGACTATCGTTTCGTCTCTCCTTTCTTCCTACCCATCTCCTCCTTTCACTCTTTGTGTCTGTATCTCCTTCTGCTATACTCCCGTCCTTAATCCCGTTCTTCCTTCCTTTCTGTCTCTAGTGCTTTCACTCTTTGGCTAACTGTTTAGTTAGAGGGGAACAAAAAAGGGAGTTTTTGTTTGTGTCAGAGAGGTATCGATGGCGCATCTCTTCTGGCAGTATAAGCGTAACCTGCCATTAACGGAACTGTTGTGTGCCAGAAGAAAGAGACTATTGAAAGCCATAAAGCAGAAGGGCTGTGGTGTGTTCCATGCTTTAATTATGATAAATATTAGATTTAGATTTAATTGCAGTGTAGGGTACGCTTTGAAATAGTTTTTGATAGTTTCCCCGCTGTCGATTCAGTGTTGCTTGTTTTCTAATTACGTAATTGAAATAAAACTACCCTGACACACTCTGACAAAAACACGAAAAACTGTTTGCCAAACTCAAGTTGCTGCCAAGATTATCCACACTGCTTAGTAGCCTGCACCTCCTACATTCGGCCCGTCGAGTGAGTGTTCCTCGGAGGTGCCACCGCGCGCACTAGTGTGCTGTTTCTGTTGCTTTTGATTTGGATTTCGTTCCCTCTGCATCCCCTCCATCCCCTGGCACATTACCAAGGCAACAAACAAAGGGCCAGGCCAGGAATATATCACAGAGAACACAATCTCTTGCTCCTCGAGACGAGGTTGAATGAGGATTGAATGGCGGCTGCCAGCGGGAGGGCAGTCATGCATTAAATGACTGGTAGAGGAGCAAGGAAGGAGAAATGCCAATCAGTGGCTGCACACACACACACGAAAGACAGAGAGAGAGAGAGAAGGGCGCTTGTTAAATTCTTTTGCATTTAGTTTTGCTGTCGATAATGATGCTGCCGATGGATGATGGCTCCTCGTATAACCCTCTCCAATCCAATGCAATCCTTCTCCATATTCCATTCTATTCCCCTTCCCTTACAATGGAACGAGATGATGTCGATTTTGATGCATGCTTATGTTCGTTTATCCTCTGTCTTGTTCCACTACCCTCTCCGCAAAAGAGGAAATATTTTCTTCACCGTTTACTTTCAACTATTTTCATAACGTTCATATGGAGGGTATTTTCGAATTCGACTTGATATTCATGTTAGAGCTTTTCTGTTTGCGTATTATATTCAATTTAGTGCTGCTGCGGTTCCTTTGCTTCTGCATCTGCTGCCTGCCACATTCTCCATCTTCTTCTTCTCCGCCTTCCTGGGTTCCAGCTGTGGCGACGGCATATGCAAATTATTCCTGGGAAGCTGAGCAAAGGAGGCAAAGTAGCAGTAGAACCTCCTTGTCTGACTGCCTGCTGCTGTGGCTTCCTCTTTGCCTGGCAGCGACGGCTCCGTTTAATTCCATTTAGTTGGATAAAGACGAAAATTATTGCGCAATATGGTGGACAGCCAGAAATGTCTCACCACGAAACAGAGCCGTAAATATACACAAAATAATAATTCCAAGAGCAAATCACCAAACACAAAGGTAACACTGCTTGCTTATTACAACGGTAGTTCCACTCATTCCATTCCACTCGAGAGATTAATGTAAAGCATTAGCATTATTTTAATGCTTAGCTGACGCTGCCTCAAATTGAATTAAATGCTACCCCGAGATTGCGATTGCCATTACCTTTGGCTAATATTGTGTGAGTACGGAACCCCTGTGTGCCCCCCGTGGCCAAAAAAAGTCGGTCGTAACAAAAGAAGTGAGAAAGAAGACTCGAAAATGAAGAAGTGCAAAGAACTCTTCAACAAAAAAAAAACAAGAACACACACACACATGTGAAACTGGTTCTGGAGAATGAGCGAGTGTGTGTTAGAGAGAGAGGAAAGTGGAGTGGAGTGTGAGTGGCTCTCAGCTGGTGTTTGAAAATGTGCTAAATGTGCCTGCACAAAGGGATTCAAACAGTAGAGAGAGTGGCTGCGCAGGCAGCGGAGGGAACATAAGAGTGCCAGAGAGAGTGAGAGAGAAGGCCAAGGTACTTTAATTGAAAGGTGAGGCTAATGCACCGCATGCTTACCAATACCGGCTGCACTTGTGCACTGCCTTACCTTCGTTGTGAAATATTCCTTGTGCAAGGGTAAAATACACAACTCTGTGAAATGGCGGACAATTATGAATGCGTTTAAGCCGCTCTGCTCAAAATCCGAGGAGAGAGGTAGGCCCGTTGCCACTTTGGTCACGTACCAAATGATTGCAGCAGATCCCAGATACAACACCATTCCCATATACACTCGTACATGTGTAAATTACATTTAATTTGCATATAAATTTGGGTCAACTTTTCCGAGCTGAGTAAATATTAAATGTTGGTTTATTTTATTTCTTTTGCAGGAATATTGTCTCCTCCGGGTCCGTTTCTGACGCCCAGTCCATCGCCATCGATCTCAGCTAGCCCACGTCTGCAGCCATCGCCATCGCTATCGCCGTTCCCACAGGATGTGGTGCTCGTAGCCGGTGGCAGTCAAGTAAACGCCAACAGCAATCCCCAGGACCACGTAAATAGATAGATTAAGAATACAGGAATCAATCCATACTAATTCCTTGAATCTCTCCCGAAATAGGAGCGCAAGGCGGCGACGCCTGGCAGGCGACAGTCCATCCATCAGTTCGCAAATGGCAGCCCCAATGCTGGTACCGTTGTCTTCCAGCCGAGCCCCTCGCAGTCACCGGCGGCCGCTGCCACGACGGTCATTGGCGTGACGAGTGGTGGCCTCATCGCCGCCTCAGGTGTGGGAGTGGGAGCGGGAGCAGGAAATGCCATAGGAAACGAGCTTAATGCCACCCTCGTGGGCTCCAATAATATCCAGCTTAATAAGGTATGAATCGACTTGAAGTCCAACCCTTCTGAAGATCAATCTGACTGCTTTTCCATTTGTAGAAGGGCAATAAACGTCTCAGTCAGCATCAGCAGCAGCTGGGACACCAGATCTTTAGCAGCCAGGCCGTTGCGCCCACCTCCATCAGCAGCGTAGGGACAGTAGCCGGCGGCTATGGGCAACAACTCAATGCCACGGCCATCAGCATCAGCAGCACGCCCACTTCGTTTGCGACGGCAAACGTGGTCAGCAGCGGGTCCAAGAATCAGGCGAAGAAGACCGCCCAGACCACGGTGGTGAGCCATCAGCAGCAGCAGCATCAGCAGTTTCAGCACTATCAGAGCAGCAGTCCCCTGATAGCGGACAGCCCCATCCCGAGTCCGAGCAACGCCATCGCAGCGGCCTCCATAAAGCCACCAACGCCCCAGCCCCAGCAGCATCAGCAGTCCATGCAGATGCTGCCCCAGCAGTTTACCATCACTGGCGGCGCCCAGCAGCATCCGCACCAGCAGCAGGCCACACAGCAAGTGTTCCAGTTCATCCAGGGGCCGCAGGGTCAGCTGATAGCCACCACCACCACCACCCAGCAGCAGCAGCAACCGCAGCCGCAACAGCTGCAGCAACACCACCAGCAGCAGCACCAACAGCAGCACCAGCAGCAGCAGCGGTTTGTGAGCAGCAATGCAGGGATTGGGCTGTCCACAAAGTCGGGGAAGGCGCCCCAGCAGATACTGCCCAAGCCGCAACAAGAGCTACTGCAGCAGCAGCAGCATCAGGGCAAGGCCAAGGCCTCCAATGGAGGGCAGATCTCGCAATCGTCGCAGCAGCAGCAGCACCAGTCCACGAATCCCGGCCAGCAGCAACAGCAACAGCAGCAGATCCTTTTGCCTGCTGCTGGGAACCAGCATCAGCAGCTGCTCCTCAACCAGATGCCCGTCCTTGTGCAGCAGAATCCCCAGGGGGTGCAGCTCATCCTGCGCCCGCCCACGCCCCAGCTGACGGCCGCCCCTTCGCTGGTCATCCAGCAGAATGGACGCGGACAGCCGCAACTGTCGCAGCCGGCACAGCAACAGCTGCTGCGCATAGTCGGAACGAATGGCGCCACCATGCAGCTGGCTGCGGCGCCCACCTTCATCGTGTCCTCGCAGGCGAACCTCATCCAGCAGACGGCGACGGGTGGCCACTTCCAGAGCGCAATCAAGACGGGCACTCAGCTGTCGGGCTTGCATGCGGCTCTGGCCCAGGCGCAGGCACAGGCGCAGGCGCCACGATCTCAGCCGTTTGCCACGACGGCCACCCTGAACACACAGTTGCTGGGCCAGAGTGTGGCCCAACAGCTGCAGAACCTCCAGCTGGCGGCCGCCGCACAAATCCAGATGCCCAACGGCCTGACGGCCATCTCCCAGCTGCCCGCCCACCTGCAGCAGAGCCTCGGCGGGGCCACGATCAATCTGAATCAGCTGAACGGAGCGCACATCCAGCAGATAGCCACCGCCTTCCAGCAGCCCCAGCCACCGGCCTCCAATGGCCCCAGCAATGGCGGCAACAACACCGCTGGGCAGGGCGACATCTTTACCCAATCCTCGCCCGCCCACGTCCCGATGGCCGTCACGCCCGAGCCCATGCGGCAGGGCACACCCGTGCCGGTCATGCAGCATCAGCAGCAGGCGGCCATGGCCACCATTCAGCTGCAGCAGCAGCAACAACAGCAGCAGCAAGCCCAGATCCAGCAGCTGCAGCATCAGTTGCAGCAGACACAGTCGCAGGTGCAGCAGGCCCAGCAGCAGCACCAGCATGGCAACACCACTGGCAACGCCACAGTGGTTGTGGCAGCGACTCCAACTCCGACACCAACTCCGGCCGAGCCCAAGAAGAAGCCGCGGCCACGCAAGAAGAAGCCAACAGCGGCGGCAGCAGCGGCGGCGGCGGTGGCAGCAGCAGCAGCGGCGGCATCGGCAGCGGCAGATCCACCTCAGCAGAAGATGGCCATTGCTGCCACGCCCACACCGACAGCCTCCGCGTCACAGACAGTGCGCTGCAAGTCGCCTTCGCCACCGCCCACCCACATACAGAGGAGCAGCAACGGAAAACTGGACCTCGGGGATGTGATGAAGTTTTGCGGCATCACGGGAGACGACGATGATGACGAGGACTATGGCATGGGCATGGACACGGGCAGCGAACAGCAGCAGGAACAGCAGCAACAGCAGCAGCAGCAACAGCAGCAGCAGCAGCAGCCTGGCTCCAATGATATCATGATCTCTATACCGAACCAAAACGGCAGCGATGGCATGCCCTTTACGCTGACAATACCCGCGCCACAGCCACACGGACAATCGCTGCCGTCGAACGAAGCCACCGAAATACCAAATATCCTCATTAAGATTGATCCCAGCGATCCCTCAGCCGCTACAGCAGGAGCAGGAGCACTCTCCTCCAACACGCCGTACACACTGTCCACGCCACGTCTGCCAACGGCGGAGGAGATCCAGCGACAGGCACAACAGCATCTAGCGCAACAGGCAGCAGCTGCCGCTGCCGCAGCAAAGATAAGCATACCCCCAGCAGGAGCAGCAGCAGCCACACCAGTTGTAGCGGGAACGGGAACAGCGCCCACGATTAGCATAAGTCTGCCGCTGCAGCCAACGCCCGCACCGACACGCACGCCCACGCCCACACAAACGCCACAGCCCATAGCTGCAGCGCTTAGCTCCAATGGCTCGGCCACCGCAGCGGTGAAACCACGAAGGAAGCCCGCAGTGCGGCGGAACACCAAGAAGCTAGACGCCGCACCTGCCACCATTACCATGGGCAACAGCAGCAACCACTCGACGAGCAGCAGCACCACAACGATAAGCAGCAGCCTGAGTAGCAGCTGCAACAGCAGCATGTCCACCACTGTCAACACCATCACACTGACGACACCCACAACAACGACAAATGTGCCCGTGCCCGTGTCGTTGTCGCTGCCTCTGCCAGTCCACAGCAGCAGCAGCGGGAGCAGCGGCAGTACATCCACTTTGATGCTTTCCCATAGCCTCGGAGGCAGCACCACCACGACAGTGCCAAGTCAGATTGGGAACATACAGATCTCGCAGGTGCAGAACCATCAGCAGTCGGGGGTGCCCCTGAACACTGCCGTGGTGGAGAATAAGATACAGATTATGCCGATAATGCCACCAGGAGCCACAGTGATGGGAGGAACACCACAGCCACAGCCACAGCAGCAGCAGCATCAGCACAACCAACAGCAGCAGCAGCAACACTCAGCACAAGCCACCGGCAATCATCATCATCATGGAACGCAGTTGGTCTTTCAGGGATCTTCTTCGATGTCCGAATCACACACAGCCATCAAGATGTCCAACGATGGGCGGCAGATGCAGCTGGTGGCCATACCACAGGCCACACCTCCGGCCAACACAGGCAGTGCCGCCACATCGCAGACGACAACATCGACGCCCGTGATGACTGCCGGAGGAGCCACCATAATGGCGCCACAGCTGACGGGCGTATCACCAGCGTCGGCGGCGGCCGCTCTGGTGCCACAGCTGACGGGCAGCCTCACGCTGGCCGTTTCGGAGCAGTGCGAACGTCTGATACTGCGACACGATCCCAACAATCCGCAGGATCATCAGTCGCAGCTCATACTGCAGGCACTGCTCAAGGGTGCGCTGCCCAATGTGACGATCATCAATGAGCCAGCAAGGATGCCGATGGATGCGAACAAGCCGCAGCAGCAGCAACAGATGCAACAGCAGCAGCATCCACAGCAGCAGCAACATTTGATCAAAGTAACAGCAGCTGCAGCAGCACCCAAAATAGAGGTCAAAGGTAAGTGGCAAACAATGTCAAATATTGGAATTAGAAGTAATTCTCTTTTATTTATTGCAGTGGCCAACAATCGGAAGCACAACAACAGCATTATGAACACAAATACGACGACAACCACCATGAAACCACCACCGACATTGCCTCCACCGGCGGCAGCCACAAAGACAAACCACGAGGTGTTGTCCTTTCCCCAAATGCCGCTCAACAGTCAAGTGCTCATCCAGCAGCAGCCGCAACAGCCGCAACAGCCGCAGCAGCAGCAGCCCCAACCACAGCCCCAACAATCGCCTGTTCCGGCAGCAGCAGCTCCCCCAGCCGCCACCAACAATGGACAACAGCGATACATTGCTCTGCCACCAATCGATCCTTCCACGCAGCAACTGTTCTGCCTGAACAGCGTCACGAATCACATCACGGCCATGAGTGCCGGACAGACGGCAGCTTCGATTGGACCCACAGAGCGTCTGCTGATTGCACCCGCGGGCATCAATGCACAGCAACTGGCGCAGTGCCTCCAACTGGGGCAGCTGCACTTTAACGATGTCAATCCGATGCCAGCACAGCAGGCAGGAGCAGCAGGAGCAACGCTTCCCTTGAGGCCACAGCCGCCGCAGCAACAGATTGTTCATCCGATTCAACCGATCAGCAATGGATTGGCCGTCACAACGACTGCCAGCTGCACCCTGACCACCACCACCAGCAGCACTTCGACCACCACTACGGTGACCAAGCAAGTGGCAAATGTGGCGCCCATCATTGACCAGAGCAAGGCAAAGCTGGAGCCAGCCAAAACGGGCTCGGGATCGGGTCCGGCGACCAGCACGGGAGCCATCGTGAAGAAGAAGCCTGTGCGCAAGCCCAAGGCAACGCCCACCGCTGCGGAGCTGGCGATCCTCAAGAATGCGGGTGTCGTGAAGCCCATGCCGAAGCTAGATCCGTTGTCGCAGAAACCGAACAACAATCCGGTGCAGATTGTGCAGCCGAATGTGGCCAGCGGCAAGCAGATGATTGTCATCGGCAGCTCCGGAGGTGGACAGACCACAACGACAACAACTACTACAATGAGCACCAGCATACAGCCGTTTCAGACGACAAGTGGAACGAAGTTGGTGGGCATCACAGCGCCCATGCAGCAGCAGCAGCCAGCGGCAACGATTCTGCAGCAACAACAGCAGCAGCAGCGGACGACGGGCTTTAGTCTGGTGACGAGCACAGGAGTTGTCAATGCGGGATCGAGTGTTGTTGCTGCACCAGCGACAGTTTCGGTGGGAAATCAACTGCAGCTGCAACAGCAGCAGCAGCAACCCCAACCCCAACCCCAACAGCAGCAGCAACAACAGCAACAACAACCTCAGATCCAACAGCAGCAACAGCCAGCACAGGCACCGAAACAGCAACCGAACACCGTGTCCCGTGTGCAGACGATCCAACTGACCCCACAGATGCAGCAGGTCTTCAAGCAGGTACAGATGCAGATACAGTTCCTCACATTCAAGCTGCAGAACAAATCCTTTCTGCCGACGATTCATCTCACGCAGGAGATGGACACAGCCACGATTGCCGCCTACAATAAGCCAATGAGCGATGCGGAGATCAATCTGGCACTGCAGCGACTCTTTGCGGATCAGCATCGCATTCTGTCCTCCGGCAAGGAGGTGCCCACACCCGAAGTAATGCTCCCGACTGCCAATGGAAGCTTTAGTCTGATTCCACAGGCGGTGCAGCAGCAGCAACATCAGCAGCAGCAACATCAGCAGCAGCAACAACAGTTGCAGCAGCAGGCAGCCGCTGAGCCCCTGAAGACGGGGCCCTCCCTCACGATTCCGGCCAATGTGGTGCAACCGAATAACCATTCGTCCACCGCAACCACCACAACAGGAGCACCAGGAGGCGGATCAGTGGCAGCTGTGCAGCAGCAACAACAGCCACAACAGAATATAACCCAACGCATTCACATTTATCCGATGCAGCACCAACAGCAGCAGCAGCAGGCCAACAAGCAGAAGCAACAGCAGCAACACGCGCAAGCTCAGGCACAGCAAAAGGCAGCAGCTACGAACAGCAACATGCCGCAGCAAGTGGCACAACAGCAGGAGCAGCAGCAGCCTCCTCAATCCCTGCAGATGAAGCTCAAGGAGTCTCCCGTCATTCGCAACAAAGTGATTTCGAATGCGTCCACTCAGCAGCAGCAACAACAGCAGCAGCATCCACCGAATGGAGCCATCAATATGCTGCCACAGAAGAGCATCAACATGTTGCCACAGCAGCAGCAGCAGCCGACGCTTATAAAGAGTGGTCCGCCGCCGTTGATCTTTGCAAGTGCTACAAATTTGTTGGCCAGCAGCAGCAACAGCAGCAGCAATAACAACAGCAGCAACAACAGTAGCAGTAGCAACAGCAATAGCAACCAGAGTGGCAGCAACATGATACAACATGTGACAAAAATGCTGCCAATGCCACCGTTGCAGCCACAACAGCAGCTGCCACAGCAGCAGCAGCAACAGCCACTGCAGGTGCCTCAATTGCAGCCACAACAGCCGCTTCAACCACTACCACAGCTCCTCCAGCAGCCACAGCAGCCAGCACAACCAGCGGCTCCTCCAATTCCCGTCCTGCCACCAGCACCACAACCTGTGGCAGCAACTATTGTGCCACCAGTGGGTGTGGGTGTGGGCATGGGAGTGGCAGGAATTGGAAATCTGATGCCGACACTGCCGACACCCGTGCTGCCCAGCCTGCCCCTGTTTATGCCACCAAAACTGGATGAACTGCCGCCGCTGAAGCCGAAAATTGCACGCCTCTCCTTGTGAGTAGTTGGTTGAAACAATGCCGATTCTTAAGGGAAAAGCGGCCAACAAATGGATTTTGCACACCCCAAGCAATGACCGAGCCAGAATTAATCTCTTTCTTTTCCTCTCCTCACAGGTTCGTGCGCCAACTGGAGGTGGATCAGGAGAGCTGCCTGAAGCCGGACTATGTGAAGCCATTCCGCACCAAAGATGAGGCAGTCAAGCGATTGATTAGGTAGGATACACACCAACTTCCACAGAGAATCTCTCCTCAGACTTGTGCTAACATTTCTCTCCCTTCGTTTGTGTTTTTCCAGGTACCACTGCATGCACGAGAATGATATGGAGCTGCCTTCCGACGAGGAGGAGGAGTTTGAGGCCACTGCTCTGGGTTTCCAGGATAAGTTTCGTCAATTGAATGGAAAGTTCCAGGAGATCCTCATGCAGGAGTCAACTGTAAGGCGCACAAATCGGTGGGGAGTAAAGAACTTTTATTGATGAATTTCCTGTTCAACTTTTTTAGCTGCCACATCGCACCTCAGAGTTTCTGCAAATGCAACAGCTGATGATCGATGATCTCAAGGGGGAAATCAATGATATACGCACAGCGGAAAAGGAACTAGAGCAGCAGCTGAAGGATGAGCAGAACAGCGAGAGTTTGGCCACCTCACAGATAAAAGAGGAGATCAAACAGGAGCCACAAAACGAGTCAACTGCAGTGGTGGATACCTTTGATTTGCTCAAGAACAGCGCCGATGTGAACAAGGCATTCAGCAAGTCGCAGTCGCAATCGCAGTTGCAGTCCCATCCACAGACCACTGCAGCAGCAGGAGCAACTGTGAAGCAGGAGGCGTTGGATGAGGAGCAGCCCACAACCAATGGCGAGGTGAAGAGAGAGAACCAGAACAAGGATTCCACTAGCAGATTTATCAAAAAGGATTACGGACACTTTGATATTGAGTCGGAGCTGCAGACCAGCTTCATTCTGAAGAAGATCGAAGCCAAGTCAAGGACCAACCCGACGCCCTATGGGGAGCAGCAGCAGTCACAGACACAACAGCAGCAACAACATCAGTCGCTGCAGCAGCAGCAACATATCAAAGGCAATGGCGTGGACCACAATGTGGAGCAGGAGGATGGCTGGTATTGCCTGCAAAATGAACTCAATCTGATGAACAGCGATGGATTGCCGCAGCAGCAGCAGTCGCAGATGAATGGAGGACAGCAGCAGCATTGTCGCCAGCAGCAGCAGCAACATTTCCTGGACACCTCCAATGGCAGCGGAATGATGAACAACAGCAGCAATCAAATGGGTGATCTATTCCCGAATGGTTGCATCGACAAGAGCAATCAGAGCTCGACGAGCAGCAGCAACAGCAGCACCTGCGGCAGTGAAAATAATGCGCCCAGCATCAGCGTCGTTCCCAGCAAGCATAATTCGAGCATTGGCAACTCCTCGTGCAGCGGACAACGGCAGCAGCCAGCGGCCATGGATGCAGCGGAACAGAATCAGCATCCGGCCATCAGTGAGTTCTTCAGCAGCGATTCGGATGTGCAGAAGTCGGTGGAGACGCGCCTGGAGGCAATGTTCGGCGAGTCTCCGGTCCATTTGGACGTGAAGAACAGCAGCGATGATCACGACATTGAGTCGAATCTGGACGAGATCTTTGGCGATTCGAAATCCCCAGAGGTCAAAAGTAAACTGAACATGTGGGTGCCCGATGCCAGCTTCATGCAGCAGCCGCAGCCGCATCCACAGACCCAACAGCAGTATGCAGGACCACAGCAGCAGCAGCAACCAACACAGCAGCAACAGCATCACATTGAACTGAATTGCAACAATAATCCGAGGTGGATGCAGAGCATGGAGGCCCACTACAGTGACTTTATGTCCAGCACAAGCACCAGCAATGGCGATGGCCCCAGCACACAGAGTGGGTTGCTAGTAAACGGTGGAGAGTCGCGCAAGCGGCACTGGGACAGCCAGATGATGGGCTCCAGCAGCGAACTGGAGGATGACAACAGCAGCAAGCGACTGTGCACGGGCTCCTCTTCGTCCTCGTCGCCCATGTCCTCGCAGCAACAGCAGCAGCTGGTGGTGGCACCGCATGGCCTGCTCGATCCAGAGATGCTGCTGCATGATGGCATGGGCGTGGAGCCGGCCAACGGGCCCGCGGGATTCTCACAGATGCTGCACCAGCAGCAGCAGCCGCAGCAACAGCAGCAGCAGCAGGCACCACACAACTTTGCCAATCATCAGGCCTACGCCAGCATGATGAGCACTCAGCAGCAACAGCAACATTACCAGCACAACATGCAACAGCAACTGCAGCAGCAACAGCAGCAGCAGCATCCACAGCAGATGCACGTGAACCATTTGGGCGGACAGCCTGTGGTGACGGGAGAGTACGACGACGACATTAGCCGGCATGTGGCCAGTGCTATTGACAGCATACTGAACCTGCAGAACAGCGCCGACTCGCTGCAGTTCTCGCTGGGCTCGATCCTCGGAGACAGCATGCTGGAGGATCAGCGTCAGGGAGCACAGGCGAATCTGCCGAGCTGCCAGCAGGAGCAGCTGCAGCTGGCACACCAGCGTCGCCGACAGTTGGGCGAGGAGATGAATGACTGCCTGATCAGCGGCGGCGGATCTGCGTCCAATGCCGTGGCGGATAACAGCAGCAACATCCTGCTGGAGCACCACCATCAGCACCAGCTGCAGATGCAGAGCCACACCGTTGGACAGGCGCCGCACCTGCAGCACCAGCACCATCAGAACATCGGACAGGCACCCTCCCAGCACTTGGTGGGGCAGCTGAATGACTTTAGCTGTGTGGCCGCCGGCCTCGACGATCCCGTCAAGTCGATAATGACCTCTTGACTTGGACTCACATCCACCGCCAGCGGAGGAGCAGTAGGAGTAGGAGCAGCTGCCACAACATCGGCAGCGGAGCTGGCCAACAGCCTGATTCTAGAGTTCAATGCCACCACCTTGTGAGCGTGGGCTGACAGCGACTTAATGATTGTATAGAAAAACCCATCCCAAAATACCCCCCAACCCCCCTCCAATTTTTACATCAAATTTTTAATTTGTTTTCGGGTTTTATCCGATTTTTATTTTAGAGCCTAAGTTTTAAAAATTGTAGCCTAAATTATTTATACTTATTCTGTTTGTATTGTTTAGTCCAATATTTTGTACAAATTCTGAACCATTTGCTGATTTATTGGTTACTTAAAGAAACGATAGAATGAAGAAGGAAGGAATAGATGGGAGGAATGGAGTCCCCCTCCCATATACAAGGCCAAGAGAAAAAGATAGAAAAGAGAAGCAAAGACAGCAATTGACGCGGTGAATTGAAATGCAAACTAAACGACGAATAGCATCCAATGCTCTCACGGAACAACAACCCTAATATAAAAAATTATATAGTTACACTAGACAATTTATATTCAAAATAAAACCAAGAGAAATGGGAGAGGCGAAAGGATACGTAAAGGATACACGCAAAAAAAAGAAAAGAAACGAAAAGAGAAACTGAATTGGTTGTACATTTAATTCCGTAATTAAGTTAAACGTGAAACAATTCTGTGGAATCGAAAATAAAGTCGCCAATGCAGTGTGTTCATATATCAGAGACAGAGACAGAGACAGAGGAGCAATCAATCAGAATCAATCAACCACTCCAGATAAATACCTTCCCTTGCATTACGAGTATTAATAAAGAGATTGTGTATATAGTTTCAGCAGTTTCAGGAATATATGTTTATAGGAATTTTAACAGGAGAATGCAGGATACGTAAAGCGCTTTCCATATGACTGCTTCTGATAATACCACTTAAAAACAAACAAAACCTATGGACAGTGTGTGCTCAAGTTGAATGAAATGAAAAGTAAAAGGAAGATGAAGTAAGAGTAGAAGAGCAGGAGTATAAATTTCGGCAATGGAAAGATCTTAGGGACACAGAAGATCTGGCAAACTACGAAGCAAACCAAAAGCAGTTCAAAAATCACAATTTTAGCCAATTTAGTTTAAACATTTATAAATTATTGAATCTATAATGTAATAATACTATCTTTCTACACCTCAATGGAACGATGATGGATCGATGATCGATTAGACGAGCGTATAGAGAGAGGAGAGGAACAAACAAAATGGAAATTTAACGAATCGTATCAATTGTATCTTGATCTTGCGACAAATCTGAATTGTGATTTGTGCCACGTTTTAAATATAGATGTCTGATTAGCTTGTAAAACTTTAATAATAATAACAATTAAAAGTCTTAAACACAGTAAGCAACTACGAAGTTTATCCAAAAAAAAAAAAAAAAACAAAAAACAAAAACGAATCAATGAAAGAGCAAAGCAATTGTAAATGTTTCAAAGCAATTACAATACTAACTACTACTTTAATACCACCACTAAAAACAAAACAAAAACCTACTACGATACGTACTTCCAGACGGACAGAATTGAAGGGAAGGGAAGGAATGAAATGGAACGGAATGCTTGTATTACGTATAGTCAGTAAGGGAACTACTTTCAAGAGGTATCATTAATCTAAGGTGTGCTTCAATATTCGGGCCTCCATGACCCAACCCCACTTCCCCTGATCCACATCCCTTATATCCATCCCATGTCCCTTATGTTTTGCTTCAACTGGAACTTCCACCACTTTCTAGTTATTATTCAAAGACAAATAACTTTCGTGTAAAAAATGTACATGTAATAGAATAATTTAAGTTTGGAAAAAAACCTCAAAAAACTGAATAAATTTAAATCTATTGCTAGATTATTAATGCGAATTGTTTTAAGTTGTATTTAGAACAAGATGAAGAAACTCAGATTACCCACCCCCCGACACCCGCCACCCGCCACCCAGACTCCCCTTTCACCGTCAGCATAAGAATTGTTCAGCTAAAAAATGTGTCTAAATGTAATTTAAAAAACATAAAGAGAAAAACTAAAGATTTTTAAAGAAACAAACTAAACAAACAGCATCATCATCGGCATGGGAAGAGAGAACAAAAAAACAAAAAAAGTGAAACAAGAAAGTAAAAAACAGTTTAATATTTCATAGTTTATTAAGCCCATCCATTCATAGTCGTCATAAACATTTAAGTACATAAACAAACTAAACTAATATATCCCCAGTACTCTTTGAGTATCGCGGGTATAACGAAAGTGGAAACAAAATACAACATAAAACTTCACTGAAAACGAAACGAAACGCAACAAGTAACAGAGAAGAAAAATAAAAACCCAGCTAAATAAATGAATGAAAAGTGAAAGGGAAATGCAATCAAAGTTCATGCATTTCATGCACGTTTGTACTGGGTGACAACGTTCTTAGGAAAATAAAGAAAATTCCATACAATTTTAAAAACTAATTTGCATTTTATTATAGGTATGCATATTGGCTTTGTTTTTGCTGCGTTCTATTCTGGGCATTTTGGATTCGAGTTGCTGTGAGATTCAAAATCCTTACATTACATACAGATACTTTCTTCCTGCATATTTTAAACACAAATATCGACTTTGTGCCGTACTACTAATCTAGATACATATTCGACTACAGGGGGTGAGGGAATATTACAAAAGTAAGACCTGCCGATTGATTCGATTCGTGGTGCTACAACTAATGAGAGTGCTCCCTGGGCATGGAGTCGTATCAAATTATCGTAGTGTGGGGGGTGGTAAGTGCTTATACGAGAGAAATAAATTATTACGAAATAACAGTTATCAGTACAAATAATATAATACAGAATCAACTGTAGACTGCTCTGATATTGATGTTGGTATTTTATGTACTTGTATTCGATTTTATCTATCCTGCAGCCAGACCACGGTCCTATGGCTGTCCACCCATTTCATTGCATTGCATATCTTAGCATAGTATTTGGCATTTGCGCTAAAGTACGAGTTAAAAACGATACGATTGTTGCAGCTTAAATGCGGCCATCGGTTGGGATGCTGCACAGCTGCTTCGGATTGCGCAAACTTCTAGTAGTCTTGTGCTTTGATGCTACTTATGTCTTAGGCGGATAGACTGGCAGTGGATGGCCCTCCGAGTTGAAGACCCATTGGTCCAGATCGATCTCCTTGCGGTTGTCACTGAACAGCAGATAGAAGTACTTCAATGTCTCGCTCAGCCAGAAGCTCTCCATCAGATCCCGCAGGCGCGTATTCTGCGCATTCCTAACATTCCCTAGAGACGTATAGCCCGCATTCACTTTGGCGTGCGTCTCGAACGCCTGGAAGATCGTCCAGCCCATGTCCTGATATGTGCGATTGCCGGTGATCGCATAGAAGTAATACAGACTCTCGATGAACTCGGGCCTCAGCAGATTGTGCGCATCGTTTGGCTTCACGTAAATGTCGTGCTCCTCCTTGTCCGTCAGTGCAAAGTACGAGATCTCGGGCGCCAAATGGGTGGGGTGCTGCATGTACGTCTGATAGCAGGTGTCCAGCAAATCTCTGGCCAGTATCAGGTGAGAGTCGGGCATGCCGTTCTGATGCCCCAGTATCAACGTGCCCGGCAAATAACACGTCAGATGATCCATTTTGGGCTTGAAATCCTTGCCATTAATAAGCTCGCCAATGTACACCCAATGCTCACGCGGTGTGCGGCGCATCAGCTTGGTCAGCACTCCATCAATGGCCTGCATATAATCCAGAATGAGACTGCAACGAATCGGTAGGTCAGAGACTGTTTAATCTTTACATTTCTCCACCAACTCACTTGTCGTTATCATTGCGGCCCGTCTGAATCCACTGCTTGAGCAGATACTCGTAGTAGGAGTCGCCACGCGCACCCAGCGAAATGGTGGCATAGTTGCGGAAGGTGCCCGTGTTGGCATTAATGAAGATGGGCACCAGTCCATCGGTCTTGTCCAGCTCATGTACCTTCTCGTTTACCTTGTTAACGACCTGAAATATGCATGCAACCGGATTAGCACTTTTTCTTGAATAAACAAGATGCTTGGACTTACGTTCTCGTAAATGGAAATATTTGTCGACCTACTCAGGTCACGAAACTCCAATTGGATGGTGGTTATCTCGCTGGTGGAGCTGTCCGGCGACCATTTGGGTGAGTGCGCAGACAAATCGCCGAGATTCACATCCGAATAGGGAATGCCCGAGGGCGAGAGGAAGGCCGGCAACAGGCGATTGCCCAATTCCGCCGCCTTGGTGAGGAACATAGTGTCACCGCTCAAGTGGTAAGCAGAGAGCAGCCCGCCCAAGACACGTATTGTCACCTCAAAGAGATTCACATCGCGCTTCGTGGCAAAGTGCAGGGAAAGATCCACCCAATCACGTGCCTCCTTGAACTCTGTGGAAAAAATTATATTAGAACTCAAGAGATATCCTTCTGAGCAGACGACACTCACCCTCATCGAGCCCCATTATGTACATGGTGTCCAGAGCATCTACAATGGTCAGGCCCAGGCCGAACCATTCGTGTGAGAACTGCGAAACGGGCTTCAGGTTGTCATGGCCCCAGGCGTACTTCTGGTATCCGGCCCAGGAGTGCTTGAAGGCAGCCACCACCGCCGATTGTCGCTCATTTGTGGCACCGTGGAAGTGTTGACCCTTGGCCAAGAGCGGTTGAATCTTCTTCAAATGTCGCTTAATGCTGATGCCGCCGAGGTGCAAGGGATTCCGTATAGCTTCGTTCAGCTGCTCGCGTTCGTCCAGCTGCTCAATGGGCAAACGCTCGATGGGCTCCTCCACATTGTTCAGTATGTCTATGCCGTCCTCGTTGTCCGCCTTCTTGTCCTGCAGCACAGGCAGTGCGACAGCGGCTGTATCTGTCACACGAACTACATTCTCAGCTGAGTTCACTTCCCCATAGGCCACATTTCCGCCGTCAAACTGAAAGCCCCGACAATCGTTATCATTATTAAATCTCGGATTCCTTGAAATCATAAATCAGAACCCAATAACCACTTTAACTCATTAAAGATATGGGTGTGGGGCTGTTATCATAATTAGTGCCGCCGCTCCCCCAATTAAGTACTTATCAGTAGACAATTACCTTATCATCAGCGGGCTCTTGGTTGGGCAGTGCGGCAGCCGGAGTGACAACAGCGGCAGCCGTTAGATCCTCCTCCTTGTCAGGATGGTGGTGGGGATTCGCCAGTGGGAGCTCGCGGCGCATGTGGTAGGGAGACGCTATGGCCTTCTCCTCGACATCCTTGATGCTCGCCGCAATCAGTTGATCGCCGGTTAAGCAGAGCAAGACGGTCACGCAGAAGGCCGTTACGCCGAGTATAATGAGGTTGCGTTGACAACGCGGCAGCTGATTCCAAGCCTAGACCATGCAGATGTGCAAATATGAATATTCATTCATTGTTTGTTTGGGGCCAGTCATTTCGCCTCTTACCCGCCGCAGACTCTTCCGTCCCCGCTCATCTGTGCTGGCCACCGCTCCCGAGGGTAGCGTGAGTGCGATGTGTCCGGAATCTTTCATGTCCGCCCGTATTCTGACTTCGACTCTGCTCCGACTGGGTTCACTTTGATTGGAAAAGTCTGGTCAAATTCCGCAGCATTCGCCTCCGAATAAAAATCGATGCCAGAGCGACTGCCGCTAGCAGTGCGGGAGGAGGGGATGGTTTGTGCTAACTAACCAATGGGCTGGTCGTGCTCCTTGGCCTGTTCACATCGGATTCGTTTATAAACCAGCACGTGAATACGGTATATCCATATTTTCGAACAACCCGAAATTTTAAGATAAAATTAGCTTCACTGACTTTTGTATCGTTATCGATATACCATAAATCTTGAGTGAGTGATCGAACTTAACCCACTACACCCCTGTGAATTGACAACTTGATTTGAGATGCGTAGAATAAACTGTCTTGTACATTTCCCATTCAATTCTAAGAAATCTTTCACGGTAGCGGCATGAAAATTGTTCAAGCTTTGCCATTTTTGTGGGATAATATAAATACCCACTGGTCGACAATGGGCTAATCGTTCTTTGTCTATCAACTCAAATCATATTTCTCGATTTTGATATTCGGTTTAATAAAACAAGATGTCTTTGAATCTTAGCACTGAACACATAATATTAGTTAGTTGATCATTCAATTCTCTACAATACTAGCTAATATTAAGGACTCTATTTGTTTATAATTTAAAGTTGAAACCCAAAATGTCAAGGCCTAAAATTAATTGTGAACGGAAAGAAAAATCACCTCAAAACAGGACAAGTCCCAGGGCTGCTGCGTTACGATACGAAAATTCAAAATGCGTAAACTCTTTAATGACATTTATTCGACGAATGGCGGCATGGCATTGTTTTATATAATTGGATTACAAAATTCAATGTACAACGTCAGTGTGTTGCCTTGGCAGATAGGAATGCTTCTTCGCACAGGCAAATTGTGTTCAACTGCACCGTTGAAATTAAATACAAATTACAAATTGCAATAGGGTTCAGATATCTATAGATATACTCGTATATAAATTTGCATCATTTTGCTGCATAGCAGGCATTGCACACTCGCACCGGCTTGCCCGGTTGCCCCTGGGCATTGAGCAGTGGCAGCGAGTGCTCGGAGCAGGCCTTGCAGAAGATCTCCCCACAGCTGCGGCAGTGGTGCTTGCGCCGCGTCAGATTAAACTCCCGCTCGCAGCCTGTGCAGTGGGAGGCAATCGAGTCGGGCGCCCAGATGCCGGGACTGCCGAGGCTCTCCGGCATGGTCTGCAGTGACTGCGAGGATCCGGACATCAGCTGGCGCTGCCGCCTCTCGCTGTCCTGCATCTCCGACACCTTCAGCTTGCTCTCACTCAATTGGATGCCGAGCTCCTCCAGTGTGGTCTGCGCCTCGGCCCATTGGGCCCGCGCTTTCTCCAGGTCCAACTTTAGCTTCTCATTCCTGTCCTTCTCCTCGGCCAGCTCCTTGAGGCAGCTCTGAAGTGTGGCTATCTTCTCCTTCAGCTTGATCTCCTTCTCCTGCAACGAAATGCGCCACTCGCGCTCGATGCGCGACTCGGCCTCAGCGCGGGCAGCCCGCTCCTCGCTGGCCGTCACCTGGGTGGTCAGCGTTTGTGACGTGCTCTTCAGTATCTCGCCCAAGCTGCTCTTGTCATGGGTCCACCTGTGGAAAGGAAAAGCAAACAACGATGATATCGATTAAGGGATCCAGAATATCGCCACATCCGACCCTAATGAGATCTTACTTCTTCTCCAGCTGCTCAATCGTGCTGGCCATGTCCTCCTTTTGGCTCTCCAGCTTCTCCATAAGCTCCGTTTTATGCGTAAGCGAGGCCGTGCAGTCCTGCAGAACCGAGAGGTAAGGATTGGAATGGAAAGAGAAAAGAAGCGTTTGTACCATCGTTGGACCATCTCAGAGGAGCAGAAATGTTGGTGGCAAAATGAAAGACTGACTGACTGTCGGTTAAGGTTTATTTCTTTGGGTTTCTCTTTGGGTTTTAGTAGAAGTAGAAGTACATTAGTGGAGTGTGGAGTATATTTTTTGCAGTACTACACGCACATGCAGGTTACTTTCAAGGCGTACGATTATACAGTTACATTTAGTTATAATTACAATACTTGTTGTGTGTACGAGTATTCGTCTATTCTTCGACTAGTATTAGGATTAGGATTACATATGGTACAGTATTACAGTTTAAGCGATAATAGCAGCGGTTGGAGAAGGGCATATAACCATATTCATACACTCGAAGAAAAAAAGTAGTTGAGTTTTTACATTTAAACTTAGATATTAAAAGTTATGCCAATATATTTGATCTGAAGAATGGAAATTATAAGATTAAAGTATGAAAATCTTTAAGATAAATACATTTCATATTTAAATTAGATATTTCGTTAAATAATTTCAAGTTTTTCCAATTTATATATATTATCTATTCTGTTTTTATTACATTTATGTTTGAATCGAAATTTATTATATTTATCTTCTCCGTTTCTTTATTTTAAAATCAATTATTACATTTCTTAATGTGTTTATTTTGTTTATTTCTTAGCATTATGCTCTTTTTCTCCGAGTGTATGTCTAGCCACACAGTTATCATCTGTATGTGAATCTGTAGCCTCTTTTACATATATACATTCATACGTTTTTCTGCTCTTCATACATCATTAATGACCACTTTTAAGGGCTTCCTTTTGGGACTCAGGGAATTAAGCTATCAGGTTGCATATTATTAGTCAAACCTTTAACAAAGTCTACACATACATAGATACTCCTAGGTATTCCTCTGTGTCTAGGCATCCTATACACTAACATGGGGGAGGGTAAGCTTTTAATTCTGCTTAATAACGACCCGTACATGGACATGAACTTTGAGTGCATGCCAAGGCCTTGGATACATAAATATTATATTTATATGGGAGAGTACAGGATTAAGGAGGCAACATCATTGCAGTATAATGGGTTTCTGTTCTTCTTTAACTACAATTATTACGTGCCTAGGAGTCGCCCGCGGCTGTGGCTTCTATAATCCCAGACAATGCGTAGTCGCTGCGTGATCCATCGCCGCCAAAGTGTTGGGTTATGTCTGCTGCTGCCTCGGCCAGCTCATCGTTGAGCGACTTGGCGGATGTGGGCGTCTTTGGCTGCTTCCTTTCGGCTTCCTGCGGCTCCTGGTGCAGAGGTTCTGTTGCGGCAGCAGCCACAGCAGCCGCACTCGATGGGGACTTGCGATACTTGTTAGGGTCGAACGGCGGAAAGGCATCCATCTTGAGGTGCATCCGCTTCATGGGCGGACCGGCGTCATGTTTGTGCTTCTTGGTGAGGGCCTCGAACTTCTCCAGATTCTGCTGACGTCTGGTGGTGGGCGAACGCTCAACGCCGCTGCCACCGCCTCCGAATGCTCCACCGAACGCTCCTCCGCCTCCGTGCTGATCGTTCAGCTTCGACTCGTACTTCTTTTCTAGCGATTGTAAAATGTTACCAATTTGTGAGGCTTTCGTTTGCAAGCGCGAGACCATCTCGCCCTTCTGTGTGAGTTCATCTTCACATTCCTGGTTAAATGGTGGCAAAACGAAGGAGGAGTACATTTGATTTTTGATTTCTTTGCTCAAAATTGATAAGCTTCAACCGATTAGATTGCAGGGATAATGTCTGATCATAAACTCAAAACCAAAGAGAACCAAATAGAAACAAAACCAAAACTCTAGCGACCACTTGATGGGAGGATGACTGTGAAAAGATGAGATGTGTGTGTCTCTGAGTGAGTGTAGATACTCACCTGTAGCTTGCGATACATCTCCAGGTTGATCTGCTTAATGTCATCCAGCTGGCGTCGCAGCGAGACTATCGTGTCCTGCTTCTCGTGTATGTCCTTCTCCAGCAGCTTCATGGCCATGTCCGACTCTGCCTTGAGCGACACCTGCAGCTTCAGCTCCTTTTCCAACTCTCCATTCTTGCGCCGCTCCTCGGACAGATCTGAGCTCACAGCTTCGCTCTTTTCCTTATCGGACCCACTGCCAGAGGTGTTGTCCGAGTCCTTCTGCTGTTGTTGCTGTTGCTGTGTTTGGCTGGACTGCCGCATGGCCTGGTTCTCAGCCTGAAGGGCCAACAAACTGTTGCGTGCAATGGCCAGATCCTCCTTCATCAGGGCATTGGTGGTGGTCAGCGATTCCACCTTGGCCTGCAAATTGCCAACGGTGGCACTGAAAGAGGCGTTAAGAGGTTTAGTCTGCACTCCGGACTGCTGCTGCTGCTGGTAACCCACTTTAGATGACGATTCAGCTCCTCGATGTAGTTCTTCTGGTCGAGAACGGCTATCATGTTGCCCTGCCCGGTGGCATCCAGCAGCGCAGGCGGTGGGGCACTGTCGTCGGCGGCATCGGGACTGCGCGAACTGGAGCGTAGATAGAGCGAGAAATCGATAACGCCCTGCTGCGAGTCCAGATCCTCCTCCTTCACGCACAGATTGCAGTCGATCACATTCAGTCCCACCAGAATTCCCATTATCACAACGATCTGAGAGGGGGAGATACGGTTATCCTGGAGCTAACAGGAGGGAAACTACGCTGCGGACTTCACCTCGTCGCTCATCATTAGGGCATGCGGCTCGTAGTAGTCGTAGAGCGAGTCCTCGCGGTGCTCAATCAGCGCCTGAAGGTAGTCCGACAGCTTCTTCTGCATAAGGGCAATCCTTAGCCAGGCCCGCGCTCGTCCGATGTGCGTCCGAACGGTGGGCAAATCCCGCACACTGGCCGTTATATCCTGCGCCTCGGGGCAGTAGTGCTCGACGCTCTGCAGCAGATCCCACAGCTCCTTTCGTGGTCCAAGCAGCCCCTTCTTGGGTCGCAGTCCGTGGCCCAGCACGTGCTCGATTACGATGAAGAAATGCTGCAGCGGCAGATGGTCCGAGTCCAGCATTCGCCCGTAACGCAGCGACTGCTCCAGCAGCTCCTTGACCACCAGCTTGCAAATGTTCACCAAATTACTCCGCTCGATCTCAGCGGTGTCGCGTGCTGCAAGAAGAGGGTAGCCACAGTGGATTCTGAGTCGCGTTTTCTGTGCTGACAGTGGGGTAGCAACGACTACGGGGGATTACTGATTAAGGATTGATTGGCAGCTTGTAGTAGGCGTTTCGAACGAGTTTTTTGTGTCAAAAATATGACAACTGAAATGACTGGAAATAGTAATGAACATTCATGTGCTGCTTTCGTTGCTGTTCTTTCTGACACCGGGGGGCTGTCCCATGTACACCATCGACGTGTCCACGCTGGAGGTGCCCAATGACTTTCAGAACGAACTCACCCTCCAGTCGATGCTCAGCTCGGAGCTGAATCAAGCCCGCAACGACCTCAACACCAACCATGAGATGCCGCAGATGCAGAGATCCGTGCCGGATGCGCCGCCCGACAGCCACAAGGCCACAACATCACCACCTGGATCGTTGCTCCTCCCAAAGGTATCCCGCAGTCCGGACAACAAGGAAGAGCTGTTCCTGGGCACCAATCTCTTTGGCAGCAGCACGCGGAAGTGCTTCTCCGCGGAGGACATTGCACTGATAGCCGCCCGCAGGGACTTTGAGACGCTGCTGCCCAAGTCATTCCCCAACAGCCTACTCTGCGACAGCGTCGTCCAGATGCTAATGAAGTACTTCTACACGGTGAACCGTACTGTCAAGGACATGGCCAAGGACGAGGCGAAACTGGTGCTGCAGCGAGCCTTCTACGATGCGTTGGGCGGATATCTGCGCTACTACCTGGCACCCGTGGCTCAAGTTTCCTTCTATGCCGGTCGCCTCAAGCTGTGCACCGTGGAGCGGCTGGTGGCACTCTACCAGCAGTGCCGGATCGTGCTCAATACGAATGGAAATGGCTGGCGGACGCCCGTGGGGGATATAATCAGTCAGCTGAAGAGCGTGCGGATCAGTCCGGTTAAACTGCCTGCCAGAAAGCAGGGCGAGGACGATGCCTCCAGTTGTGCGCTGCTGGAACAGATAACTGGCTGCAAGGAGGCGCCCAACAATCAGATGATTGTCCCGCTGCCACGCCTGGAGCCCGTCGATGGGCAGGGATACCTCACAAACATCTACCTGCCGCTGAAGCAGCGGCGCATCTACAACCTGCGCTCGCCCCACTCCGCCTTCGTGCTGGTGAAGTTCTTCCAGACGGTGACCCAGTGCTACCGCTTCCAGGGCATGTGCCAGAAGGCGTACAACAGGAAGCTGCGCAACTGGATACGCGAGAGCGTGCAGCTGCACTACAACGACGAGGTCTTCTATCCCGGTCTGGGCGGCATTCTGCAGGTCTACGAGTTGCTTCAGAACGAGTACAAGGGCAAGGCGAGGCAGCCAGAGGGCGAGTGCCAGGAGGAGCAGTGCTTCATGGACTATCAGGAGACGACGGACGATGTCACAGACACTGGGAGCGTGGCAGCAGCAGCAGGAGGCGGACAAGGGCGCAAGCAGAGTCGCTCACCAAACGCCCAAAGGGAGTGGGAGACCCACTCGAAGCAGGACGTGGAAGAGTGCCGGGAGTGCGATGATGATGCCTCATCCGCATATGTGGCGTGTGTGGCGCTGTTTCTGGCCTTGCTACTGCTGCTCCTTCTGCTGATAATCTACTGCTGCATGCGGAAGGGTCGCAAGCCGAACGGGCCCCAGAAGATACCCCGCAAAAGGGATCTTGAGATGTCGCCGCCCACGAAAACAAAGGCGTCGCCGCCCATAAAAGCAAAGATAGCCACCGACGCGACGCCCGCCATGCCCAGGAGAATGGCCTTCCGGGGATCTTACTACTCGTCTCCCATTGAGATCAGCCACTCCGAAAAGGCACCACAAAGCCAAGGCAATGGTAAGTCAGGAAGGGACCCATAGATCCGTAGAAGATTCTATTCTTTCCTTTTCTTTGCAGACTTTCGAAGGTTCCTCGATGACTCACACACCTCCACCTCATCGCTGGCCTGTCAGTTCAACCGAAAGTGCATGCCCTTGAAGTTCCCGCGCAGCTCTCCGGAAGAAAAGTACTACACCCGGAAAAGGCGACCGTCCAAGATCAAGCTCGCTCAGCCATTCCATCCCCTGCCCACTAATGACATTGAGGACGAAGCCTCCCTCAGTCCCTCGCCACGAAATATACCGCTCGCTCCTTCAGATAGAGGGGTGGCAGTTGATCCTGGAAGATCCAGAATGCCCACACTGGACTCGTATCGCTCTACTACGGAAGTGACTACAGGAACGGAGCTTGCCATGGCCAGGGACAGGCTCACTGAGCAGGAGAAGCAAAAGATACACAGGCGTTGTGAGGAGGAGCTCAAAGAGATCAAACGGTGTGAGGCACTCAGGGAGATCAAAAGGTATGGGAAGGAAGACCCAAAGGAACTGAAAACTGCAGAGGCCAAGAAAAAGTCAAAGGACCCACCACCAGAGAAGCCCAACAGAAAAGACAAACATTTGGGTGAGATTTCCATTACAGATGCAGCACTAATTCCCATTCAATTCTTCCTACCAATAATTCCCTACAGAGAAGGACACGGTGCAGGATGAGCCACGAAAGTCACGCAAGAAATCGGATCCAAAAGCAGAGACCAAAAGCTCAGAACCCGAACAGAAAAGGCTAACAGGTGGAGGCTGTGCGGTGAGTGATGTAAGCGAGTTGTCAGACTTATCGAATTAATTGAAACATACACAGTCGCCGAAGGACTCGCCAGGTTGGGAGACGACGATTGAGGACTCCAGCTAAATAGAAGAAGCTTTTCAGTAATGTTTCAGTTTTTTTTTCGAGTTTTGTTCCTAGTTTACTAATTAAATTGTGTTGAGTTATTTATCGGTTGCATAAAGCGTAGGAAATTACCCATAAGCGAACGGACACACACAAAAGAGAATGAAATGGGAGTTTTTCAACACTGTTATCAACTGTACACGAATCTGATATTAATTCAGGGCTCACCAAAAGGCCATCAAAAGGTAGAAAAGGATATTCCTTTCAGTCCATCTGTTCGTTTGTCTTAATCGCCAGTCTCCTCCTTCAATAATACCCCATAGAACAAATCTATGTGCCAGCAAGGGAAGGAAAGTGCAACGTAAATGTAGAGTAACATGCCAAATAAAGTTATCAATCAGAAACAGAATCAGAATAGATCTGACAACAAAAGAGCAGAACAAACTACAAAGGATAAGGGTTAATATAAATATAAACTGGCAAACAGAAGATGCAACTGAGGAGGCAACAGAAAGAAGCAACCTACAGAGATGCGACCACTCTGCGAAGAGGCCCACATTCTTGTGCTGCGACTGCGTCTGGGAGTGCGACTGGGAGGCATTGAGTGCATTGGAGCCGCCGACCATGTCGCACAGACGACGACCGATTAGATTTTCAAGTGCCATAATACCGTTATCCTCGAGAGCCCCGGCGGCACTTCCGGCCGCTGACAATCCGGAGAAGCGGTTGCTGTTCCGCTTTCCAAACTGGGAGCCACCGCCACTGCCACTGGCATGTGTCCCAGCGGCACCGTAGCCGGAGCTAGAGTTTCCAGTGTGTGGGTCGTTGACGCCGACGCCTGCACCTGACTGCTGGCCGCCGGCCACATCGATGTCCTGCAGCTCCTTGAGGCACAGCCACTCGCCGTCCACGGATACCCGAAAGTTGCACAGGTAAATGGTGTCCTGCACGCCGTTGGCCAGCTCCTCGTTGGTGTGGTTGGCATGCGAGGCCTTCGGCAAAGCGATTGTGGTGCTGCCGCTGTTGTTGCTCGCCTGAAGTTGTGTTGGTTGTGGCTGTGCCTGTGCCTGCGGTTGTTGCTGCTGCTGCAGCTGTGGTGGTGCCTCTTTCTGTGGCGCTTTCGACGAGGACGACTGTGGCTGGGGCATTTGTTGGGGTGGATTCTGACCCTTTTGTGTTTTTGCAATGGGGTGTGTGGCCTGTGTTGCCGCCCTCGTTGCGGCAGTTGCTCCCCCCGATGACGACTTGGCGGACTTGCCAACTTCTTGTTGTTTTTGCTGCACACTCGATGGCGTTTTCTTGGCTGCTCCTCCACCTCCTCCCAATCCCACCGATGACGTTGCAGTTGGCGTTTTAACGACACTCCTCAAGGGCTTGGCGGATGTGCTGCTAGAACTCGACACGGCTGCAGTCGAGGATGTCTTGAGGCGACTGGTCCCACTGGTGGACACATTGTTGTTGTTGTTTTGCGACAATTTTGTCCTTTTCGTATCCTCGACGAGTCCACGCATTTTGTACTTTTTTTTTATTCAGGCTTCGATTTACTGCCTGCTGCCCGAGTTTGTACGTGTGTGAGTGTAGCCATAAAAATACATATACAAATCGATATTAGGAGAGTTGCAACATCTCAAAGCTGCCACAGACATTCCTCCCCCACAGCGCCAGACTGCTGGAGGAAAGGATATGTTTCTAATAATTGTTACCTTTTATTTGATGTGTGTTTGCTGTGGAACACCACCACTGATCGAATGGTTTTTGTTTTCTTAATTCAAACTCTGAACAATTGAAATTTTACACCGCCACTCAAGCTATACCGTTATGTTATCCCGTGTGTAAGCGTAATATACCGTCTGACCATCAGGTATATACCGAAATATTGCTTTCCATATACCAGGGAGCTTTTTCGTTGAGGGCTCTCCTGCTTCTGCATGAGCAGTAATTTTAGGATTTGATTCCTCGCACAGTTACACTTTTTAAATTATATATTATTCACTCACTTTTATGGATATTCATACGGCATACAAATGCAATACATTTTAAATTCCCGTAATATATAATTTGTTTGAAACTTACCACGCTGTGCCCTTTTCGAGATTATTTTGGATGGCGATGGAGAGGCTGTCCCTTCTGGAGTAGCAGGAACAGGGGCTGTTGGTGTAGTTAGTGTTGTAGGCGCCTCTGAACTCGAATAGGGAGTGGTGCCATCAATCACTTCAGAGGCAGCCGCCGCAGCCGCAGCGTTCGTAAACTGCGTAGAGATGTGGCTGAAGATCTGCGAGGATATACTCTCTGTTCGTCGAAACGTGTTGCGCAGACGATCAAACGAGGAGCTGGGCGCAGGCGCTGCCGCGGCTCCCGTTAGGGGCGGAGGCGGCGTTGTTGACGACGCACTTGGCGAGGGGGAGTCGTCGCTTCTATCATGGCGAGCCACCAGCAAATCGTCCGTACTCATTTCACCTTCTAACACATATGCTTCACCACTCTAACACGCACTTTTTCACATTAATTAAGAAACTGGAGGATCAGCAATACTTTTGTTATTAGCACTTAATGAGAATAAACACGGAACAAAACAATTGAAAAGTTGAAACAGCTGTTGAACCAGGGCAGCAAAAACCATCGACTGCATTTATATAGTGTATAATAGTGAATATTTTATCGATAACTATGCGGTCACACTGTTGCTCTGGTTTTTTGCCGCCAAAAGTAAATTAACAAATTTTGTAAAACACGCGAAACAAAATATGGATACGGAACTGAAGCAGCAGTTTGACGAGATTGGTGTGGAGCCCAGCGATGCGGTGCTGGACAAGTGTATGGAACTGGCCATCTCGTATGGCTGCATGGATGCCACGGAGTTCGTGGAGCAGTGGATGGCCTTTAGCTTGTCCCACCTGCACGGAGATGAACCAACGCCGGAGAATCTGGGCGAGTTCGAGCGCAAGGTACTCCAGCTGAAGAAGGAAAAGGTGGGCTTCAAGACATCCACACAGAAGACGAAAACGTATGCCCCAGCTCCTGTGGCCGACACGAGTTCTCTCTCTACTTATGGCCTGATCGAGGATGATCCCATGATGGATGACTATGTGAGTGAGTCGGTGACAGACTCCTCGATGATGCACACTCCCAAGTCCAAGAAGGATCCCTCGTCACGCTCGTCTGCCCTCAAGGGCGGCGTTCTCTTCAGTCCCGCCAGCTACACGCCGCAGTCCGCAAAACGTACCCCAGCGTCAGGAACAGGAATAGGCACACCATCAACGACAACAGTGGCTGGAAAACCAGGGGATACTGTGGACACCTTCGGACACCCCAAACTGCTGACCGGAACCACGTGGCAAGCCAAAGTGGATCATGCCCTGTCCGTGTCGCAGAAACTACTGCACCAGGAGGCTCCACTAACGCTCTCCAACCTGAGCTACATGAACGACTTGCTGTGCGATAAGTGTGATGACCTGGAAGACCGGCTGGAGGCCACGGGACGAGCACTGGTGGAGAAGAAGCTCTCCGCGGAGGAAGTGGCCGAGATCAGTTGGTATCCGCAGGACGGGCAGACGCTGCAGGCGCTGCACAAGCTCTATGCCGTGGGCATGATACATTCCGAGGACGATGGACCGCTGGACGCCTACTCCTCCTTCATGGCCGTGACCGATGGCGAGGAGTGCAGCTACCTCGAATTAAATTTCACACGCTTAAAGTCGGCCAGCATCTTCCCGGGCCAAGTGGTGCTGGCCAAGGGGTTCATACCAAAAGGCACGACCTTTGTGGTGGAGGAGATGCACACGGAGCGGAAGCTGACACCGCCCTCGCCCTTGAGGGTGGACAGGGAGCTGCAGTTTGTGGTGGCCGCCGGTCCTTATACCCACAGTACGGATATGTTCTACGATCCGCTGCAAGATCTGCTCAAGTACCTAAAGGACCACAGGCCGGATGTCCTCGTTCTGGTTGGACCCTTTGTGGAAGCGAGTCACAAGCTGGTCGGCGAAATGGCGGAGACCTTCGACTCGTTCTTTGAGAAGATGATTGCGGGCATCATGGAGGTGGTCGGAGCTCACACGACAGTACTGATGGTCAGCAGCCAAAAGGACGCCATGACACACGCAATCTACCCCACCCCGCCGCCAACTCTGCGCAGAACATACCCCAATCTGCACCTGCTGCCTGATCCCTCGATCGTGGACTTGGACGGTATCACTGTGGGCGTCACCTCCACCGATGTCGTGGACCATTTACTCAGCCACGAGTTTGCGGTGAATGGCGGCGAGCGGATGCATCGGGCCATCAACCACCTGTTCAACCAGGGCTCCTTCTATCCCATGTACCCGCCGGCGGATGAGGACATGGCGTACGACTCGCAGCTGGCCCTGAAGTACGCACAGCTGCGGCAACTGCCCAATATCCTGCTGCTGCCCGGAGACCAGAGGCACTTTATACGGCTGGTCAGCGACTGCCTGGTGATCAATCCCGGACGCCTGGCGGACAACAAGGGCGGCACCTTTGCCCGGTTCCTGGTGACGCCAACGGCCCCAACGGCCACGGGCAAGGCCGCCAGCCTGTTCAACAGCGTTGCCTGTCAGGTACAACGTATCTGATCCGAGCCATCGCGCAGTTAGTTGTTAAAGCATTTATTAATTTGTAATTTATATATTTATGTATAATAATAGTTTACAACTAACAGTAGGAAATGATGTCTAAACGTAAAAGTACTCGCTAGGATCCGATCTCTATGTTTATTTGAGATGGAGTCCCTGCCCTGTCCTGACCTGCCCATTCCGTATACAACTCAGTCCCGAAGTTCTTTCGGTATTGGTATCGTTGGCGTTGGCATCGCACAGAAAATAAAAACTATAAACTCCGATTGTATATTTTAACTATACAAAAAATACTGTATGCCATGTTCCGTTCCGTTCCAACAAACATAAACACATCGCTCCAATATAAACCAGACCGAAAATACCCAGCCGATCCAGCGATTTATGGATTAAGGGGTCGCTGTTAAGTAACTGCCGTGCCGTGCCGTGCCGTGCCGTGCCGTGTTAAGTAATCCTCGCCCTTGCTCCTTGTGTCTCTCGTGTTTCGTACTACGTTTTCGTAGTTGGGTTTGGAGTTCCTGGAGCTGCTACTACGGCCGCCTATGACCAAGGCTGCGTGGACTGATGGGCGGCCGTCCAACAACTATCTGCACTGACCTTGGCTGCGTTTAGTTGTTGGGCTCCTGCTTGTATTGTTATTGTCGATTGTTGACCCCCTCCGGATTGTGGACACCGCCGCCGCCGCTGACCATGCTGTGCTCCATGTTCTTGACAATCACGTAGTTGGTAATGTGATTGATTGCCTCGTCCTGGAGCCGCTCCGGCCAACGCTTCATGTACGACTTGATGAAGTCGCTGAACGTGTCCACCTTGTCCGGTGTGTTCTTGTGCGTGTCCACAATGTTCTTCACAATATCCACAAACTTGTCGTAGTCCTCGTGAGATTTCTTGATCTTGTTGTAGTTGGCCACGCCGCCGTTGGTGTTGCCGCCACCGCCGCTTGCCCCGCTGCCGCCCGCAGCATTCATCTGCTGCTCCATGTTGTTGTCCGCGAGGCGAGCGGATGCAGCGGCAGCCACCGCTGCCACGGCCGCCGAGGAGGCCATGAAATTGTCCACGCTGCCCGTGTTCGGCGGTGGCTGGGAGTGGTCCATAAAGTGGCGATGCATGCCGTACTCGGTCCTAGAATAGACGATCAATAAATAAGATTCGGAAAAAGTATGTTCGTAGACTCACTTATAGAACCCCTCCGTGTTGTTGCTATTAAACTCTTGCTGAGACATTGGATTCTTCCAAACTGGTGACTCGGATGTGGATGGTAAACTACTAGTATTCGAGGCACTAGTCATGCGTTTGTCTCTGTGGAAGATCGTATACCCATTAGTTCCCATTCGATATCCAGGCAGCATGGTCATTGCTTACTTGTAACCTGTGTGAGCGGCCAGACTCTTGAAAACATCATCCACTTGACTGTAAAACTTCCAGGTGCTGATTATGCCTGTTGTCTCGAAGGTCTTCTGTTCCTGTCGATATCGCTGCGTAAGATTGTTGACTTTGAAGTGCACCTCCAGTGCGGTAACAGGTACGCCCAGGGACGTTAGCTGCTTGGCCATAGCCACATACAGATGGCCATTGCGTTTGATGGTGCGCAGCTCATAGGCGCAGACTTTCCATAGTTTGATTAGCTCTAGTACCCCACTATCCTCCCATTGTCGACGCTTTTTGTTGAATTTTTCATACTGCAAGAGACACAGGTAAAAAGGCGCACATCCAGGAGAAGATTCTGCTGAGATGGGAGGAGAGTACTCACAGGCATTTCACATGGGTCTCACTGCCGACAAATGGGATTGCCCAACAAACTGCGTATGCCAGCTGGACCAGGACATGAAGCAGGACTTATCTAGTAGGCTGGCATATTGGACACGCGCATCCACTCCTGCAACGGCAACACAAATATTCATAAATTAACACATTTTAAAGCATATGGAATATTTATATAATTGCGGGAAAATCTCATGCAACACCGTTTGTAAGGCGAATCTTTAAAGGTTGCGGGAGGACGAGAACACCTACGCCTCCCCCAACGAACGAACTAACGGGACTTGCCTGCGCAGCACTATAATAACGGATTTTTAATTATCATTAAGCCGGCACACACACATTCACACATATAAGGCCCGCACACAGGCCCACAAAACAGCACACAGACATAATACGCAATCCGTAAACAAATGCAAATATAGGAAGAGAGACACTAGCTGTAAATTGCATCCACCAGACACAAGAGGTGAAGTTGACGCGACGTTGGCTGAAAGCGAACTGACGCGGTTATTCCAGTATACTGCTGCTACCAGAGAAGAGATGAAGATGCTACATGCCACACAACTTTGACGCCGACGCCGCGGCACTTGCTTTTGCTTGGAGCCCCTGCCAGTAAAAGTGTAGTTGTAAACGCTGGAAGCGAGGGAGGGGGCAGGGGAGCAATTTGATGGTTACTTTTCTTGAATACACACACACACAACTTTTCCCTTTGCAGAGATACACACACACATACACATAACATCCAATTTTTTTGTGACTCGATTACGGCCCCAGTGCATTCTTTACTTATTCTCCATGAGCAACCGATTGCCGGGGGATGGGAGGGGGTGAAACAGCACCAACACAACAACAGGCAGGCAGCACAAAACACAACTTGATTATAAGGCAAATAATTAAATTTTAATTATCTTCGAGAGGGAAACACACGAAAAACGACGTATCTGGTAGTACGCGCAGCTCTCGCTACCAACACACCAACAAATAATGATGTTCTCTGCACAAGCGAGACAGCTGCAGAGCAAGCAACATGGTGTGAGCGGGCCAGCTATAGTGTGTAGGGTTTTCGTGACAGTGTGGCCAGGCAGTGGCAAAACAATACGTTGGAAATTGAAAGGGCCCGAAGAAAAGAAAACATATATTGCATGTAGAGGGCACTATTCCGTTTGGAATCGTAGATAATGGTAGTGTACTCGCCCCCAGCCCCCGCCATGTGTGATTTATCTAGCTGGATTTTGAGGCCTGGCCAAGCGCAATTTATCTTGTGTCTCAGTCGGCAGCTGGCTGCTTCCCTCCTACTCTCCCAACCTACCAACCACGGCTCGTTAAGGCTGGCGGGCTACAAAGCAAACGCATTATCATCATCATCACTGGCTATGTGCCCCCCTGCTCCCCCTCTCTCCAGCACCATCAGTGATGATGCGCAACTGCTTTTGTTGGAGCATAACACACAAACACACACACGCATACACCAACACATGGCTGTATTTGCCGGTCATCATCATTAGGTTGGAGCGACAGCAACGGCAGCGGCAGCCCCAAATGCGAACGTCATTAGCGCCGGGCTAAATAACAAAAAATGATAATGTTGCTGCCGCTGCTGCTGCTGTTGCTGCCACAGTGTAATCATCATTAAATTGCACATCGTAACGTAGAAGCCGAGGGTAGGAAGAGGAACGGAGGCAAGAACAAGGTCACAATCAGATTTTCATCTATTCACATTTATTCTACTTCTCCTCCTATGAACTCCCTTGATTCCTATTCGGTGGCCAGGCTGAAGGGAGAGCCTGGTATGTGTTGCTCCCCCCACTTGGCCGCCAGCGTGTAATCCCCAGGATCCGACACTCGATACGTGACCCGATGGATGTTGCGGCCCAAATGCTTCACCAGCAACTCGTCACAGGGTCCCCGTGGTCCCAAGATGCCCACGAAGAGCATGTTGCTGCCGGCCTGGCTGCAGTCTACGGTGAACTCGTTCCGCTCCAGACAGCTCACGTGGGAGAGTCCCAGACCACGGCTCTGCACTTTACTGGCATCCGACTGAATGATGGTCACGGCTGAAAGACAGACGAAGGTTACTACTGTAGGATACACACTCGGTTGGGACCCACCTTCTGGACTGCTGGATTTCGTATCTGTTGACGTCTCGGGAGCCCCCGCTATGGCCACAATGATGAAGGGAGACCGCGGCAGAGACACGGAGTTGCATTTGACGTGCACCTTGTAGAGTCCTGCACCGGAGGATAGTTTGCAGTCGATCTGAAAGCGCTCCGGGTCTAACTGCTGCTGCTGCACAGCCTCCAGCTGGCCGCTGGGACCCTCTACCCGCACGTCAAAGTTTCCCTTGACACCGTTCCGCTTCAGGATGAAGCTGATGGAGCTATTGGTGCGGACAGCGCCGCTGGGAAAGTGCAGCAACTGCGCGCGACTCGCGTCGGTCAGCTCGGGGGCTATGTAGACTCGTGGCGGCTCCGTGGGATACGCATCTGCGGGGGAGTATATAAATAGACGCCTCGCATCGATGTTTACTTCCTCATCGGTCGACTCACCAGCATCGGGCGTGCGCTGGTAGCGCCCAAAAATACAATCTTTCTCCACACACGGCCCCTCCAGCCCACCACTTGCACTCGCAACCAGAGAGGCAGAGGCCGCTGAATTGGTATTCAGACGCAACTCCTGCGACGCTTTGAACATGCCGCAATTGACTCTGTGGCAAATCTCTTTTTTACGGCTTTGTAAATATTTTCCGGATTGTAATTGGCGTGTGGACTGCCCTGTGGCTGCTCCTTGGCCCGACTGAGTTCAGTGCGCTCTCCCATCCAATGCTAATACGAAGCATGGAAGAGTCTTCCTCCTCCTCCCACAATCGCAATGGAATTGCTCTTAAGATTTTCGATGCTCAGTACATTCTCTCGCTCTCGCTCTCGATTTTGATCTGTTGGTTCTTTCGAACAGAACACGCGCCAAAATGCAAATGTTTATGAGATTTGTTTGCCGGGCAGACTGCCAAGTCTATAGGAGTCGGAGAGAGCAAACTGCTGGGATATCCATTCCTAGACCACATATGATGCAGGGAGATTAATTTGAGAGGCATTACCTCTGAAATAAATTCACTAATTGAGATTATGTTAGAAGAGAATTATGTCAAAGAGTTCTTAATGCAGAATTTGCCTATTCAAAAAGTAGAGGAACTATTTTATGCATAGATCTTAAAGATGGGGGATATTGATTGATATCCTGGAGAACATAGGTGTCGGATGAGTAGATGAGAATATGCTCATACTATAGATGTGAATATACACCCAAATCCACCCAACAATTTAAGCAAAGTTAAACATTTTTTATACCACTCTGCAGGGAATTTCAGAATTTTCAATTATCGATGTGCAATCGCTCTTTGGCTTAGGTTCGGTTAAACTTTTCTTCTTCAAGAAGATAACTACAAATCTAGGGATCTGTCAGGAATTTCCTGTTCCTAACCGAAAGTAAATCCCAATTTAATTGGTCTTCTATGCAGATCGACCGCATCCGATGGGTAACCAAATAAATGCGAAACCCTTTCCTTCTCTAATAAGTTTTTTCTTTTAATCAGCAAGTAAAATTTAACATATAACAAATTTAACATCTCATGTGATCCGAGTGGGAATGTGGTGGAGGGGATAGGGTGTCACCTTTTTGGCATCTCATATGTGCTGTTTGATGTCAAAGCCGTTCTGCAGATGCTGATACAGATGCGGATACACGGCCATGTCCGTGTTGCTGAGATTTCCCGCCTCGTACAGAGTGGCATAGACCTAAGAGGAAGGAAATAGCAAAATGCAAATAGCAAGAGGCAAGTAAGGCATCAACTTACACTCTCGGTAATACGCAGCGACCTGATCGCCTCGGAGCGCATCTGAAGCCAGGTGTGACGCAGTCTTTCCTCCGCATCGGAGATGAAGCCCGGCACCCAGTGCTCCTGGAGGCGGTAGAGCTGAACGCGGTTCTTCTCGCGCACTGCACGTGGCAGGAGAACGACCTGACGTTTGCGCTTGTCAGTCTTGTTGCGTCCATTCAGCATCATATCCTGCTTGGCCTTCTTCTCCTCGATCTGGAGGCGCATCTTGCGCGCAAGATCCTCCCGCTTCTTGCTGGCTGCCGTCTCGGCGAAGATGGACACCTGGTTGGTCTGGCCATAGAACTGGCTGTAGTACTCGGCTTTGGTGGCTTCAACGGGCGGCATGATCCGGCGGAAGTTGCCCATGTGACTGTCCTCCCAGGCAATCTGTTGGGCCAGCGAATCCAACTCCTCCTCGGGCTCCACCTTTGTGTGGCTGCCGTCAATCTTTGGCTTGCCAATGGAGGATCCACCGTTGGCGCGTGGACGCTGCAAACTGACAAGGGGAGTAGTAAATGGATCATCGGACATGGAGTTTCAAAGATTTTCTTACGTCTCGCCCTTTGTCTTGAGTAAACGCTGCTTGACCCGCTTGCGGTCCTCTCGCATGATCTGCCTCTTGTCCGCCAGCACAGCGCTGACCAGACTGAGCGTGTCCCGGATGAGAGGACGCTTAACCTCGCGATCCACCTGCTCGTTGGTGTGAAAGCTGGGCGAGTGGTTCACCTCCAGAATGTAGGGTTTCAGCTTCCAGTCTACCAGAATGTCAAATCCAAGTATCTCAAAGCAGGCCTGGATCTTGTCGTGGCCTGGGAAACAGGCGTGGTAATTGTGCTTCAGCACCGGCCACGCACTGAGCACCGTCTTGATGATCACATCGTCCACGTTCGTCCAGAACTCCTTCACGTCGTAGTTGTGTCTGCTCATCCAGTTGTTGATGGCGCTCAGCTTCCGCTTGCTGCCGCAGTCATCGTTGTCGCACAGCTCGTAGTGGCTGTTCCGCTTGTTCACCGAGTAGTTGGTCAGGTGCATGTACAGATCGGTGGTGTTGCCCGACGTGGGCTCCACGTACTTGTTCGTGGCGAACCTGGCCAGGCCCTCGTTGTACACAAAAATGCGCAGCGGATCCACCGATGTGATGAGGGTATAAACCCGCAGATCGAACTTGTAGCCATCGATTAGCAGGGGCTGCGAGGGGATTAGCGTTAAGGTTAGCTATAGATCGATGACTGGGTTACCCACTCGATGGACGTAGGTCTGGCAGATGAGCCGCTCGTTGGCTCCAATGGTCTTCAGATCGTTGGTCAGCCAAATGCCGCGTCCCTGTGCGCCCGAATCTGGCTTCAGGATGAAGGTGCGCTTGTGGGTCAAAGCATAATTCATGGCATCCCCATAACTGTACACATAAAGTGGGATTACTTAAGTATCAAACAGGAGGGGGCGACACCTTAACTTACTCCGCTGGCAGCATCCAGGTCTTGGGAAAGATCTTGTAATCGTGCGGATAAACCTTGAACATGCGATTGAGATTCCTGGATAGCAAATCCTTGCGACAGATCTCAATCATGCCGGGAAAGTGATTGATTTGCTGAAAGCGCTTCATGTTCTTAAACAGCTCCACGCCGGGGAACGAGTCCGACCAGAGAATGTTCCACAGTTTGGTCTCCTTCACCAACTTATAGCCCAGCGTCTTGGATATCTTGCCGATCATTGCGTAGCGGGAGTTGGACACACAAATGGCGCTCTTGGCCTCGCTTATGGAGCTGGCATCAACGCGTGAGTCCTTGCCAGCCAGCTGCCTCGTGCACGACAGCCGATAGCACTTGTCGTTCAGCTGGATGTAGCTCTGTATCTCGTCATCTGGCTGCAGTTCCTCGTCAGCGGGACTGGAGCAAACAGTGTCCTTGCCAGCTGTTAGACGAGTGCCGGCCAACTTCTTTTTTGTTTTGGTCTTCTTAATGCGGCGGCGTGGTGAGATGTGACGCCGGGGGGAGCTGGACCACTCGAAATCAGAGTCATGGCCAGGCCGCTGCTCACTGAGGGCCATGTCCAGCCTCACGCTGGTGCGCTGCTCACGATCCTTGCGGATCTTCTCCTTCGAGAAGCGTCGCAGCTCCTGAATGCGTTTGTAAAACTTGGAATTTTTCAAATTCATTGCCCGAAACGCACGAATTAGACTTTAAAGAATGAAATGGAGAATTTCTGGGGCTAAAGCTAAATAATGTAAAAAGGGTAAAAAGAGGTCTCTATCGATGGATGGACCGGCCGGAGCTCCCTCACAAATAAAATTCAAACTACTTTGAGTATTTTGTGATGTGTTGCTAAATAATAAATGGCTCTCAGGTGAACCACAACTGACGCTAAAATCAAATGCTCTTCCTTAAAAAATTATAAAATACGAGTAACAATAATCTTTGATCTTGGATCAAAAGTCAATGCGGAATGGCTTGAATCTGTTGAGTACACCGTTCATCGATGGTCTGTCCTGCGTCTCGAGTGCTGTGCATTGCAGGCCCATCTCGATGGCACACAGGCACATGTCCAGCTCCTCGCCCAGCGGCATGGGCAGATGCTTGTCGAGCAGCTCCAGGCGATGCTGCTGCGACTGTGCCCAGTTCTGCTTGACATAGTGCAGCAGATCCTGATGATGGTCGTTCTTGGGCAGGCGATCCGTCACCTGGCGCCCGGTGAACACCTCCAGCAGCACAATCCCAAAGCTGTACACATCCACGCCCGTGCTGAGCTGCTTGGAGTTGCGGAACTCTGGTGGCAGGTAGATTCTCGTGCCAAACACTTTCTTCACCTGCATCACAGCGTTTATGGACTTGGGTCCCTCGCGGGCCAGTCCAAAGTCCCCGATCTTCGGCTGCAGGCACTGATCCAGCAGAATGTTGGCGGGCTTAATATCACCATGGATGAGGGGCGTATTGCGTGCCGTATGCAGAAAGTAGATGCCTCTAGAAAGGTGAATGGAAATACGGGTTAAATCAACTGGTGTTCGACTGGGGACTTACTTGGCTGTGCCATGGCAAATGCTGAAACGCTGCATCCACGTCAGCGCCGGCAGCGGTTGCTGCGACTTGTGCGCCCGCAGGCGGTTCTCCAGCGAGCCGCCCTTCATCAGCTGATAGACGAGGCAAGGTTTGTCGCCATTGATGCTGTAGCCGTAGAGGGCCAGAATGTTGTCGTGTCGAATGGTGTTGAGGTACTTCAGCTCATTGTAGCTCTGCTGCAGCTCCACCTGGTTCTTGTCGATGTTGGGACTGCGGTAGTTCATCACCTTGATGGCCACGTCCAGCTGCTTCCACTCGCCCTTGTACACCTCCCCGAATCCACCCTGGCCGAGGCGGTTCTCCGGACACCAGCTGTCCGTAGCACGTTCCAGCTCCAAGTAATCGATCTTCAGCAGGGACTCGGCCGCTCGTTGCACCGTGCTGATGTGAATGTTTCCCAGGGATTCTAAGCTGGGAATTTCCTCGCTCATTGTCGATGTCGTTGTGCGATTGTTGTTCGAATTGCTGACGCCTGAGGAGGAGGGAAAGGGCGGGCCATTGTCTATTTTCGAGTTGGAATCAGGCGGGGCACGCAAGTCACTGATGGTGGGCAAGCTCCTGGGAATGTACTTGTGCAGATCCTCGCTCACATAATCCTTGATCATTCGCATGGCATGGTGCAGCTTCAACCTGAACAAGGGATTGGGGTGAGGATTATTATAACTTTCTCTACACCGGATCGTCACGGCACTCACTTTTTGAACAGGGCAAACAGGCTCTGGACTGTGTGATTGTATTGGCCCCCCCAAATATTCATAAACTCGTTTGATGGGGAACGGCCGCGGTCTTTCTGGTGTCTTATCTGCTCCACCTGCTCCGGGTAGAGCTTGACGGCCGTGGCCAGCTGCTGCCACACATCCAGGGAGTCCAGATGAACGCAGAGCTGATGACGCGCGGACACGGGAAGAAGCCTAATCAGTAGGGTGTCGTCTTGGTGCGACCTGGACCTGGTCCTGTTGGCATTTCCATGGGCCGCCTCGGCGGTCTCTGAGCCGCTCATCATGCACTTGTGGGCTGAATAGCTGGACTTCGCTGATTCATGCAAGAGTGGGCTGCATTCGAACGATGCAAAGGGGGAAATTCCGTGATAACCTGTTGCACACTCTGGAGCGGGGGCGGGAGTCGAATAAAAACAAACACCATCAGGGCTGGAAAACCAGCTATGGCCATCTGACCGCCTGGTCACACTCTTGAGAGTGAAAAAAGTGCGAAAATAGCTATATTAATTGATTAGAAGTGATGAGGTTCCTAAATTCATACATTTCCTACCTTGTATACGGAACGGTTAACACATTGCTGAACAGTGGTCTTTTCATTATATGAACGCAATCATTTATTTACGCAATCATGATCAATCAAGTGGTTCAATCATATTCAGTCAAGACTTTTAAGTTTTTCAATCATGGCCTGCCAATCATAGGCCATAAAGCCGAGCATCCAACACCTCGGAACCCTACAATTCCTGGCTATCTCACGAATTGTGATACTTTTTTTACGATATATTTTTAAAGGTTGTGCGGCATATTCTCGATAATTCCCCACGGTCACACTGTTAATCTGTCATCTCTCTCGAACGCATCGTATTTAATTTTTCTGCTAATTTATTATTAATTTAAACCTAATTTGCGCACCAAACTGAAGTGAACAGAATCAAGCTGGCGGAGAAAAAGGTCCAAATGGCTTTATGCCAAACCTCTGTGGTGAGTGAAGACAATGGAGAGATAGCTGTGCTATACCAGTCCATATGGGGGGAAGAATTCTTGTCGGCAGACCCTTCTGGGGCAACCACTCGAATTTGGGTGCCGCCATATGGAAGAAAAGCAGCAAGGAGTATTGGGGAACCGCTTCCCCTTATCCCCAAGAAAGTGAAAGTTTTCTCCTGAGCATGAGCACGACGAACCGTTAGTGCAGCGCCAATGCAATGGTATGCCAGGTCTGTGTGCGTGCATGTGTCAGTCCGCTGTAGATGTAGTGGTGTGGGTAGGTGTCAGTGCCTTGCAGTTTTTTTAGGCGCTCACCTCCCACGTTCACCCAAAGAAAGGCGTAGGTGTTTTATGTTTTTTGGCACATATCGGAGTACCCCCCGTCAAAGAATAACTTCTTCTGTCACCCTATCGGTGTGGGGGCGGCCCCGTCTTATCGCCCTGATAAGGTGCTTGCGTATGTTTCTCCATTACGCGGGTACGAATGAGGCAATTCCCAAGCATAGTACGACAAATATTAAATACAGAGCCGGAGTCAGTCAGTACAATGCTCCTTCTGCGATACCGGTACGAAATTACACATTAATTTGAATGTTCCACTGTCTGTCTGGTGCGGCAGTCGGTGTGCCTGTGTGCATATAAATAATTGTTTATGTATAACGAATTGAATTAAACATGCCCAATGCATTTTATACACTCCACTCCCTTTTTCAGCTGAAGGTCTATCATGCCGTAATCGAAGATGTCATCACAAATGTGAGGGATGCCTTCCTGGATGAGGGCGTCGACGAACAGGTGCTGCAGGAGATGAAGCAGATTTGGCGCAACAAGCTGCTGGCAAGTAAGGCCGTAGAATTGACCCCGGACCCGAGCGAGGGTGGCTCCCATCCACCGCCAATAGTGGCCAACAATCCAAAGGTAAGCAAGGTGTGTGATCGTTGCCTCGCCACCGCCGATGTGTGATTCTGTGCGTCCATTCCCGACATTCTCGTTCGTATGTCTAATTCTGTACTGTATGTTAATGTTCTGTGTCGTCAACTGCTGCACTCTGTCTGTGGAGAGAGAGAAAGAGAGAGATTTCCAGACTAAGATCTCTCTTGATTTATCTTCCCTATGTCCTCCAACAACAACTGCAAAACAACGCTACATCGACACCGCCATCGACTAATGCGCTGCTTTTCCTAACTGCTGTTCCCATCAACATGATCACGAACGCACCAACCCCCCACTACATGTCACACACACATCTGTCTTATCTATCTATCTACAAAAACATTCGCATACGCACATGCCTCAACTGCAGAGCACCAAGGTAATGCCAAATGCCTTTTTGTCTGCCAGTGAGAGTCAGTCTCCCCCCCAACAGAACACTAATCCTTGAATCACTTGCAGGCTGCCAATGCCAAGGCCAAGAAGGCCGCCGCAGCAACTTCACAGAGCAGTTTGCCGGCTTCGTCGATGGCGGCCAAGTCGCCCGGTGCCGCTGGTGGTGGTGCTGCTGGGAGTGGCCTAAAGAACGGACAGATGCCCATCAAGCAGGAAGTCACTTCACAGAATCCTCCGCCACTGCATCCCACATCGGGGGGATCCATGCCCCAGAGACAGCAAGCAACCGGAGGTGGACAGACACCCATTCCAATTGTGGCCTCGCTGGACCCCAATCGCATTATGCCCGTGAATGTGAGAGCTCTAAATGACATTTATCTCAAGTTCTGGTACGACCTATGATTCGATTTCAGATTACACTGCCATCGACGGCTGGTTCGGGCAGCTCGGAATCTCGTGTTCTCACCATACAAGTGCCCGCATCGGCGCTGCAGGAGAATCAGCTCACCCAAATACTTACAGCTCATCTGATTTCATCCATAATGACGTTGCCCACCACCCTGGCCTCCTCAGTGCTGCAGCAACATGTAAATGCGGCCCTCACCAGTGCCAATATACAGAGTAGGTCTACTCATATATCCCTTCTCGTGGCTAGTGCTAATCCTGTGATGAATTTACCAGAAAATATGGGTGCTTCGAAGCAGTTGGATGGCGCCCTGGACTCGTCCGATGAGGATGAGAGCGAGGAGAGTGACGACAACATCGACAACGACGATGACGATGATCTGGACAAGGACGATGATGATGATGTGGAACAAGAGGATGCCGCCGAGGAAGAGCCCCTCAACAGCGAGGACGACGTCACCGATGAAGATTCTACAGAAACGTTTGACACAGATAACGTCATCGTTTGCCAGTACGATAAGGTACTGGAATGGCAAATATATCTTGATTTTTATACATATTTATTATACAAATTCTTTGCCCTCCTCGTAGATCACTCGTTCCCGCAACAAATGGAAATTCTATCTCAAAGATGGCATTATGAACATGCGTGGCAAGGACTACGTGTTCCAGAAATCCAACGGTGACGCCGAATGGTAAACGGAGTTGAGGAGAAGCTGATCTAAAAGCAACGGCAGCAATGTTGATAAATACTACAAAAACAAAATAGAAAAGACACGAAAACAAACAGCCTCATCCGCACGAAACACAGACAGACACACACAGAGAGCATGACCAAGCGAAGATATATTTAAATATTATATTATATATATACTATTAGAGAGTGGAGAGTGGCTCCCCCAAAGGAGAGTGGCCCCTAAAAATCTAACCAATCCGATTCACGATTCACATGTATTACACGCAGGACAGAGAATCGCATTAATTTTTGTATGAATAAATTATGTCTACACACTTGTGGCATCAAATCTACCAGTTGTCAGCGGCTCATCAGTGTTTGGGAGACTTGCAGTGGAAGTAGCAAAAGTTTGCGATGTTCTCCTTCTGTGGATGGCTTCTAAAAGTCAGTTTGAGTGCCAAAAGGTGATGGATCTCCCAGTAGTAGTCAATTTCACATTTCATTTTACAGTATGTATGTTTGTATTTGTTGTTTATAATGGATGTTGTTGCAATTAAGGAGAGTACAGCATTTTTTAAAAGTAAAACACTTACAACAACAACAGCTAAGCGGCTAAATTGTTACTTTTTTGTATCCTATTTATAGTCGTTTATCGGTTTATGTTTATGTACATACATACATGCACTTACAATTGAAGGGGCTAGTGCTACTAGGTGCTACGTTAGCTATCCCGGGATAGCTGCACCCCCTCCCCTTCCCTCCTCTGACGGGCGCATCATACATACTGCCTTTCGCTCTGCTTAACGCTAAACACAATCTAATTAATGACTAAAAATGTGTGGTTTTTGTGTGTGTTTGCTTTCTGCCTTGGGAGTAACTAAAACTAATGAAATTGTGGTTGCGTGTCTTCGTGTCAATGAATTGTTTAGTGTATTATTATCGAATTTCTCGTATTTCAAGTGAGATTAGGATGAGACTTGGTTATCGTTTAAAAATGTATACAACCCCAACTCTTATTCAGCCCTCTTTAGACGCTGTCCAAAACGAATACAAAAAGAAATATTAGAAATTAAAGTAAAGTAAAAAGTAAAAACAGAATTTATGGTATAGCACTTTCAATCTCCCCCTTTGGCAGGAGGGTCTAGACCTATTCTCCCGCTTTCTCTCTCTCTGTTGTTTAGCTTTAATTGGTTTTGCCCGCAAACAAGTTTGTGCTAAGCACAAAGTTGAAAAGTACTCCTCCGATTCAGGCCTTATTTGCCCGGCAATTATACTAGCACATACACGTTCATATATCTGCTGCTGCTTATGCTTCTTATCTGCTCCTGCTGACCAACTAAACATTAAGTAGTCAATAGCGCTATGTTGATCTCCTTGACCATTTTCACGCGATGAAGCATGCGCTGCAGGGCGTCCTGCCCGAGTGCCTGGGTCGAGTACCAAACGGGCGAGTCGGGCACACACGAACGCTCAGGCTGCAGATAAAACACATCGTTGCGTGTCTTTACGCTCTCCGGACTATAAACAGTGCAGAGAATATCGTTAGAAGAATGATTGTAAGCAGAATTGTACGATCAAATCCACTTACCATTTAGATAAATAAAATTCGTAAAGACGGACGGGACAGCGCAGGGGATTTTCCTCGTTCTCCTGCTGCTCGTAAACCTTCTTCTTCCGCGGATTAGCATCTGGTACGTGAAACTATTAGCATTCGTTCTGGTTATGACTCAAGCTATAACTTACCAAGACCCGCCTGCGGTGGATAAAAACGTAAGAGCACATTTCGTGACCCAGGAACTTTAGAATTCTGCGATGAGCGCTTCCAGTGCTTCATGATGTGCGAGAAGGATAACTGCATGTGCTCCTCCACGGTCTAAAATGCAAACAAAAAGTATTACAAATAGCCCGGAAGAAGGCTTAAGTGTAGGCCAACCCTTACCGTCAGATTAAAGTGCTTTGTGTTGAAAAACATCAGTGTGCTGAGCAGCACATGCGGCGAATGGGCTCCCAATTGTTTGCACTCCCACAGATGCTCTTCCTCCACGCGAGTAACAATATATTCTGTGGGTGAAGAATGCCAATAAATAAATAAACTTCCAAAATACACAACTTCAAGTGGAACTTACGGGAATCGTTGTAGAGGACAGAGAACTTGCGTGCCACCTCATCCAGGCACTCCGTGAAACGTTCATAATATGCATCATAAAAGATGTTGTCGATACGTCCATTGACATATAAATATTGCTGGATTCCTGCAAGAGCAGAGCGTAAGGGCGTTACATAGAGGAACACGTGAAACGTCTAAGGCGTTAGCTTACCCAAAACAAGATAATAAATTGTATCTGGCGCATATTCCGTGCCATTCGGCTTGCGCACCTCCTTCACAAACAGACAGAGGGAGTAGTTCAGCTCGTCGGCAGTCATTTGCAGCAGTTCCGTTTTGAAGGGTCGCCTGCGCATCGAACTCTTCTCGATGTCTGCGTTCTTTGTCATCACCCACTGCTTCCACGCATTCACGCCGAACGTGTACTTGAGGAACATCTGGGCGTCGGGCTTCTCCTGAGGCTGCTGGGCCTGCTGTGACTGCAGCTGCAGTGCCGAGTGATCCATTTCGTTGCCACGCTGCCTCTTCACCGGCGAACGGCTGTTACGATTAGGTGAGTCCATGACAGAGCCACTTCCACGCTTGCGGCCACGGGGAGAGCTGTAACAAGATTGCCAGTTAGTTATAATTCTAGCTTAGGGATCGGAATTTCTGAACGACTTACCGGCTTGTAGAATCCAGCATGTGGTGCTGCTGGTCCAAATGGTGGACACTCATTTGTCCCATTGCGTCGTGTCCCATGGGGGATTGATTGGTGATTGTGTTGGTCGTCATTGTCGACTCCAGGTCCACCGTTGACGACTGGTGATGATTGTCGTAGTCGGCCATTTTGAGGGCAATCTGGAGCATATCGTCGCCGTATGGATTGTGGCCAGCGCCGCTGACATCTACCACCTGCTGCTGCTGCTGATTGACGGACTCAAGGCTGTTCTGGTACTGCAGAGTGACCAGGCCCGGATCCGGCTTGATTTCATTGTCCGAATCAGAGTCCGAGTCGTGCTTCTCCTCGGCCACCATTTCGGCCATCATGAGCAGCTCCGCCTCAAGCGGATCCTCGGGCATCTTATCCTGGATCTTCTTGATCTCCTTGAGGATACCCTGGGCTGTGTTGCGTGTGGTGGGTATGAAGATCGGCACTGGGATGGGCAGCGGTATGGGCACCGGAACGGGAAATGGTGCCGAGTACATGTACATGGGCTGTGGCACAAATATCGGCACTGGCACTGGAATCAACACCTTGTTGGAATAGTCTTTGTCCGTCTGCGTTCCGCAGTCGCGCATCGACGGCGTGCACTGCTCGCCCGTGGACACCATCATGGGCTTGCAGCTGATGTTTACATTGCGCACGGCCTTCGGGTATGGCGGCACCGTGATAATCTTCGTCTCAGTGATGGGAGCCGCAAAATCAACGATGCTGTTGCCTGTGGCTGTGTTTCGTCGCGCAGTGATCTGTCCCCCTGTTGGGCCACCCGCCAAACCTGGCGACGGCGAACGTGCACCATAATCCACGTGCTTGCGCGGCCGTCCACGACCCTGAGATCCTCCCAGTTGGGATGATCCTTGCATACTCGGAATCATGGCCAGCGGTGGTGGAGAGTCTAGCTTGCGACCACGCTTGCGCCGCATTGCTCCGCGAGCGTCGTTCTCTGTGGCCAGCGATGTGACATTGGCAATGACTGGCACCACGGTCCCACTGCCAAGGGATTTCTTGTTGGCGGGCATCGAATTGTTTTTGGCGTTCTAAAAGCAGAAGAACAGCGATCAAAAAGATATATTTAGCAGCCTCTTGAGGAACAAGACATCAAGACTTAAGAAGACGTTGGTTGACATGCAGGGATGATTTTCCATTGTTGTTATCGGTTCTAAAGTTGCATGTTTTCGCACACTGGCATGGAATGACAGTAATAATTGTCATATTCTAACAGTTACACTGGCCAACTGCTTTTGAATTTTCATTTTATTAGAATTGCACTTACCGACAGCTTCAACTTGACGCGCTTGGGCAGACCCGTGGGAAAGGGTGCCGTGGAATTCTTGTTGCCGCTACGCATCATGCCCGTAGACGCAGATGAGGGCGACGACTGCTGCGAGTTGCTGCTGCCCGGCTGGGTGTCGCTGTCCAGGGTTAGGGGCGTGCGGGAGAATTGATTCTGGAACTGCATCACGCACTGATATGTACAAAAGTTGCGCATGGAGGCATCGGACATGGTCAGGTGATACTGCGGCGTATTGAACTGGCTGCAGTTGTCGCACTTGGTCACAGCACGGGCGGAGATATTGCAGCTGACGCCGTGCATGGTGAGGCAGTTGATGGAGCAGGTGAGGGTCTCCTGGTCGCTGGCCAGCTGGTAGATCATATCGAAATTGTATTTCTTGACCTTGCACCACTGGCAGGAGACAATGTGCCGATTCACAATGATGTAAATGTTTATGCAGATGCGCGAGCAGAACACTTTCGGCGCCTGCTGGTCGCTGTAGATGGTGTAGGCCTCTGCGCTCTTGCGCTCAAAGTACTTGCAGCACATGGCGCAGGCATCGGCATTCACGTTGCTCACGAACTTGAAGGCCGAGAAGCACGGGTTCGAGCAGAAGTAGTGCTCCTTGTCGTCCAGCAGCATCTCGACGCGCACCGGCTTCTCGTTGTTGCACACGCCGCACAAGTCCGTGCGCAGCTTCTTCTTGGGATTGCACATGCAGTCGTAGCGGCGCAGGCAGACCTGCGAGCAGAAGTCCTTGAACTGATCCTTATCGCCCACCGGCGCCAGGAAACCTTCCTGCCCGCTGCTGATGTCCTTCTGGCAGCAGGAGCACGTCTTCAGGCCCTTCTTGAAGGTGTTGAGGCAAGCGGCGCAGCAGAACTGTCGCACCTCGAACCCAAACCGCACACAGTACTTGCCCAGGGCTATGGAGCTCACATCCTGCTTGCACGTCTCGCATTTGGAGCCAATGCTTAGCTGGTAGCTGCGCAGGCACACCTCGTTGCAGAAGTCCATCGTCTCCCACATCAGCTGGCGCTCGTTCAAGTCTATCTCGGACGTGCAGTCGGCACAGCGCCTCCGGAAGCTCTCGATGCGATCCAGTCGAGTGGCCTCAGCCTCGACGTTCGTGCGGGCCACCACGCTGGTCTCTGGCCTCTTGGCAGAGGCCTGTATGGTGGTGGCTCCAATGTTGCGCACTCGGATCGAGTGCCGCTTCAGCTTGTACTTGTCGGGCTCCTCGGCATTGAGGAGATTAAAGCAGTCGTCGTTGCAGATGTAGTACGTGTCCTGGTCCTGCCTGATGAGGTATTTGCATTTCGTCTGCTCCTTGCACTGCAGGCAGTCTCGTTGTTGTTGCTCCGTCCTCGATGCCTCTCCCTCTGCCGTTGTTTCACTCTCATCTGCTTCCACATCGGCTGGGGCCTCCTCGCTGCTGTCCGCAGCGGACCCGGCAACCTCCTCGACTAGGAATTTCTTGCGTCTAACAAAGTATTTGCCCGGCTGCTCACCCAGCAGCGCCGTGCAGCAGGCCTGGTCGCAGAGATACTCATTGACAGTCGCTACCGCCTCTTCCGGTGCATCCTGCTCGTCATCCTTGAGCTCCTCTGGACGCTTGTAACGGAAGCCGCAGCTCTTTTCGATCCCACACTGCCGACATGTCTGCACGCTGCCCACCACCCAGCTGATGATGATCTTGGGTGGGGCTCCAGCCTCGCCCGCTGTGTCACTGGCCGCCTCCTCGGCCGTCGGCTCATCTGCGTCGGGTGCATCGCCAGCAGCCTCCTCGTCATTGGACAGTAAGTGCTGGACATCATCTAAGGGAACGAAGAGAGTGGATAAGCATTAGTAATCGTCATGGAAGGTGCCATTCAATTCCCATCCTCAACTCACCTTCAGCATCCTCTGATGCCGTCGGCTGAGTCCCAGCTGTTGCATCAGCCTGAGCATCTGGACAATGGAAAGACAAGGTGCAGGAGGACAGATAGAAAGCAAAGCTTAAGCGGATTACATACCATTCGCAGGGGCGTCTGTCGCATCTTCTGTAGGCTCTGCAGCGACGGTTACGTCGCCATCCTCTGGGTCGGCAACATCGTCATTGGCTGTTGCCCCATCGATCTCTGGCGTCTTGGAGGTGGCCTGCTCGGCGGCTATCTCCTCCTCTGCAACCTTCTCAGCGTTCTCCCGTGCCCATTCCTTCTCCGCTTCGGTCACCTCTGTCTCGTTGTCATCGGGAATAAGGCAAACATCAGACTCCTCGGGTTCCAGCACATTCTCGACGGTATCTAAAATATTTTCAAGCACCTTTTGTGACAAATATTTCATTGGATAAAATTCGTTTTGCGGGCTACCATCGCCATGCTCAGCTTCGCCTGCGTCTTCCGCTGTTTCTTCGGGCTCCGCTTCAGCGTCTCCGTCGGCGTCTGCATTGTCCTCATCCTCCGCAGGCCCTTCGCCATCTGCATCGTCGGCATCTGCAGCGTTCTCCTGCTCCTCCAAGCTATTGTCTACCTCGTCCCGACCTTCGGGCGGCTCAGCATCGTCACCGTGGTGGGAGTCGTCCTCGCCCGGAGAGCGCATTTCCACATCGTCTGCGGCTTCTGTCTCGTGAGGCGAATGTTCAGTGTTGGCCGCTTCGCCCTCATCCACGTCCATGGCTTCATTGGAAGCCGGAGCACCGTCTACTGCATCGGCCTCCTGTTCGCTCGCAGCATCCGTGAGCTTTAGGGCATCGGCTTCATCGGTTGCCTCCGCCATGCTAGCATCCTCGCGATCATCCTGCTCTTCTTCATCGCCAGCTTCAGCTTCTGGCTGTGCATCGGCCTCGGGGGGATCAGCATCGTCGGCTGCTGGCTCGGATGATAATGGTGTTGTCGCATCCGCTTCCGCGTCTGCCTCTGGCTCTGCTGCTTCTCCCTCTGCTGCTGTGTCTTGCTGTGGTGGAACGGGAATGGCGTGTTTGTCTACTTTCTCTTGCGACTGATTATCGTACGCGTCCAGGGAGCCCTCCGATATTTGCTCAAAGTCTTCCTCTGGCTCCGCGGCATCTTTATCGACTTCGACTGACCCAACAGCGGTGTCGACGGCGGCGGCTGCCTCTTCAGAGTCTTCGTTGGAATTGGGCACTTCCACCGCGACGTGCCCGACACTTCCAGCAGCGTCTTCTGCAGGCGGCGAGGCGGGAGTGTCTTGTTCTGCAACAATGGGCGCTTGCTCTTCCTCCCCGGCGGCTTCTCCGCGGGGGCTCTGCTCCTCTGGTCGGGGCGTTTCTGTCTCTGGCTGGGCATTGGAGTCTGGCCCGAAAGAGTCTAAACTGGATATTTCCTCCATTTTCTACTTTATTCAATGGACAAATGCTGTGTGCGCTTCTTTATATCGACATGAACTGCAATTCAATGAAAAGGAAAAACAAAACAAACGTTTACTTGCGGTTATCGATGGCGATAGTTATCGCGGTATCGGCTGGTTGGCCAGGGCCTCATACCATTACCGCCTAAAATGTGTACACACACACACACAAACGCAAAACGCACTGACTACACACTGGTGTACAGTGCACGAAAAAACAAAACATGCGCCACAAAAAACTGTTTCATACCCATGTAAACGGGGAACATAATGCCCATAAAACATGTGGTTCATGCGTTTTCATTACTTTTTATCTGATCCACTGGATGGGCCTTTTTGGGGTTCTCAGGAATGGCGCCTCTTTTGTTATATTTATTCGGAATCTTCTGCCCCTGGACCCGACGTTGGGCACACGACAATCTAAATCACGTTTTATACAACAATTAGCTGCCGTTCATTGCTGCAACAAGAACGCACATCACTTGGGTCTGCTAAACGGTTTGCTCGGCCCTTTTAATTAATTATCTACACTTTTTGCAATATGCAATTTATAACTTTTTCTGGCCACTGTAACTCGGCTTCATATGTCAAACAAGAAAAATGGCGCACCAGTGTATCCCAATACAATGCGGCGTACCATAATTGTGCTGTTTTTTTGGAGTATTTCAAGCTATTTCTAGCAGTTTTAACATCGAGTTGATTGTACAATTTTCAAAATACTTACACAAGTACATGTAAAACCCATTTAAATGCTAACTCGCTCTCGTTGTCTAATGCGGATGTTGAGTCACAGAAATAATATAAAAATGAAACTGCGTAACAGTTTTCATGCTCAAAATAGTGTTTTTTGAAAGTAGCTTTTGTTGACTCTGTAATGCTGGAAGCACTGATGCCGGGCACACGATGCCAAATGACGCAAAAAAAAACCACCTGCCCATAAAAATACCGTAACTGGAACGAGTTGGCAGCACCAATAATACTGCAAATCATTCATTATTTCGTTATTTATCATTATTATTATTTACTGAATTATGGACCCCTCAGCATCCAGCAGGACGTCTGGAAAGTGCTGTATGATCTTTGTGAAATGCGAAAATGTCACAAAATTGTTGAAATTGAGACCATTCGCCCTCTGGTACTCCTGGAGCAGCTGCACCAGTCGCTCCCTGGGCACTGCGTCCGTAGCCATCCACAGTTGAATGATGTAGTTGAGGGAGTAAAGCTGGATTTTCATGAGGCTCCCATCGTTGATCAGCTTCCTGGCATTGGGGATGATTAGCTGGGAGGGAATGGAGTGGATAGAATCTCTGGATATAGTCTGATGTTCCACTTACATCCAGGCATCGATGCTCCAGCTCTGGCATGCCGCATTGCCGAAACGCCAAATCGAAGGCAGGGATTACATCCTCCAGGGGCCAATCCTGCTCTTTGACTTTCTCGAAGAAGGCGGACATCAGCTCGGGGATGTTGAAGGCATTCGATAGAATGAATATGTCCCAAATGATCTTGAGAGCGACAAGCGGCGAGTCCACTTCGAAGGTGTAAATGTACTCGAGAAAAATCTGAACGCTCTCCGGCGACACGCCGTCCATCTCCAGCACACCGTTGAAGTGTGCATTCTTGAACACATCCGTCTCCATCTTCTCGGAGGCTGTGGCCAGGAATATGCGATGACAGTCGAACGTCCTGTAGCTCACGCTACCCGACTGTCCATCAGGCGCTACGGACATGTGCTGCAGATGGATCTGGCAGTCGCAGTCGATGGCACGGCGCAAGTACTCGAGTCTACGGATGCGACTCGAGTTCACACTCTTGTCATCTGACGACACCTCCATTGATGGCTGATCTAAAACGTTGCACGTTGGCCCCGCCCCACTGCTGTCCACATGGTCGTGGCTGCTGTTTTGCTGATGTCGCGACATCGGAAATAATTTAGATTTAAGTGCCCGAGAAGTTGGTGAAAACTGCCTGTCAGACTGCCAAGCTGCCAGACCTGACAAGACTGAAAGAACAATAATAAGAAAATCTTTTGCCAGTCGAGGTTGGACCAGGAGAAGCCTGGCCTGCTGCATTCTGCCTTGCCTTCATCCATTCCCGCTCCGTTCATCAAAATTACAGGAGAAACACAAACATTTTCGGACTAAATTTCTGTTTTACACATTTCTTTGACAGTTCAAAATTCAAGTTTCAAAAATGAACTGTAAATTGCGTCGTTTGGATATGCTGCGCTCGGGTCAGCTGTCCGACTGCGAGGTGTGCGTTTGGTACTGGGACGGAAGCAGTCGTTGCCATCGAGTGTTTAGATGCCACGAGATCCTGCTTGTGTCCGCCTCGGCGGAGTTTGGGCGGTTGTGCAGGTCGCCGTGCTTTGAGCGTAACAATCGAGTAATCGACTTGGACGATGCCTCGCCGGAGGCCTACGAGGCGCTCATTCGGTACATATACACTTACGAGGTGTGCAACGCCATCAACCTGGAGATTTGCGGCGAACTGATGCGGCTGGCCATGAAGCACAGGATGTACGACTTCATTGACTGCTACCTCACCAAGCTGTCCGCGCAGAAGTGGCCCATGGAAGTGGTGCTGCAGATATTCCATTTGGCCAATAAAAACAACAGTCCCATCATAATGGAACTGGTGGCAAATGTAAGCCCCCCTAGCTACATCCTTTCTCGCAAACGTTAATTGTGAATCCATTCCGGCAGAAAATTCTTCCCATTATCACCAAAGTGTTGAACGAAAAAGCATTTCTTCGCCTGAACGTTCGCGAGCTAAAGGCTTTGATGATCATCTTGAAGGAAGAGGAGATCCTGCCCGACAAGCAGCTGCTAGAGGCCCTCAAGAAGTACCAAATGGCCAACAACTTGCGCTACTGTGACATGGAGCGCTTCCAGCAGTTCGTTGAGGTGGCTCGAATCTTTGACGACATTTATTTCGCAGTGGATGGCTCTCTCACAATTCGAAAAGGTGCGAACGAAACGGACCCGGAATGTACCTGTGCAGCCGAGCAGAAATCACCCAGCTATCTGCTCGGCTCTGGCTCCAACAAACCGGAGGCTGCCTGCTGCTGGCAGCATAAGGATCCCATGGCCAGTTCTTCCAAACAATCCACTCATTCGATTTGTCCGAAAGTCTTGCTGAAGCAAAAGAGTAGCTTGGATTGTGGTCGCTCAATGCAGAAGCTGGAGAACTGCCCGGGTGCCGTGGTGGAGCAGGATAACGACTTGGATTGTGGTTGTGGAGTCGTGCAGAAGGTGGAGAGCTGTCCTGTAGTTGTGCGGAAGCAAGATAATGATCCCATGCCAAGTTCTTCCAAGCAATCGAATTATTTAAACTGCGCGGGAGACGAGGTGCAGCATGATAGCTTCTTGGATTGTGGCTGTGAAGACAAACAGAAGCTTAAGAACTGCACTGTAGTCGCAGAAAATCAGGAGAACAATCCTATCGCAAGTTCTTCTAAGCAATCGAACCATTCGAACGGCTCTCGAATCATGTTGAAGCTAGCTGGCGACTTGCCTTGTGGCTGTGGAGTCGTGCAAAAGCTTGAGCGCTGCCCTGGAGTCGAGGTAAATCAGAAGAACGAATCAATGGCAAGTTCTTCCAAGCAATCGAATTATTCGAGCTGTTGTGAAGACGTTGTGCAGCATAATAACTACTTGGTTTGTGGCAGTGAAGTCTTGAAAAAGGTAGATAGCTGCCCTGTAGTCCTGGTGCAGCAGAATAACGATACCATAGCCAGTTCATCCCAGCAGTCGCACCTTTCCAACGGCTCTCGAGGCATAATGAAGCAAGATGCCGAATTGGATTGTGGCTGTGCAATCGAGAAGAAGGCAGACAGCAGCTGTGCGGACTTGCCGAAGCAGAACGACTTGGAATGTGGTTGCGGAGTCGAGAAGAAGACAGAGAACAGCTGTGCAGTTGTGGCGAAGCAGCAGAACGATCCTGTGGCCAGTTCCTCCAAGCAGTCGCACCTTTCCAACGGCTCTCGAGGCATACTGAAGCAAGATGTCGGCTTGGAATGTGGTTGCGGAGTCGAGAAGAAGACAGAGAACAGCTGTGCAGTTGTGGCGGAGCGGCAGAACGATGCTGTGGCGAGGTGCGCCAAGCAGGCGCACCGCTCCAACGGCTCTCGAGGCATACTGAAGCAAGATGTCGGCTTGGAATGTGGTTGCGGAGTCGAGAAGAAGACAGAGAAAACGCGAGAAAGCGTGNTGGTTGCGGAGTCGAGAAGAAGACAGAGAACAGCTGTGCAGTTGTGGCGAAGCAGCAGAACGATCCTGTGGCCAGTTCCTCCAAGCAGTCGCACCTTTCCAACGGCTCTCGAGGCATACTGAAGCAAGATGTCGGCTTGGAATGTGGTTGCGGAGTCGAGAAGAAGACAGAGAACAGCTGTGCAGTTGTGGCGAAGCAGCAGAACGATCCTGTGGCCAGTTCCTCCAAGCAGTCGCACCTTTCCAACGGCTCTCGAGGCATACTGAAGCAAGATGTCGACTTGGAATGTGGTTGCGGAGTCGAGAATAAGACAGAGAACAGCTGTGCAGTTGTGGCGAAGCAGCAGAACGATCCTGTGGCCAGTTTCTACAAGCAGTCAGACCGGAACAGCGGCGCGCGGGGCAAGCGGGTAGATCACGGCGGCCGGCGAAGCAGTAGAGAAGACGAGAAGAAGACAGAGAACAGCTGTGCAGTTGTGGCGAAGCAGCAGAACGATCCTGTGGCCAGTTCCTCCAAGCAGTCGCACCTTTCCAACGGCTCTCGAGGCATACTGAAGCAAGATGTCGGCTTGGAATGTGGTTGCGGAGTCGAGAAGAAGACAGAGAACAGCTGTGCAGTTGTGGCGAAGCAGCAGAACGATCCTGTGGCCAGTTCCTCCAAGCAGTCGCACCTTTCCAACGGCTCTCGAGGCATACTGAAGCAAGATGTCGACTTGGAATGTGGTTGCGGAGTCGAGAAGAAGACAGAGAACAGCTGTGCACTTATGGCGAAGCAGCAGAACGATCCTGTGGCCAGTTTCTACAAGCAATCGAATCCATCAAACTCTTCTCAAGTTCTGCGGCGGCAAGATACCAACATGGGTTGTGGTTGTGGAGTTGTGCAGAAGGCAAAAAAACTCCCTAAAGTCGCAGTGAAGCAGGAGAATCCAACAGCCAATGGTTTCAAGCAATCGAAGTGCAGCTCTAAAGTCGTCCTAAAGCAAGCTCTCCACCTGGCTTGTGGTGGTGGCGCCTGTCGCAAGGCAGAAGAGAGCTCTATAGTTGTGGTGAAGCAACATAAACTGGCTGGAGCTTGTGGAGTCAGTTCCTCAATTCAGCATCAAACGAGTCATTCGAAGAGGCGTTCTCGAGTTGGGAGATCAACCAGCGCTGGCTGTGGTTGTGGCATGGATACGCAAAAGTCGAAGCCGAAGTCCAGCAAGAACGAATGCCGATAGTTCCAAGCTTAGACGTGGGTACGTCGGTTCTTTATTGAGATTTTGAATATATATTTAGGAAATCAAAATGATCGCTTTACGATTCGCTTAAACATTTAAATACTATTTTATAATATTACATAATATAATTAATACCCGAAAACGTGCGCCAATATGCCGGATGCAACAACAAAAATCTTATCAAAAATTAATCAACGAAGCGGAGTGGAGTGGAGAGGTGTGAAGTTGAGTGAAGAGGAGTGGCGGGACGCCTACGTTGCTGTGGTCATGCAATGCCGCTCCTTGAGCGGCGTCGGCAGCATCACCACATCCGAATCATCGTCATTGTCATCGTGGGTCAAACTGATGGGATTGATGCTCTGAAAATCCTCATTGTCCAACTCATCGTCCTCCTCATCCTCAACACCGACATGCTCTTCCTCCAGTTCGAGTTTGTTAACGCTCTCGCCCACAGTCTCCTCACTGTCATCATCCTCATCAAAATCATCGTCCGACTCTTCTTCCAGCTCATAGCTGCTGCTGCTGTTCATTGTCTGCTGAGGATTCTTCTGCTGTGACTGTTGCAGTGGAATTTGCTTGCATTCGACCCGTTGCTTTGTGACCGTCTTCTGATTTAGCGCGTCGACATCCTCGAAGTTGAAAATGTCCAAGCCCGAGCAGGTCATGTTGAACTTGCAGACGACCGCAATGCGAAGGTTGACAATGTGCGAGAAGAGCTTAACGGCGGGGCCCGTTTTCAGATGCAGATGATCGCTGATATCATTGCGTCCCAGCATGAGCAGCGCCCGTCCATCAATGTCCTGGTCAAATATTGTCTGCGCAATGCTGCGAGAGTCGAGGGCACGCTCCACGTACTCGTACACATCCCAGTTGGTCCAGTAGAGGGGATTGCTTTTGATCGTGCTCAGAGCAAAGGCGCTGTTCTTCTGCCAGAGACGATAATTGTGCACAAGCTGTGGCCCATAGTCCTTCACAATGGGCATGGCAATAGTGATGCAGCGAGGATCCACCGGCTCCTCCGCATTTACTTTACGTGCAGCCGGTGCTTTCGTCTCCTTAGCCTTTTGTGCTGTGGGCTTGGCTGCCTTCTCTTTGGGCGTGGGTTTCGTTTCCTTCAACTTGGGCGTGGCTTTTGTCTCTTTGGGTGTGGGTTTGGGCTCCTTGGGCACGATCTTTGCAGTGGACTTTGCTTCCTTTTCTGTGGACTTTACCTCCTTGGTTTTGGGTATCGTCTCCTTCTCCTTCTGTTTGGGCATTGCCTCACTCGATTTAGCTGTCGTTTCATCCTGTCGTTTGACTATCTTAGGCTTTGCCTCCTCTTTGACCGCCTTGGTATCTTCTTTGATGTCCTTGGCTTTGGGTATCGTCTCCCTGCGTTTGGGTTTGATCTCTGGCTTGTCTTCGATTTTGGCCTCCAACTCGACGATAAGCTTTGGCCGCTCCTCCTCGATGCACTCTTCCTTGATGACAATCTGAGCCTCGTCCTCTATCATGCACTCGCCCTCGATGACTATCTGCGCGTTGTCCGGCTCCACTCGCTCCGCTTCGATGATCAGCTCTGGCAGGCCCTCCCGTCTGTATCCTTTCCCAAAGGTTGACAGTGGCGACGGGAGCAAATTATCAACAGATAACTTCTTTGGCTCGCGGAGCGGTACCCGACTGNTTAAACTATGCTCTCCAGCTTTGGGTTTCACAAAATGCTAACCTCTCACTCTTAAAAACATAACTGTTTACTTACTTTTCTGACGCACACATGCACAGAGAGAGAACCTCCGAGCGAATTCAGATTACAGAATCAAAGGACCAGAACCAGGATGACCTGTGGGTGGGCAGACACACAGAACGTGTTTTTACAAGCATCAGTACAATTGTGTTTATGATATGCACGGAATAAGCCTTACCTGCTCAATCATTAGACTGCGATGGTGTTAACACTGCGACCTCGCGCACCGCACGAAATAATTGTGAACTTTATGATACGCAACTAACTGTTGTTATTGTTGACTGGGAGGTGGGTGCATAAGCGACAAGCTTTTGCCTCACTGAAACACACATGGATCCACAAACTAGATGAAATTACGTTACTCGCAGTTGGCGATGTTAAAACTATGCGAGATGCGTGTGCATTTTCATTTCTGTGATCGAAATAGCAACTCTGTCGGTTGTGGCTGCTGTCAGTTATTTTGAAAATATTTTAATATATTTTGTACATCTTGCTTTTGTTTGCACATAAAATGAAAATAGCCCATTAGTACAGGCTAAGCAACTAAACTAAGTTGACGACAGAGTTAACCAATACGCATCTTTCCATTTTTAAACTGAAAAGAGTGTTGCAGCTGAAAGAAAACTCTTCACTGAATCGCATCAAAACAACAGGTATTGTGCTTATGTTCACGACTTTATACAGGTAAATGAATAATGACTTTCTTAAACACTTCAAGATAACATCGCAGAAATTAGGGGCGGCTTAACTGTTTAAAAAGTTGGTAAAAAACATAAAATAAGTAGACTTCTTCCGGTTGAACTTCGATGACCGCCTTGGTATCTTCTTTGATGTCCTTGGCTTTGGGTATCGTCTCCCTGCGTTTGGGTTTGATCTCTGGCTTGTCTTCGATTTTGGCCTCCAACTCGACGATAAGCTTTGGCCGCTCCTCCTCGATGCACTCTTCCTTGATGACAATCTGAGCCTCGTCCTCTATCATGCACTCGCCCTCGATGACTATCTGCGCGTTGTCCGGCTCCACTCGCTCCGCTTCGATGATCAGCTCTGGCAGGCCCTCCCGTCTGTATCCTTTCCCAAAGGTTGACAGTGGCGACGGGAGCAAATTATCAACAGATAACTTCTTTGGCTCGCGGAGCGGTACCCGACTGATCTGATCGGGTGCCACGCGTGGCGGCTTCACCGTTTTGGAGCGCCACTGGCGCCAGTTCACGGGTGCATACGGACAGCAGTCGGGCAGCGCGTGAACGTTGAGGTTGAAGCGCTTGGCATTTCCGAAGCCGCGGCAGCCTTCCACGTCGCAGGGCATCTGGGCGGGGGCCTGCAGGAAACCGGGCGGCGCCTCCAGCTCGTGCTGTGTGGCCTCGCACCAGCCAATGGGATGCAGGTCGGGGCTGTCGTCCTCCAGCCAGAAGTAGTACTCGTTGGGCCAGCAATCCAGATGCAGCTGCACGCGGTAGCCCTTGCGGGTGACCACCGTGGCCGGACGGATCAAGCAGGGATTGCGCTGATCCACCACCTCCAGCTTCATGCGCGCCTGAAAGTCCATGGGCTGCCGCGGTGAGAACAGATCCTCGGGTGCTGCAATGCCGCCTTTGCGACGCGAGAAGTCCTCCCAGCTGAAGACGGTGTTGTGGTAGCTGGGGGGCACAATCAGCTGCTGGCGACCGGCATGCCAGCCGCACGGATGGATGTACGGGGAGCTGATGTGCACCCAGAAGTCGTAGCAGTCGTCCCAGCCGTTGAAGTGGACGCGTATGCGCTCGTCCAGTATGTCCGCCACCGTGGCCACACAGATCTTGCCCGTGTCGTTGAGGTCCTCCGCCTCCAGATGCATGCCACGACGGAAACGATTCTCACGCTTGTACGGCGTGTGGTTCAAGTGCGGGAAGAGTACGCGGGGTGCCGCCTTGGCGTTGGTCTTCACCAGATACCGGCTCCAGCTCCAGCGCTGCGAGCAGTAGCCCTTGGGCGCCTGCAGTATGCGATTTGTGCTCTCGCACCAGCCTGGCGGAAAGATGTCCAGCGAGTCGGCGTTCACCCAGAAGTCGTACATGCTGGAGTATCCATCGAAGCTGAGCTTAAGCCGATAGCCACGCACCTCCGACACGGTGCACACACAGAAAAGGGAACAGTTCTCTGGATCGATGGCCTCCAGCTTCATGCCACGCTCGAAGCAGTTGGCGTTGCGTGGAAACGGATTGAAGAACAGATGAATGGGTGCCGTCAACTCTGGCCCATGTGTCTTCATGTAGTCGGTCCAGCGGAAGGGCCTCTTGGAGGCCGTGATCCGCCGCTGCTCCAGCTCCGCCCGGTTGGCCCGCTGATGCTGCAGCTGCTCCAGCTTCTTCTGCTGCTGTTGTTGCGGCGTCAGCCCCTTCTTGGGCATCTTGCTCTGGGATGTGACTACGGCGGGCATACGCCGCTTCTGAGCTCGTCGCACACAACCCACGGAACAGTAATCTGTGGAAATAGAGGAACGATTAGATTGAAGGACGATTCCCTTGAGCCGTGCGGCACCCCTTGGAACCCCATTACTCACGTGGCGCCAGAAAATCAGCGGCAGGGCCATGGCAATTGCATCGCTGGCACAGATACAGCAGCGGATGGAGGCTGTCGGTGGGCCGACGGCCGGGACGGTCGAAAAGAGCGCGCTCGAAGTAGCTGGCGGGACCATGGCGTGGCTCGCATCTTTCGTTCAGCTGCAGCAGGCTGTAGCGGTTGATGTCGAAGCGTAGCGAGGAGTTCTGCAGGCTGGCCGGCTGCTGTGGGCGCCAACACAGCATCTGCAGGTTGTTGAGCATCGCCTTCTTCAACGAAATGGCATTGGCTCCAGACGGGGGCGTGGGAATCATGAAGAAGGTCGTCTTGTGCGCCTTGGCCTGGTGGTGGCCATTCTGCGTGGGTAGAGGCACAGGCCGACGCTGAGGCACCTTGGCGGAGGAGGCTCTGGGGCCAGAGGACTCGGGCGTATGGACCAACGCCTCCTCACAACGCAGCGACCGCTCAAAATCTTCGTTGGACACAGATTCCGCCTTGACTATGCTTATCGTCTGCGTCTTCCTGTGCATCGCTGGCTCTTCCTTCCGCTTCTTGGCGGGCAGCACAACCTCCTCCACATCGCTGTTGAGCGAGCAGCTGCTGCTTGAGATGCTGATGCTGCCATGGGAACTCTTCCTGTAGGAAGACAACGTAGTGCCGCCGTTGCTGGTCGAAGAGTTCTTTCGTGAGTTCTTGCGCGATTCCAGCTTGCCCAAAGAGGCACCAGTGTTGGAGATGCCTCTCGGTGCTGTACCAGTGTTGGTGCTCGTGCTGATGCTGTTCGGTGTGGATGTGCGTCTAGCTGATCCCGGTATGGCTGTGACTGTCAGTGCAGCTGTGGAGAGAATCGGCGGCAACTTTGCCGACTGCTCCTTCTCCCCCTCATCGTCGCTATCATCGGTGTCGATTGTGATTGTCACAATGGGCGGATCTTCAAGCATGACAACGGCGTCGTCTTCCTTATCGGATACCACGGGATCGCTTGCAGGAGAAACAGGCTCCTTTGCGGGTGCAACAGGCTCCGTTTCGGCTGCTTGGGGCTCCGTTGCGGCTGCCTGAGACTCTTTTTCGGGTTCCTGGGGCTGCTTTACGGGTGCTTGAGGTTTCTTTGCAGCTGCCTGTGGCAGCTTTACGGGTTCCTGTGGTTCCTTTGCGGGTGCCTGTGGCTGCTTTTCGGGTTCCTGGGGCTGTTTTACGGGTTCCTGGGGCTGCTTTGCGTGTGCCTGAAGCTGCTCTGCGGCTGCCTGGGGCAGCTTTTCGGGTGCCTGTGGCTGCTTTACAGGCTCCTGAGGCTCCTTTGCAGGTGCTTGGGGTTCCCTGGCCACCGAGTAGCGACGCCGTTGTATGGCTCGCATTATGGCCACCTCCTCAGGCGACACAAATGACTTGGAACGCTTCACTTTGTGCGTTGCTGGCGGCTGGGCCATGCCCATTGGCTTTGACTTGGACTCTGTTTTCTGTTCCATCTTCTGTTCTGCTTTCTGTTCCGTTTTCTGTGGAGGGCCATTGATGACGGTTTGCATGGTGATTTCTCTGGGATTTGGATTGGGGCTCATCTTGCTGCTGGCGGGCGGAGCCTTTGACATGTCCTTTGATGTGGAGAGAGGCAGGGCATTTATGGGACACTTCTTCTTGTTGTCTTTCTCTTTGTTGTTGTTGCTGCTGCTCTCAATGGTTGTTGTTGATGCGGAAGTCTTGGGTTTGGCTGTGTCCTTGCTGCTGGGTAGTGGTAACGCCTTTTTCGGATATATGAACTGATTGTTGCTGCTGCTGCTGTTGCTTCCACTGCCACTCTCAACTGATGCTGCTGGCTGCGTCGAGCATGTCTTGGTCATGTCGTTCACGGTAATTGGCGTGGGTTGAAGTTTTCCTTCCGCTTGGGCGGCACTGCTCTGCTCAAGCGCCTTGCTGACAATGATGGCATTGGGATTGACCCTTGCCTGATTGATCTTAATGCGCAGCTTATCGACAGCCACCTTGCTGAGTATAAGCGGGGCACGTGGTTTCAATGGCTGCCCGCCGATCAGTGAGATTTGCTGCTGCTGCGGCGATGGAACTGCCTTTGCCACTGCTGCTACTGATGCAGCTGTTACGGAGCCAGCGGCAGGTACAGGTAGAGTTGCAGATACGGGTGCCGTTGCAATTGCCGTTGGAGTTGCTGATACTGAACCAGGTACAGGTGCTGCTGCAAATATAAGCAACAATATTATTGAAATGTTTATTGCACAAATGTAGGGTACGGGACTATGCCCGGGCCGATCCTCGCGAAATCCAAATCGAATGTTGTGTGTGTGTGTTTTCCCACCGCTGCCTGCCCTGCCCTGGTTTGCCTGCTTATTGCAGCTGCTAAAAACCTGATCGTCATCATCACCATCGTCACTCTCTGGTTGCTGTTGTTGTTGCTACCCCAGGCATGCCCCTGCCCCTGCACCTCTTTTCGCCACTCCACAATGGTGATATTGATAAAAAAGAAAATTTTTTTTACAAAATCCAACACAAGAACCGCTCTACACTCTACGAGTGTATTTTATCTTGCGCTCTTCAGCAGAAAATCTTTGATCCGACAATCGATTCCCCGTTTCCCTCGATGGTGTAAAAATACACTATTTACGGTAGGGCTAGAGCACGGCAAACTATTCTGCTCCAAACATACAAACTGTACACACACGCACGCACTCGAAATTCAATTAAGTTTTGCATTCGCTTCCTAAACGATTATGAAATGTGCAACAAAATGCCAGCTAAACCAGCCACAGAACATGTAAACTAAAAACACACAATAAAATCTACGCACACGTCGTTGTCGTTTGTCGATGTCGTTGCTATTGCTGTTGCTGCTGCCGTCGCTCCGACAATGGAATGGACGCGCGCGAGAGCGGCGACTGCTGCTGCCTGCTGGCTGGAAACCAAAATCGAAACTGAAACCAAAACCGAAACTAAACCGAACCGAACTCAAGCAGAGGCTCAAAACGAACGCAGAATATCACGGATCTGTCAAATCTCTCGCATGGAAAGATCTCTTCCTGCATTACATAACTTTGGAGACAAAAATGAAACTTCACTCACCTGGTGCTGGTGCCGTCATGGCGGCCATCGAATTGGGAAACTCTGCTAATGTTCTGCTGGCGACTGTCTTTGTGGCGCTGGCGATTGACGAGGCTTTAACAGTGGTCGAACCATTGCTACTGTTGATAGTGAAAGTTCCTTTGCTCGGATGTGACAGCCGGGGCATGGCTGGATTAGGACGTATCATGATTGGCTGGGCATGCGGTGGAGTGGCACTTATCATCGCGGTCTTGCCGGATGTCCTTATAATGGCCAGGAGGTTCGGATGATGGTTTGTGGCGCCGCCTGTGGCAGGCATGGGCACCAGCTGAATGGCAGCCACGGCTCCTGGTTCGAGGCTGGTGGTTTTCCCTCCACTCGCTTGTACAATGTTCATGTTCAAAGGCGTCATGGTCAGTGTGGATTTCATTGCCGTGTGGATATTATTATTGTTGTTGGTTTTTGCCGATTGAACGTTGTTAATGTGTATGCTGGAGTTATGCTTTGTGGGCATGGCGGCGATGGGCAGGAAACGCATCTCCTCGGCACTCTTGCGCGGTATGATGGTAATATTCGGAATGGAAATTTTGCGATTCACTTGGCTCTGCTTCGAGTCCCCCCCGTTGGCAGGCAACATCTTGTCTGTTCTCGGCCACTTGTCACTCCACCAGGTCGCGTGCTTTTGTCTTTATACTTAAAACGGATTAATATTCTTAATTCACTAATCACAACTCCTCGCGTCTCGTTTCAACGCTTCTTCGCTATTGAACGTTTTACAACAAAGTTTTGCGCATTTTACACTCTGGCCTGGACCAGAGTTTGGTATTTTTCCACTTTTGGTTTTTGCTTCTCACGTCTGAGAATCGTTGCTTCTGTATTGCAATATATCTATTGTTTGTTGTTTTGTATCTTTGTTCACTCCATATGTTTATAATCTCCTGATTATCTATACATTTAAACATTTGCAATCGCAGTTATTATTTTCGCGCGTTTATTTGCACTAGTTTTCAGTATTTCCTGGTGGTATTTTCAATTATTTAATTGGATGGCAGTTCCGTTGACGTTTGTAATCTTTAAAACGGTTTGTGCTGCCCGAACACAGATATCTGAAATTGATTAAAAATATTTTTTGGGTACAGATATAAAAGACAAAATATGAGAGGGATAGGAAAATGCGTGCATTAACTTGTTTGTGAAGGATGCTTAGAATTTAACATGTGGGCGTACCATATACATTCATTCAGGCCCGGAAAAAAGACCTTTTTCATTTATTCATTTAAGACTAGAAATATTAGATGACCAATATAAAGTATGAGGTAATTTAAAATGAAATCAAAACTTTATTTGATCAATATGTATATGCGTATGTTTCAGCTTTTTTTAGGTGATTTTGGAGCCGTCTGGTATATTTTATGCTGTGCATGCGGTCACACCAAGCATATATTGAATTTTGATACCATTTTTGGTTTTCGAAGGTTTTTGTTATCTCCGAAATAACATAAAACTATTTATAGATACGCAAGAATCCATGCACCGCTTATGCCAATTATGGTCTAGATAAACTTGCAGCAGAATCTTTATGTTGACTTCTTTCTGTTACGTATGAAGCCACCGGACAGCCCAATGGCAATGCCCAATACCTTCTTATCAGGGTTTTGATTTTAGCTGATTTGTGATTGAGTTTGCAAAAAATGCTTAAACTATGCTCTCCAGCTTTGGGTTTCACAAAATGCTAACCTCTCACTCTTAAAAACATAACTGTTTACTTACTTTTCTGACGCACACATGCACAGAGAGAGAACCTCCGAGCGAATTCAGATTACAGAATCAAAGGACCAGAACCAGGATGACCTGTGGGTGGGCAGACACACAGAACGTGTTTTTACAAGCATCAGTACAATTGTGTTTATGATATGCACGGAATAAGCCTTACCTGCTCAATCATTAGACTGCGATGGTGTTAACACTGCGACCTCGCGCACCGCACGAAATAATTGTGAACTTTATGATACGCAACTAACTGTTGTTATTGTTGACTGGGAGGTGGGTGCATAAGCGACAAGCTTTTGCCTCACTGAAACACACATGGATCCACAAACTAGATGAAATTACGTTACTCGCAGTTGGCGATGTTAAAACTATGCGAGATGCGTGTGCATTTTCATTTCTGTGATCGAAATAGCAACTCTGTCGGTTGTGGCTGCTGTCAGTTATTTTGAAAATATTTTAATATATTTTGTACATCTTGCTTTTGTTTGCACATAAAATGAAAATAGCCCATTAGTACAGGCTAAGCAACTAAACTAAGTTGACGACAGAGTTAACCAATACGCATCTTTCCATTTTTAAACTGAAAAGAGTGTTGCAGCTGAAAGAAAACTCTTCACTGAATCGCATCAAAACAACAGGTATTGTGCTTATGTTCACGACTTTATACAGGTAAATGAATAATGACTTTCTTAAACACTTCAAGATAACATCGCAGAAATTAGGGGCGGCTTAACTGTTTAAAAAGTTGGTAAAAAACATAAAATAAGTAGACTTCTTCCGGTTGAACTTCGATGAGTGTTGGGCAACGTGCCACAGCAGCTCATATTGGCCAGTGTGGCAAAGAAGCGCGCAGACAAAGTGGTAGTTTTCGTTTTCGTGACAAAACAATTCAGAAAACGTTTGCAAAATTTTTACCGAACATTAAATAAAAATAGCTGCAAAATTGAGGGAAACGGCGTTACCCAGAACCTAACCATGTCACTGCTTAACAACGATGACAGCATACTGGCCATAGACGAAGATCCGCAGGGTGAGAGAGTGTGGGAGTGGGCGAGTCTCGTGATGATGATTTCATTTCAAACCTTAATTTCTCTTTGAGCAGTTGTCATCCAGGAGGATGAGCCCTCGACAGCCCCACATATGCCCAGTGGCCAGTCCATGGATTCGTTGCGCTCGTCGTTCACTAACCGAAGCTCAACTCCAGATTCCTCCCAGCATTCGCTGGACACGCTGGAGATGGCGCAGGATGATCGCGAGGAGAAGGCACGCCTGATCACCCAGGTGCTGGAGCTGCAAAACACCCTGGACGATCTGTCCCAGCGTGTGGACTCTGTGAAGGAGGAGAATCTCAAATTGCGCTCCGAAAACCAGGTTCTGGGGCAGTACATCGAGAATCTGATGTCCGCTTCGTCGGTGTTCCAATCGACCAGCCCCAGTGCGGCGAAAAAGAAGTAGAAAATCGTTTCTACCCAGATACCGGAAGGAAGCCTGTACCTCTCAAATATGCCTTGTCGTTCATGCAATTGCGAAAACATACTCGTCTAAACCTTTATTTTATAATTGTATCCTAGCCTAGTCTAATGCTGCAATGTTTTTTGAGTTGCTAACTTTTCGAATTTGTGCACAACACCATTGTCTTTGTTTAGCGTTTAAGCTTTATACTAGCTGGCTATGTATATTATACATACAACGTATTTATTTTATATAGTTAATAAATAAATCAATATATCAATATCAACCCTGCGCGGCCAACAGCTGTTCGTGCCTCAAACAACAAATATACAGCAGCACGAGAGCAGAGCAGAGGAGAAGCTATTTTCGTATTACAAAACGTAGAAAGCGTGTAAAAGTTGTAAACCCTGTGCTCGAATGATAACAAAAAAACCTGTCAAATGGCAAAATAAAACACTCGTAAAAACCTCCAGTGCGACAGTGCGTCTACGGCTGTTTTGAAAAAAGTGATTGCGAAATACGCTGCGTGGGAAAGAAAGGAAAGGTGTAATAGCAGTGCAGTGGAGGGAGTCGTCGTGTAATAGGAGGAGGTGTGTAGTCGTTTGTGTTTTTGTTGCAGCTGATGTTGGCCTATATTTTGCGTGCTATCATGTTTCAATTGGATAAACAAACTTATAGTATTGAAATGTCTTTGTATGGGAGTCAAAAGGCCCTCACGGATCTATCCCCCTCCCATGTACGACATCGCCAGCAGCAGCAGCAACAACAAAGCAGACGGCGAAATAGTGTTGTACAGCGTCATACTGCTATTAAAAATCATTGTTTTCCAATTTTAATATGCATTTTATTTTATACTTTGATCTCGACCCTCCATGCTGCCCGCCCCCTCCTGGAGAAGACGTCATCTCATATCAGAAAAGAGCGCAATTGACGACAAAGCGTATGGCGGAAGCAGCAGCCAACAACAAAGGCAGCGGCTGCTCATCCAACGACATCAACTGAAAGCGCACTGCAACGATTTGATTTGAAACAAAAGCAGGCACGAACATACCCAAACATGTTTTGACCATCTGCCTGTCGCCGTCTGCTGTGACGCCTTCGCCTTCCTCTTTGCAGCCTTGTGAGGCCTATCAGCAATTATAACTTAAACTATGTCTTTCTCCGATTTCGATGCCATCTACGAGGATGAGCAGCTGGAGGAGTTGGAGCACTTTCAGGATCAATCGGTGGCGCCAGTGCCCGAGCCCATCATAATTCGAGGCGCTGGCAATATGACTGTGTAAGTTGTCGATAAAGAATACTCGAGAATAGTTTATATCAGTGATGGAGGGAAGATAGACTCGATTCGTTTTTTGTCTGTATGCTGCAATTGAAAATGTAGTTCAAGGTCTGTGCCACCTAATTTCGTCATAGGCTTTCGCAGAGTTTTGCTTGTAGAGCGGCTTTATTGATACGGCTTGACCTCATTTTTGGGGTGGTGCTCGACCTGTCGCCGTTGCTGGGTGCATTTTTCTGTGGCCCCAGCTGTCAATTGCCAGCATGTTGCATAAGAGAAACGTTAGCTACTTAGTAGAGGCGCCACATGGGGTGGAGAGTAGGAACCTCAGTAGTCCATAATTAATTTCTCGCCCTTTACTCACAGATTTGGTCTGAGCAATCGCTTTAATGCGGAGTTTCCATGCGGCCTGCTGTCACGCGTGGCACCCGAGGAGTTTAAAGCGACTGTGGGTCGGATTAATGGCGTACTGAAGAAATCCCTACCCGTCAATGTCAAGTGGCTCTTCTGTGGCTGCGTTTGCTGCTGTTGCACCCTCGGCTGCTCCCTCTGGCCAGTCATCTGTCTGAGCAAACGCGTAAGCATACCAGATTATTATTATAGAAAATGTTCTAACTCGTTTCCATTTCTTTGTATGCACACAGACACAACTCACTCTGGACAAACTGTTCGAATGGGAGAATAATCATTTATATCATAAGCTGGGCCTGCACTGGCGACTGCATAAGCAACAATGTGATTCCAATTCCATGATGGAGTATGTTATTTTAATTGAATTTATACCCAAAACGCCCATCTATCGGCCGGACTAGATAGGGCTCCACTCTACTCTCTCTCCCTCTCACCCACATTAAGCACACGCAGAGAGGCAGAATAATGGTAGCGGGGGGCACAGGCACACATGTAATCGTAAACGTAATGGTAATTGTAAAATAAAATACTAGCTACTAACACACACATTGCTTTAGGCCTAACCAGAATTGTAAACTAACCCGCAATCAGGCGAAACGGAGAGAGCACAAAGGGGGGGCATTAACTAGTTAAGTGCATTCGCAGATTGTCATTTTAAGCCTAGTAATATCTAATATTTAGTTTAAACAAATTTTCTAGATACTAAGAGCAACTAATTTCTAGTTTTCTTTTCAACCTTTTTTCTCAATTTGTTTTGTCAAACTAATGCAATATTTAAACATATTTACGTATGTATTTTTCTTGTTAGGAAATTTTAAATTGAATATCTGTAACCCCCCATCAGAAGAGATTCACAAAAATTATAAACAACGTTTGATTTGTTTCTTCTGTTGATATCATATCATTCATAATGTATTCTTTATCATACTTTTATGTGTGGTATGTTTGTATGTGTTTGTTGTTTCAATAATCTTACAGCACTTTGGATGATCCATGCTTGTGGCACGGACAATCGGTGAACAATAAATACATTTAATTATAATTACTTCTCGTTTCTTGCAGTTATTTTTGTATGCTTAAATATTATCAAGTCTTTTAACAATGCGCGGGCCTGGCTCTAGGAATATATGTTTTTTAGGGTTTAAACTTAAGGAATGCGATTGGAATGAATCGGTTTCTGCTAAAATGTCTAATTACTTTTTGGGGGTAATACTAGGGATCTACGGGGGTGGAAACTACTACTCGGCCTCGCTGTGAGCGTCGCCGTCGCTGGACTCATCATGGCTGTGGCTCTTGGCCGATTCGGACATTGCCATTGTGCATATGTCCATCTCGCTTTCAAAGTTCATGTTTTCCTCATCATCATACTCTTCCTCGTCCTCTTCTTCGGCATCTTCATCATCCTCCTCGTTCTCCGAATCCGCACCATCGGCATCAGCATCTTCGTTCTCCTCAGCTTTGTCTTCATTTTCCGCAGCTTTATTTTCCTTCTCCTCGGCTATATCTTCTTTCTTTTCCGTATTTTTCTCTGCACTAGTCTCACGATTATCCTTCTCCATCTTCGGCGCGTGGTTGTCTCCTATCAGCTCGTTGGCAACTTGCAGCAGAGCATCCGTTTGTTTGCGCAATGCCTTCATCACCAGAGAGTCTTGCTTCATCTGGAAAAGGTGCTCGCTCCGGGCGAACTTTCTCTGCTGCTTGAAGAAGTCGTCGAGCATTTCCTTCTGCGCCGTCCGCATGCCATTGGCCAGCAGGGTGAGCTCCTTGGTGAACAGATCCTCATGCTGCCGCTTGCGTCGCTCCTTCTGTTCCTCCTTTGAGTTGCGGCTGTCCTCTGGGGCGGACCGAGCTTCGGCCGGGGGTGCAGCACGGGAATTCTTGGGCGTCGACTCGTAGCCCATAGAACTCCGCTGCAACTTGACAGGAACTGCAGGGGTCTGGCCATTACGACGCTTTCGCGTCTGAGGCTGTGGCTGCGGCTGCTGTTGCGACTGCTGTTGCGCCAGATATTGGGCTTGGTGGCTGCTGGATGGAGCTTGGGATGGCATGGGGTACCTAGGAGGAGGGCCCCGCAGTACGCTCTGTGAGTAGATGGGGGGCGGTGGCGTCGGGGACTGTGGTGGCGATATAGAATGTCCCAGATCGGGAATCATGCGTTCGGGGCGCAGCGAATAACCCGTCTCCCGCATGGGCACCGACTTGAGGCGCATTCCCGCCGGCTGGACACTGATGTCACGTGGCAGGCGCACGGGCTGCTTCCGGGGCAGCATTAGCTTGCTGGTGGGATGCACGAAGTTGATGCTGCTCGTGCTCTGCAGTGCCATCGAGCGGGTGCCTTTGTCGTGTTGGCCTGGAAACGGTCCCATTTGCCCTAGGGACGACGGCGGACGATCGATCTGCAGTATGCCGTGGGTGGGCCTTTTCAGCTCATCCTTGGCAAACGACGCCACTCGCAGCGGTGGCATTATTGGCGAGGGTGTGTACATGTGATTGGAATCATCAGCATTAAGTTCCACGCTCACTGGCGGCGGCGTGGGAGATGCTGGAGCCGTGGGAGGCGGGGTGTTTGTGCCGTCCATGCCCAGGTCCACTTCGGGCTCGTGCTTCACCGAAACAATGATGGGCATGTGGGGCACGTTGTCGGGATCACCGCGATTGTGTGCCTCGTTGTTGAAAGCTTCCAAGTCTGGCTCGGATATCACGTCCTTCGGCGCTGTTTCGTAGCCTGCAAGTGGTCGATCAATTTATAAAATTAATAGAATATACTAATCAACAGAAAGTCCTACGCGACGCACGGCCACTGCAACTAATCGTCTGGATATTGTGCAAAAAATAAAAAACGAAACGTCAAAGCGTCTGTTGGTGTAAATTTCAAAACGGGGGTTTCAAGCCAGCGTTGCCACTTATTTTGCCTCCTACCTGTATCAATGGGCTCCGGTTTCACGAGGCCCAAACGAAAGCCAAATATGGGATGTTCCACGCCCATTTCATCCTCCTCGCCCATAGTCTTGGAGCTGTCCATGGAGTTGCCGCATTCGCTGAGGCTGCCACTGGCGTTAAGGCCATCACCGCCACCCAGCATGCGGCAGAGGACGCGGTAGACCTCCTCAGGCACCACCTTGGGCACTCCAGTGCCGTACCGCGTCGTTGTGTTGTAGGTGGACTTAAGGAACTTCCACTTGGTCCAGATCTGAATGCTCGACTTTTTCACGTATCCCTTGCTGCGCATTATCGTCTCGACCTGCCGGAACACGTGCTCGCTCTTTGTGTTCCGATCGTGCAGCTTCTCAAGCGCATTGATGTTCTGCATTATGCTCAGCATTTCCAGCATCTCGGGTCGACTCCACAGGTTGCGCTCCGGCCGCGTGTTTGCATGGACAACAACATCGCTCTTGGCCCCACCCCCACCAATGCCTGGGCCCATCGGCACGACTGCGGGTGGCGGCGAATGGTTCACCTCAATGCGCATGGGCATGAGTAGGCCGTCCACATCGCCCACAACTCCATTGCCCGTTGCGGCCGTGCTGATGAGGCTGTTGATATTCTGGCTCTGGCTCTGACCTTGGCTCTGACGCATGTTGTGCTCCACTTTGTTCAGCAGACGCATCTTCGTGTGGGCGGCCACCGTGATGGCTGGGCTCCCGCTGGATGAGGACGAGCTGGATGCATTTTTGCCCGACGACGAAGTGCTGTCGTTCAGGCCCATATATCGTGGCATTAACATTGTTCTATGAGTGAAATTTAATCACTCTGTAGTATCTGAAGCAGAAATAATTCGATTGGCTTTGAAAATATTGAAAACTTGTGTGTCTTCCAATATTATTTGGAAAATATTGTATACGCATGTCTGTATGTATATTTGAAGTCCATACATATTTCAATTCTACTTTGGAAATCCACCACCTTTGGACAACTTCCATAGAAACGTTTGTGTGTTTTCAGTTTGAGCTTACAAAACCATGAAATGTGGACGGGATGTTGACGTGTTTCCAACTGTTTAACACATTCCAAAATCCATGAAAAGAGCAGAACCCAACACACTCATACCATACCCCAATCGTGCACACATACCAATAGAAAACTTAAGGAAAAAAGCACACAAATCTGGTACTGGGGAAGCATATATTTTTATCGATTTTGATTACGAATTTCAAAACAATAATGGCCCGAAAAAACACGTCAAATACGAACGTACAACACACACGAACACACACACACTTGCACCACACATACCAAATAACAATCAAGAAGTCGTCGCTCAATAATAGAAATGAACTCTTTTTTTGAGATAGTGTTTTCGTAAATATGATATGGGGCTAATGAATAATTAATATAAATTCTTAAGAAATTAAGGGTGAGCGCACACAGCTACTTCGTAAGTAGTCGCAATCGCAAAAAATTCAAAAGAAATACAAATTATGCGAAGAGAAACAAAAGAATATGCCAAATTAAGGCAAGAGGAAGACTTTATTCCCGTCAATGTCATGAAGACGGGAGAGGGGATAATGGCAAGGGGCAATATTCGAAAAAATCCGAACAGTTTTTGCGTCATTTTCCAGCTTTCTGTGGCATTTCTTGCAAATATAACGCGCGGCTTGAGATTAGCAAATAGCACAGTGGTCACGGGGTCATGGAAAACGAAACGGGTTGTCTGACCTCATGGCCTGTTGGTCCTGTTTGGCACATCTGATTCAATACCGCGATTTCCTTCGATTTGGATAGGCTTTATAGCATTTGGGGGCGGGCACACATGTACTCAAAACTAACACTGCACCCAAAGCGGATATGTATTTTCCCAATTAAATTTAAATTGATTGTGTCCACTGTAATGAGCAGAGATACAACGGAACGTTGACAATAAGCCGCATGATACAATAATATACGGTGATTATGCCTCTACATAGCACGTTTTTTAGTTTCTTTCTATAGGCAGGTACGCAGCACAGGTAGGTTTCACTCTCAATGAACGGAAATTGGTCACCTTGTATCAATGTGCCTTGAACCAGCGCAGCAAAACAAGAATAAGCTGCGCTCTTTTCGTCGGCTCCGACTCTCGAACACGAACATGAAAACACAAACGCACACACGCGCGCGAGCACAAATTTACGCTTATTATGTGAGTGCTGAGAAGTTTTTCAAGAAAAAGAACAACTGAATTAAATTTTCCAATTACATCCATATCGAATTTAAATAAAAGCCAATTGACAACTGACATGACAGCCCCCTCGGTGTGCTCCGGAACCCCTCCTTGCCATTTCCAGATATTTTGAGGCCGACAGTTCAATAGTTTTAAAACAATTTCCAAGATTCAACTATTATTCAGCAAATGACTTGCTTGGCAGCCAGAAGAACACACCCATACACTTGGACTTACCAGCAGCGCGCGAGACAGAGAGAGAGAGAGAGCGCTCAGGAAACGAAGAGCAAGCAACGGCGAAATTGAAGCAACCACCGTCGTTAACGGCGATTTCAATACTAAATTTGAAAACTCGAAAGCGACGAACGGGCCTACAAAATCCAAACTATATATACGCATATATATGTATTTTACGTACATACATATGCTATGTGCGCTTCGGTTCGGTGTTATATTTTCAGAAAGGCACAAATAAATGGTTATGGTGTCTAGTTGGTTTTGAGATTGTGAGAGATTGCGAGAGACAGTCGCTTGTTATATTTGGCTGTCGGCATTTTTTATTATTTTTTTCGTATTTATGTATTTTATTTTTCTCTTATTTTAAGAACGGGGTTTTTCGGAAGAAAACAACAGATATGCAAATTGAAAGCTACATATGTACATATTTACATAAATAATGGTTAGATGGTTCGGAATCTCGCAACATTTGTGGACTTTTATGTTAAAAAAAGGCAAACATTATCGATTTTTGATTACATATTCTTTCAATTTATTTTAATAATGACATAATATGAGGGATGGTAATTTTTGTGTTCACTTTGGCCACTAAATGTTTGTGTTCGTTACATAATATTTAAATCATTCTTCTTCCTATTATCTTAAATCGTATCTGTATAACTCAAATCTGTTAATAATTATGAGGAGCCGATACACTCAGCTGAAAAAAAACAAGATTTCTGTCAGAGAATCCTGGAAGATCATCTTTCAAAAAGCTTTCATCCACTACAGCCACAGGTGAGCAGCCTTTTATGGTTTCTACTGTGCCAGCCCTGGATGGCAACATATCGTATTTTCGGACAGCTAAATTCTTGTTCCTAGGATTTGATTGTAGTTTTAGGGTGGCTTATGCTATGTATGGGTATGTATGGGAAGCGGGATCGTATCTGATTGTCTAAAGGCTCGAGTCGAAACTAGATTTACAAGTATTGCGTGCTAGAGAGCGTAGAGAGTGCGGCAGAGGAGACATAGCCACAGCCAGAACAGGAAACTTGAACTCCACTATACTTCATGGACATAGCCAAGCCGGCAGAGACTGGGGGAAGTGGCTGGGAAAATGCGGAAAGCCTTTCTCATATTTTTGCATGAACTCATCACAGAGAGACGATTTATCTGCTCAACGAGTGCCCGAATATAATGTACATACATATAATGTCGTTGAATGAAAATTCTGGCATACTCGTGTGTGTGTATGGAGTGTGAGCGTGTAGACTGTGTATGTACATAATGTAGAACACACCCGCACACAGATGTCTGTCTGTCATTGCAGACTTATTACTGCCTGTGACTATATGTATAATATTGAGCTTCGAATAAATAGTTTTGTTGATAAAAAACAAACCTCACACACATAGTACGAGGGAAGGGGCGGAAGCCGCTCGGGAGGCGGCCAGCCCGAGAGACGAGACTCTCGATTCGACTCGAGAGCGGCTGGAAAAATATCTACGTAAAATGCAACAAAAAATCAAAGTGAAAAACAAACTCACGACGACCATAAAAACCGAAGATGATTCATTCGTCGGATTCGGGCACTTGCTGGCTCTGTTTATCTTCTTCTTGGTACGCTTTTGTTTGGCCTTATTTTCGTACTCGAACTGTCGGGCTAGAATCGCGAATTCCAACTAAGAGTTGAGGGGGCCCCAAACTAAACGGACGAAGTAGCAGGAAAACCAGAATCTGATTTCGCGACGCCAGCCATACCCGCTTGGTGCTCAGTTCGGGAAGCCTAGCCATGAAATCGACTTTCAACTGACTTATTTTGAATACACGTTCACATGCCTGTATACATACATGTTTCTACTAATAGCTCTGATTACCGCTAATATTCTATTTAAAGTTGGCGTTTTAAAAGGTGGATGATGTAATCCAATCCACTCAATATACGCATAGCAAAACCCAAAATAAGATTTGGGGGAATCCAATTGTAAAGGAACTTCCTCTTTCTGCACAACCTGTCTGGGAAATCAGCTTGATGCTTGGGAGTTCCCTTTCATAACTACGAAAAGATAACCAAACACACAAAACAAAGCTTGAACACTCTGTCGTAGTCCCCGATCTCGAAGATAATTCACGAGGAGAGATCGGGTAGCTGGCCGCTGGTTATGTGCATACATATGTATGTATATCTTCGGGCGACCGTCGGTTGTCAGGTTGGCGGGCCAGCTAGAAGCTGTAGAGCTCGACCCGGACTTAATGAAACAGTAAAAATAAAAACAGTATGGGCACTCGCGTCAATGTCACAGCCAAGGTACCTTTTCTCAACGGTGTGGCAGCTCTGATGTACCTGTGACATATAAACTTAAGGCCGCAGTTTAATTTAAGGGTTTTGCGAGTACGACATTTTTGGTAATCGCTACACAGACGCTTCTTCAATTGAATTTCTTACATTTTGTAAATGTGTTCCTTCTATTTAAATACTGCGCCAAAGTACTGCTTGACGCCTCGTCATTGTTGGAACAAAGCAGTTGATATTTCCCTCAACCTTTTTTAAACGATATGGCAGCCCTGTTAAGTTTGAATTTGAATATTGGACTGCTAGTCCTTCCTTTGAAAGTTTATTATCTGTGGATTAGTATACGTATGAGAAAAACATTTATATGTTGGAACTAAATCAATGATAAAGTATGTGGTAAAACGGTTATGTGTCCAGTTTGTAGCGGAACATCAATATACGGCAGGGCTGATAAATCAGATTTTAACTTCTGGCAGTAAAAGTAATTATGAAATTTGATTCCCTAAGATAACCCTGAGCACAATAGGCTACCAGCCAAGTTGAAACGGTGACCCCATCACTAGCCCGGCGCTAATTTTAACGCTTTATCGCAGAGTTGCGCCGAAAATATTCCCCATCCAGGTTGGCAAATATTTATGGGGCCCCAGAATTTGATTAGCGTCTGGTAGTTTAGCCATAAGCCAACAACGGCAAATGTACGAGAGATACTAGAGCAAACACTGCCACTGCCACTGGCTCAGGGGGTGTTTTGAACTTTTGTGCGTCATGCCATGGCTTGTGCCAAGTATCTTGGCATAGAATTCAGCATAGAATTAAGCACTCTGTGGGGCTCTATGAGTGTGTTTCGTCAACGCCGCATGAGGCATCGCACCTGAGCCGGAACTACACCAATGACATGTAGCAGTAGGAGGACACAGACGCGGGGACATGCAAAATAATGCTCTCATTGTTCTTATTGTTCTTGCGAGGGTTTGTGCTTTGTTCCTCCCTGTTAAAAGTTTTTTGCGTTCTTCAGATTGGGTAATCGTTCTCCAAGAGAAGTAACTGGTGTTGTTTCTTTATCTAAATGGATTGGTTGAGCTGGTTAAGCCGTGCTTGCAGCATCCGTCTGATCTTATTTGTCTTACCAGACAGGTATTGTGTGCTTCCTTCCTGTTCTGTTCATATCTAAGAGTCGTTCGCAGATAAGAAGACAGCATTACCTGCACTCTAGCGAGTACAGCTTCCAGTATGTACATTCCTGATGAAATACACCTTTTGCCAGTTGGCCACAGTAACCCCTCACTTTCGATTATTAACAGAGATTTGAGCCCCAAGAAAACATATCACTCTAATCACAGATTAACAACTGTCAAGATCAATATTTACCCGATCAATATGGGAACAGGGCAGAGCATATCGGCGCTCCGTTGATTAATGGAAAAATTCAGATCAATGGGGACAGTTGTGCCAGTTGGACAGGCCGAGAATTCCACTGCAAACAAAGGCTCGGAATAGCTAGGAGCTGCATAGGTGGGGGGGCTGTGGCTACGACTGGTACTGGGTGTGGGGCTGGGGCTGGTCATTGTCAAGATCGCTACTGTGTAGAGTTTGGCGTGTTTACGGAGGCGCTGTGGAGATAACTGAAAGATACAACCTGTATCCCGCTCCCACACACGCACGCGCCGGACGGTGGGCAAACAGCCTCCGGAGATAAGAGCGCGTGACGCAGCCGGGCAGCATCAGGTTGAGTCCGCATGTCCAAGGCGCTCCATCAGTTCAGTTGGCCCGCGAGCATATACGAGATCACAGGCCCAGTCCGAGTCCCAGTCCACAATGTCCACGCTGGAGAACGAGGTAACGTTCCGCAAGCAGGCGGAGGTGAGCCAGAACCTGGAGGCGCAGTTCGATAGCTCCTCCACGGACTTCATTCTGATCACCGACCACCGCACCTCCAAGTGCAAGAGCCTCGAGCAGCTGGAGGCGGCCAAGCAGGATGAGTCATCCCCCTCCTGCTGTTCCCGCTACGTCCGCAGCATCTTCCGCAAGAAGACCCTGAAGAAGCGTTTGCCCTTCCTCACCTGGCTGCCGCGCTACAATAGGCGCGACTGCATCGGCGATCTTCTCGCCGGCTTCACCGTTGGCCTCACGGTCATTCCCCAGGGCCTGGCCTACTCTGGCGTCGTCGGTCTTCCCCCAGAGGTGAGTTGCTAAAAAGAAGGCAGGCTGCTGATTACTCAATTAAGATATCATCTGGGGAGATTGTTATCCGAGCTCGTTAGCAAGTTCCGTGGGCAAAAGTCAAATCAAGATTGTGGTTCGAGCTGGTTGGCAGCTTCGTGTTCGATCGAGCAGCTCGAAAGTATCAGGCAGGGGAATACATGTTCAAAGCATGGTGGATTCATTAAACCGATAAAGCTGCAGTGGATCATTGGAACTAACAAACATCTTCCTTCCAGTATGGACTCTATGGCTCCTTCATGGGCTGCTTCGTGTACGTGCTGTTGGGCACGTGCAAGGACAGCACAATTGGCAGCACGGCAGTGGCCTCCCTCATGACATTCCAGTTCGCGCAGGGCTCCTGGCAGCGCTCCGTGCTGCTGACCTTCCTCACGGGCATCATAGAGATATTCATGGCCATCTTCAAGCTCGGCTGCCTGGTGGAGTTCGTGTCGGGGCCCGTGAGTGCGGGATTCACCAGCGCCGTCGCCCTCATTGTGTCCACCTCGCAGATGCGATCGATGCTGGGCGTGAAGAGCGATGGCGATTCCTTTCTGGAGACATGGATCAGCATGTTCAAGGACATTGAGAACATTCGAGTGGCGGACACGTGCCTGGGCTTCGGCTGCCTCTTCCTGCTGCTGGCGATGCGCAGCCTTGGCAGAGTCGCCATTGGCCCCAAGGATGAGTCCCGCAGAAACGGATTCCAGAGAGCCTTCAACCAAGTGATCAAGTTCCTGGCCACCTCCCGCAACGCCTCAATCGTGATCATCTTCACGCTGATCACCATGCACCTGGACGCCAAGGGCACTAATCCCTTCCGCCTGACTGGCCACATCCCAAAAGGCATGCCGACACCCTCGTGGCCGCCCTTCTCCATCGAAGCACAGCCTGGAAATGCCACGGCCGGCATCCCGCCCGTACCCGGCCAGAACTTTCTGGAGATGGTGCAGAGCTTGGGCTACGGCCTGCTGATTGTGCCCATTATGGCGCTGCTCGAGACGATGTCCGTTTGCAAGGCCTTTGCCAAGGGACGGCAGATCGACATAACGCAGGAGATGATCGCCTGTGGCGTGGGAAACATTGCCACCTCCGTGTTCTCGGGCTACCGCTGCAACGGCGGACTGGCCCGCTCTGCGGTAAACAATGCCAGCGGCTGCCGCACCAACATGTCCAATCTGTACATCGGCATCATTGTGGTGCTGGCCCTGAACTTTCTCACCGAGTACTTTGCATTCATCCCCAAGGCGGTGCTGGCTGCCATCATCATTTCCGCGGTCATCTTCCAAGTGCAGTACCAGGTCGTCACGCCCATGTGGCGCAGCAAGCGTGAGTGCAGCCCCAGTCCTGCTCCCACACCCTGCGATCTGACCCCATTCCTCTTACACCTGCAGGCTCCGATCTAGTGCCTGGAATACTGGCCTTTGTCACCTGCCTGGTGCTGCCTCTGGAGATCGGCATCATGGTGGCCATTGGCGTGAATCTGCTCTTCATCCTGTACTACGCGGCACGGCCCAAGGTGACGCTGGAGCAGCTGGAGACGCAGCAGGGCATACGCTTCGTGAAGATCACACCCGATCGCTGTCTCATCTTCCCCTCGGTGGAGTTTGTCCGCAACATGGTACTCAAGTTGGGCAGCAAGTCCACCCTGCCGGTGGTCATCGACTGCACCTACATCTACGCCGCTGACTTCACTGCCGCCAAGGTAATCTCCTCCATGGTGGACGACTTCCGAGTGCGCCGGCAGAAGATCATCTTCTTCAACCTCAAGCCCAGCGTGGTCAGCATCTTCGAGGGCCTCAACACACGTCTCGTGCTCTGCTACAACACTCACGCCCTCAACCAGGAGCTCCGGCCGGAAGAGGGCCAGGATCTCTCTCGCTCTGTGGACTCCTTGGAGCGCGTGGAGACGGGTCCCGGCACCAGCGAGTGCGTCAGCATGGCCAGCACTTTGTCCCTGGCCAAGAGTTAGATTAGTCATCTCTTCGATGTGAATAAAGTTAGATTTATAGTGAATTTAATTTAATACTCACTCTCACTACTATCCATCGTTCTGAAATCAACTCAAATTCGATTTTCTGACCACTGAACAAAAACAAGTTTCATGGCAGTGAGCTGTTGATAGCCATGAAAGTCAGTTGCTTAACATTATGTTCGTTAACATTAACATGCCGTTAACAGCAGCGACAGCGACAGCGCCAGCGCAGCTTTGCACATGTTCAAACACGTTCGGACATGCACAGAAAAATGCACTGCCCGACACAGGAACCAAAAAGTAAATGTTTTGGACACCTTGGAGCATTTTTCTGAAAATTACATAACTATTTTAACTATTTTAGTTTTGTTGACTAGTTTTGCCTACCAAATTTGTAGCAGTGTGGCTTGACTTTGTACTGCAAAAGATTAAATGACCCTTTTCGAAATCAATTCGAAATGTGCGAAAACTAAATCATTTTCCATTAAATCTTATGACCATGGGCATTTTATTCGTGAACAAAAACGGTTTGCCAAAAAGGGGGCTGACCAGTTTTTCGCTTTCTACCAAAGCGACCAAAGCAATGAAAACCATGTGGAATCCAAGTTCAGTTCTCTTCCTGGTCCTGGGAACTTTTGTCAGCCTTAACGGTATCACAGCTGCCGCTGCCACCAATGGAACAAATCTGGGATTCATCACCATACCGTCGCAGGCTCAAGTGTGCCAGTGTTCGCTCTCACTGTCCTGCAACTGTTGCCAGAGCATAACGGTGAACGCCATCAATGAAACGAAGACTCGTATGTTGCACTACCCAAATACTGAAAAGTTAATTTAATTTATTTCGTTTAAATTGCCCAATTACAGTGTGTCTGACACTCAAAATTAACGTGCTCGGCGCATCAGTGGACGTGGGTGTCACCATGGATGGGAATTCGGTGACAAAGTTCACCATCAGCACCAAGGCACCACCCACATTTTGCCTGCCACTGCTCTCGGTGGTGACTCCTCTGGATATCTGCCTCAAGCTGAACATAAAAATGGCTGGCCTGACCGGCCTCAAGGCCTGTCCAACGTTCTACACCAGCTACGACAGCAATAATGTTGTTAGCTATGATTTCCCGTGCGTACAGTTGGGCATGGATGGAATAAGATTGGTGTAAAGGGAAACGATCGCTTTGATGGTTTATTTTTCATTTGTATGCATGTATTACATTCTTTGCAGTAAGCCGTATAAATTCATATTTACAAAATTGGTTATTGGTCAAATGCACAGTGGAAATGAACCGCAACACAAATACAATTAAAGAGATGATTCTGTCGACAGCTAAGCTCCGCTCCGTCCCTAAAGGCTATACAATTACAATCGAATCTAAAATGTCGAACCCCGTGATGCCTGAGCCCGCTGGAGAAACAATTTACAATAGAACTTACAACTGAAGATCACAAAGGCCTCCTAACCATACGAGAGAGGGAGAGAGAGAGCCTATAGTTTGGCCTTAAAGATTCTACCGATTAGATTAGGTTGGGCTGCTTGGATTACATTTACTATATGCATATTGATTATACTCGTGTATGAGGTAAGTAAATATTTTATGCCTTACTAAAAGTGTTCCCTTGAAGAGTCACGTGACTCCAGAAATAGTTTATTCAACGAAAGTGAAGATCAGTTATCAGATCTCATCAGTTGATCAACACACATAAACTACGGACAGACAGACCTCCCCCACCTAATCAATGTTTCTGGTCCGACAAACTTGCCACACCCAGTCCAAGGGATGATCCAGCGCTGCACAACGAAGACGATGACTGCGATCCGCTGTTCACAATCGCCTTGCACATGACCATCCGGACTCCGGCGAGGAAGTCTGTTAGGTAACATCATGTGGGTCTTGGTGGTGCTGTCGGCTTCCGCTCTGTCGTGGCTGTTATTGTGGCCAGGGCTGTTGGCGGTGGCGGCGGCGGTGCACTCCGCATTCTGGGCACTGGCTTTTGCTTTGCATCTGGCTGCTCCTGGTGCTGCTGTGAGATCAGCTCCCTAATCATTTTCGGCTGTGTGGTTATGACCTTTGGTATGGTGCCCAGGCACTTTGCCTTTGTCTGCAGCCCAATGTCTGCTGCGACATCTGCGCCGCCGCCCTCGGAGCTAACTGATTCGTAGGATGAAGGGCTGGGCGAATGGCCTTGATTCCGCTGAGCATCCACATCGTTAGCACCCATTGGCTCCTCTTCGTCCTCATCTTCGTTCTCCTGCTCCTCGATCATGGCGCGAAACTCTTGTATCGATTCGTTCAGCACCCACAACTGTGACAGCAATGAGAGATCCAATTGACGCAGTCCGTTCTGAAAGAAAGTACACAAAATTTAACATTATTCAGGAATATATTATTAAACAAAATAGATGCAGTGAAACTGCAGCATGAAGCACAAGCCAGGATCTATCAATCTTTGAGCCCGCCTGTCAGTAGTAGTCGAATGGAAACGGACAGGAAACTGGAACTGTGGATGGAGGGTGACCTATCCTGTCTCTTTGCTAGATAAAGCACCCATCAGACACCCAGTGTAAAAGGCGGCGGCGGCATGTTGAATAGCGTTAGACAGTTACGAGCAATGTATCAAACGGACAGCTGTGGACGATGCCGCTCGAACTCGAACTCCAACTCCAACTCCGTCTCCTAACCATCCAACCATCTCTACATTTGCGTATGAATGCAGCCTTGGCCCGTATTTTTTCGGTTGAGCTGAGGCTCACGCCTGTAGCTTGTGGCTTGTGGTCGAAATGAAAGTTCCCCTGTCGCTGTTCCGCTGTCGAGTAGGAAGGAAAAATCTCATTTGTCAATTAATATCGCGGCATAATATCGCGCGCAAAAAGGAAAAGCAGCACAACTTTCAGCCTGCCCCAGACTCCGTTCATCGGCTGCATCGTATCGTGGAATTAACCAAATCCGCTCAAGACTTTGCATCGTATCACCCCAAGCCCCAGTCTGCCCCCACATCGCAGCTTCCACCTGGAATGGATGCTAATGCATTCGTTTCCAGAGCTACATGGAAGCGGATCAAACGTTAAGCTGCACATAGAGAAATGGTTAACTATTTGTACAAAACACTCAAACTTTGGAAAGGAATGGAAATTCGTTACGTTTTGACCTAGTAGAACTTGCAGTTTCATTGTTAGTTTGTGGTCAGTGTGTAGTGCGATTAACACTATTACATTTGGATCAACTTCCCACGCATAGCCTCGTGCGAGTATTTATCTATGTTAATTAGCGCTTAATTTGCACACACACACACAATATAGAGAGAAAGGTTCCGCATTTGAGTGGGTGTCTTACAATTGAGACATTAACTGTAGCTCCACCCCATACCCGAGCTTATAACTATTTAAATAACGTTGCAAAAGCATCTTCAGAAACTGCGGCAAACCCCATCCATACTGAATGTTTTGTGGCTTCGTTGTGGCATATGGAAAAGCAATAATTCCCGCTTATGTGCAGCAAATGGAAGTGGTAATCAGCACTCAAATACTCTATATTAAAAGAGTTGAAAGAGTACACCAGCCACATCATCGTATTGTTAATTATTGCAGCACTAAGGCGTTCCAGCCTGCATCAACTACGCCTTGGACGTTGGACAACTCAAGTGCCATAAAACAAAATTGAAAATCGATAATGTTGGAAACTTAATTAACGCTAAGCTCATTGTGCTAAAATCGCCTGCAGATGCTTCAAATGTGCAGGTTATACTGCGAGTGCCTCGTTTGCACAGGGACAGAAAGCGAAGCCGTAAAAGTATTTCATGGATGCAACAATAATAAATGGCAATGAACGCTGCGAATGCCAGCCAAGGCTGCCCCAGCCCTGCACTGCCCCAGCGATGCACTGCGGATGGTGCATTTGTTAGAGTTTTTCTTCTATCTTTAGACTTTTGAAGATTTAGAAGCCACTGGGAGTTGGAAATAAAACATTTGTGCAGTGCAAGTGCGAGTATGACCTTTTGAAATTAGCAGCGGAACCCGGAAGAGCATACTGGAATGCCATTAGTAAATGCAAAAGATTCGTAAATACATTTCGGATCGTACCCAGCATATGGGGATGACTAGCTTTGGCTGCTTCTTCGATTTAGAAATGGAATGCAAACCTGTCGTTAGTTGCTAGTCAAGCACCGAACACCGGGCTATAAATAAATCAGTGGTTTTGGACAGGTTTGCTTTTCCCATTGCAGTTGCAATCCAAAGTGATGTAATGTCTGTAATGTAATTGGCAAACTGACAAAGTGAATGATAAACTAAGAAAACAACATGCCTTTCAAATAAATGTAACTAAAAAACACTATTCTAAGGGCGATAAGATACGAGGATCCTCTGTTACGGGTAATTTGTTTACAACTGCAATCATAAGGTGGGGTCTGATCTGAAATCGAGGATTGTCGCTGCATAATGCTCGTATTAGAAGCAATCGTTGAACTTTCACTTGGCCATTCCTGAGCTTGCCTCTGTTTTGATTTCAAACTGCAAAAGTGAATGTTAAATTGCTTGGTAAATCATGGATTACCAGATGGAGCTGATTTCAAAGACGATTACACGCTGATTTATGGACACGCCTACATATGCCTGGATGCCTGCAGATTTTCATACAATTATGCAGGCGGGTGTTTAACTTGGCCCTCCACTGCTCAGAGTTTATTGTAGCGTAAACACACATCAACTAAAACCAACTACATATCTTTTGTGGTGTTTTCCCCTGGCACTGACTATAACGAAAAGCGAATGCGTTAAATGCGAACACGTTAAGTGTCCAAAAATGAGTAACTCCGATTGCGGAAAAATGGCATTTGCTAGTTTCCTGTATACATTAATGGTTATGGTCTTTGATTGTGTCATTTGTAGAAGTTTATTTGGATTTGGAGTAAAGTGTAGAAAACCAAGAGATTATATTCTAAGCCAACACTTTAAGCTCCCAACTTTTGTCGGCAGACACTAGTTCGCTGTGGAACAAGTTCAGCAAACTCTTGAGCAAGCAAAGTGGCGCTTGAGCTACGCAAATTAGCTAACTGGCCAAGTATAACCCCATGCTGGCTGGCTACACGCATCGGCTACACATCGGTTACAGCACACCAGAACCATGCCGTGTCATTTGATGTTCCATGCCAGTGGCCAGTGCTGGTTTGGGTTGGCAGCCTGGCCAAATAAAGCTAAAGCAAGTGAGCAAGTGTCTTGGCTAACCAAGATACACTTTTCACGGCACGGAACGGAACGGAACGGAACCGAAAGATAGAAAGAAAGAACAGGGGACCCCAAAGGGGTGTGTGGCGTTCAAGGCCACTTTATGTAAGCCATAAAAACTCATTTCATGCATTGATGCATTTCTTCTCACAAACTGCCCCATCGGATGCGTTGGATCTTTGGCTTTAGTTAATGTGGTCGTCGTTGCCCCTACCCCCTGCCCGGTACCTTTTTACGTTCATAAATTTAATTTACAGCCATAACCAAGTCCAAAGGGGGGCAGCATAACCAAAGCATCTGGCAAAAGTCAGAGCAGAGTAACAGAAACAACATAAATTAGCTGAAGCTGACTCGGTTTACTGCTTGCTTTTCTGCCTTTCTTCACTGCTTGCCTCCCTGCCTGCTTTGGCCTGCTTGTTGCGGCTTGCTTTGCCGCTTAATGGCTGCTGCTGCGGCTGCTGATGCGGCTGCGCTGCTCTGCGCTGTGCTGTGCTGCTCATGCGCTGATTAGTGTTACTCCTGTTTCTCTCTCTCCCATTGTGGCTTTGTGTGCTTTTTATTTCTCTTTGATGCGTTCGTTGCGGATTGCATTAACCAAAGTTTATTACTTCATTTCCATCGTTGTACGAGTGCACATTAGAGATGGTGACGGTGATGGTGATGGGGCGACGGTGATGCCGGTAACAATTGAGCATAATTGTACTTGTCTTGCCAATCAAGATGTCGAATCTATTTCTATGGAGGGTCTGCTCTTTTCTATAGCTGCTTGCATTCCACAGACTATCTACCTATTCGCACGAGTATGACAATAGCAATTATTTATCCTTGGCATTTTTGTTGAAACCTGATCTAATAATCTTGGCTGCCTCACTGACCTTCAGCACTCATGTACTTTCAGTTTTTTGCAATTACAATAAGTAAAAGCGGACTTCGTACAGTCAAATGTGCGATGGAAGTCGGCCAAACATACTCCACATAGAGGCGAATACCATGGTGAAGTAGTATCATGAGCTGACTAAGCAGCTGTTTAACTATTGAATAGGTTCACCACTCGAAAGCAAAAGCTAACATAATTGCAAAATACATCGCACACCACACACCGTACCCACAAACACACCCACCCAAGCGACCAACCGACCAACCGACCGACCAACTGAACGAACAACCGACCGAACGACCGATCAAAGCGCTTGAATCGTTAATCAACCGACCGCAACATTTGCAAAACTTAACAAAAAAAGTATGTATATATCGTTTTGTTACACTAACAAGTAAATACTCTATCTCTGATCAAAAGCGCTACTACTTATGGAATTGATAAATCTTCGAAATGAGCGGCACACAGAGATATGCCTGCTCCCGCACCTCCCCGAGGTAAGCGTAGTAGAAAAACTCAACGAAAAGTAGTTAAATGTTGGGGGGGGGGGGGGGGGGGGGGGGGGGGGGGGGGGGGGGGTAGGCAAAAGCAATGCGAGGCCTCGCTATCGTTATTGTGGCAACGAATAAATTAAAATGCCTAAGCAAAAACAACACACAACTGCAGCAACAAATGGTTCGGTTTGGTTCGGTTCGGTTCGGTTCGGTTGGCGTTGGGTAAATACAATGACCAATTAAAGTGTCATTGGGCTTGAGCGTTGGCGTTGCCACCAGTGCAAGCATTGCCAGCGGCGGTATCTTTTGTTTAGTTGAAACAACAAACCAACACACAACACAACAAGGCAGAAAGAGCACAAAAAGAAAGGACTAATGGAAACAAAAATATAAAGTAATCGATGGAAGACACGCAGCTAGCTTATTGTAACATAATTATGCCACAAAATTGCTAATGAAAGTTTGCAAATTTGCTACAAAAAATTATCAATTTATGGCAGAGGGGAAGCACCGCCTCCCCAAAGCCCTGCCTGCTGCTGCCCAACCCCAACTCAGTCTCAAAATAATATTGCACAACTTCGGCTAAGAGCTGACATGCAAATTGCATTGCATTTGGTTTTAATGCTTCACGTTTTGTTTTTTACTCGTTTATTTCCGATTGTTCCCACCAAAATAGACGTTTAAATCGGAGCAGCACGAAAACAGACATTTTTTCTTGGGTTGCCAGAAGTTTTAAAATGGAAAAATGGTTGCTCCTAACTTGCGACAGACTAAAGTCTATTTACACCTACGCCTGGTCAGAGCTAGACTCTGAGCCTGAGCCAGTTTTAAACAGGTTCTTATATATTGTACACATATACATTGTACATAGAAAAACATGCCACTGCTAGCGAGCATAAAATGTGAAAGGTTTTAGCCAATTTTGCTCAGACTTTTGTAATATATTGCATCGATATTTGCACAGAACCCAACCCGATTATGTGCAGTTGTCTTAACGTATTTAAATGAACACCAAGCCCAACAATCACTAAGCAGTTATAATGATGTCACCGATACTTGGCACAAACTGGTCCCAAAATATATATTAGAATCCGTTCGCAGGTCACAGAGATCGTTTGTGCGTGGCATTAGCATCTGACATTTGATCTATAAAGCAAGATAAACATTCGTGATAATACAATTTTCGTGTAGTATCAATTTCATCCATTCTAACTACTTCCTGACCTATTTTTGTGGAGTCTCAGCCTCAGCAGAATTGACATTTACTTCACCCATTTACTCAGCCTCAGTCCCCGCCTCTCAGCACTGACTTCAATCCAACTCGAAAATGGTGCGGGTTTTGCTTTCAAATTTGAGCATTTCGTTTGCGATTGCAAATCGAAATTTAGGCAAAATGTCAGGTCGGTCGATCTACGTCTAGAGATGTTTAAGGTTGTATCTGTGCCTCTTTGTTAAATGTCAAGATAATTTCTTTGTCTGTATGAAATGAATGAATTAATAGCTCCAGCTTCCCGGTTTGTCATATTTTTGGCTGATTTTAAGGCATATATTATGGCCGCTTATTTCAATTGGATGAACTATGAAAGACCCATGCCGTGACCCAAGCCAAAGTTGAACTTTTCTCTACGCGGGTCAGGCAGCCACTTTCTTTTATGTGTAGAAATTTGCATGTTTACATATGTTAGAAAGGTACTTTGAAATGAAACGATTTTCACTTTATACATTTAAATATTTATGGCTAATGTGTGACCCTTTAATCAGTTAAGAACTTACCATTTCCTTTCGCAGCGTCGCTATCTGGTCATCCAAGGTGCTGGTGTTGAGATTGGAACTTTCTTTCGCTGGTGTAACATTCGTGGCTTTTGCTTTTGCTTTTGCTTTTTCTGCTGCAGGTGATGATGATAGTGCTGATGATGTCGTGATGGTTGTGTTTCCGTTTTCACATAAATTTGATGGAGTTATGATTTCAAGTGTAGCTGTCGCAGTCGCAGTCGCAGTCGCTGGAGTTGCTGTTGCTGTTGCCTTTGGCGACGATTTATCAATTTTATTGTCGTTATTATCATTTGTTTCCCTCTTATGTTGACTGCTTAAATTGATATCTATATTCGTATGTTTTTGGTTCGTCTCGCTGCTGCTGCTGTTGCTGTTGCTGTTGCCTGTGTTATTATTGAGCCGCTCTGGTGCTGCCGCTGGCGGCACTGCCTCCGCATCGCCATCGCTGAGGAGCAGGCCCGAGTCGGAGCCGAGAAGTTTGTTGAAACCAATCAGAGATTTCGGCAGGGGTGGCAGCGCACTAATGGAGATGCCACTGAAAAGAGAAAGACCAGAAAACAAAGGAGAGTTTAGTTATCAGATGTTGGTCTCGATGTTGGTGCGGAGATCAGTGCAGAGTTAAACCCGACTATGGACCCAACTGTACCTTCGCTTGCCACCCAAATAGCCATAACCTTGCCAATAACCAATAACATGCCCATCAAGATCATCATTGTTATCCTTATAAAACTCATCATCATCATCATCATCATCCTCACTCTCCTCTGCATTTGCATTGCTATCTATGGGGTTGGGGCTATGGCCATGTCCGATATCATTCAAGACGAGGGGCAATATAGCTGCCACCTCATCATCGTCATAGTCGCTGCATGTGGTTGGCGTTTGGCCGCACCCAAGTCTACCGACCCCTGCTGACTCCTCCTCTGTATCTCCATCCGCATCTTCGTTCGTATTGAAAAAGCCGTCTTGGAAGCGCTGATACCATTTGGCCACATACTGTGAGCTCGGCGCGAACGGGCCAAAGGCGCTGCGGCACTCGTCGACTATCTGGGTGGGACAGAGGCGGCGCCGGAACCCGAACAAGATGCACTGCTGCAGCTCCGCGGTCGAGGGGGCCGGTATGGGCGACAGAAACAAATCGTCCAGGTCTTCGGACATTCTCGTTGACTTTCCTCCGCTCAATTTGCGTTTCAAGCGACTTATGACATTAGCTGCAAAGTTTTCATTGACAATAAATTTACTTTTTCAAAGGTACCTTTTCGGTATCAGAGCAGGAAGCAACAACACCAACACAATAAACAAAACAAAACAAAACAAAACAAAGACAGCAAACTCGCAGCCAACAAATTGACATTTCCATTTGTAACATATAAAACAGAGGCTACTTGGGCATAAATAAATGTATGAAAAGGTAAACTTATAGCCATAAGGCATAGATAGCAACAAACCAACCAGTAACGAAGGCCATCAACTTGTAGCTGTTAGAACGCTAAGGAACGAGTTCAAAGATTTCCTAAAGAGCCAAATGCAACCAAGCAGCCAAACAGCTAAAAAGCCAGACAAGATATAGATACAGAGAGACAGGGGGACAGGGGGACAAGCATATTGTCAATGCAAGACGCAAGACGCTCTTAAGCAACTATGGCTGCTGACCCACTTAGCAGACACCTTAGAAATATCAGTAACCGCATGCGAATGAAATATAAAACAGTTAAGAAGGCAGCACAATCTTGATTGGTGGTTGATCGATGCTAATGTTCGCATTGGGTTCTGATCTCTGACACAGAAACAGAAGGCATAGAAGTTCCTTAGAGCGTTGGACATGCTATACTTGGAGGTACTTGGAGCAGATGGCACTAGCGAGGTGTTGCGCTCTCTTAGAGCATAGAAAACCTCACCCTTTATGGCTAAGCTACTCTGGGAGAGGAAGAGTGGGCGCACATCGCAAAAGCAACAACTAAATCGCTGTCTGTGTAATAAGTAAATGCCTGGCATCAAATTTGTTTCGCTTTCTGTGTCTTAATTAGTTCAGTAGTTCATTAGACACACAGAAGCGGATGGCACGGCACACACATAAGAAAAAAAACACCTGCACAAGTTATCCTTATTTACGATTCAACAAATTCATCAACCCACATGCAAAATATTCAATAGTTTAATTAATTTATGCAAGACAATAAATGGTCATAACCAAAAGCGGCTGAATACTTTGTATGATTTGTGTGCATTATTATGAATAAAGAAAAAGCCAGTTAACAAGTGAATAGAGGGAAGGAACACTTTTATTTCTATGATAAACCAACAGTACACAGTATGATATTTGCGAGACAATCGAAGAAGCCCTCGCCAAGGCTAAAGGTCAACGAATATTACTTTGCACAAGCATGAATAATACTACAATAACACATTTATATGTTTATTTATAAACTTATATACATATAATATAGATTTCTGCAGGCTTTGATTGTTAAAATAGCATTTGCTTTGCTCTTGGTTGGCTGTTAATTAAAAAGCACATTGAAATAACACTGCGGCAACGACAACGACAACATTTGTTAGGCAATCCGCAAGCCACAATCACAATCACAATCACAATCGATTTGACACTACACGGAATCTGTTTGGTTCTTTCACAAAAAAACACACAATACTCGTATATTTGCTTTGCTTTTATTTCTCAAGTGTCTCTTTCAGGCGTACTCACAAATAAAGATGTGTACAAACAATATGGGAAATATGAACATATAATCGAAGTTATTTTAGTTCCGTTTCGCGCAAGAGACAAAGAGTCGCGAATTGTTTTTTTTTTCGCCTGGGTCTTTGCTTGATAGCGCTCAGAAATTCGCGTGCAACTAAAAATCAAACGCTGGCTGGCTGGCTGCTTGCTTTTGGCCACGTTGAAAGCCCAACAAATCCCCAAAGAGAGCGCACGAAGAAAGACAACAAATATATCATCAACAGAGATCAGCGATAAAGCGAGCGATAGAAAAGCGCACAGAGAGAAGCAGAGAGAGAGAGAGAGGGAAAGATCTGTGTGAGAAGAGCAAAGCATCATTACGGCACACAGATGCAATGTCGAGAATGGGACAGCCAAGACAGAGACACAACAAATGTATAGGAAATGCGTAAATTGATTTAATAATACAAATAAAATGGCAAACAGGGTTTTGCATTCCACAAAGAGCACAGCACAGAGAAAAGACACAGCTGGGGTCCCTCCCATTTTGATGGATGATCGTGGAGTTCGCGAGGCGACAAATGCTTTAAGGTCGTTTGGATTTGGATTTGGATTTGGATTTGAGTGATGTTTGTACACCCTGTACGTGCTGTACCGGCTGTCATCAGCAAATCGATGGATATATTTAGAGTCAACCAAGAATAGGAAACGCTCTCACGATGCTGCTGCTGTAAAGGTGGGCAGCTACATAGACACATGTGTACATACATAAATACATACATATGTACATATGTTTGTACATTGTACACTGGCCGCTCTTTACCCATGACCAAAGGGCAGGCGACACAGGCGGCAATAGTCGTCATAGAGATTCTAGCGCAGCGTCGCCTTGTTTTCGCTCATTCAGAAATATTCGAATATGTCGAGTGGAACGCCCTCCCTGGCCGCCCCCCTGGGCATCCCACCAAGTGGGAGCTGAGCATTTGTGTTAGCCTTGCCCGTCCCAAAAGCGAGACCAAAGCGAATTGGGGGCATGCGGCGTTGCGTGGCACGCCATGTCGCATTCTAAATATAAACCAGGAAAAAGTGCTCTGCTCTGCGGCATTGCCTGCGTTACACATCCGTTATGCATCGCAGAGCTACCAGCTATGAGCCACAATTCCATTGCAACGAAAATAGTGCAGACAATCGCATAGCATCGCGCAGGTGGCAAATCGGGGCACGGACAGCGCTACGGGACAGGATGCCATTACCGCTACGAAAGAGCCTAAGAGAGCCAAAGAGAGCCACTTGGGCCAGTGCAAAATCTGACGATTTCTCGACAATCAACCTACGTGATCATAATATCAATACTTGACCCAGAAATTTCACCCGGCTGCACGCTTGCGGGATATTCTTCAGTCTTATTAGCAAAACATGGGGCCATGGTGGCGATGGTGGAGGAGTTCGATTGTTGACCACTTTTGGGCTTATAATTTAAATCTTTCTTATTTAAAACATCAGCTAATGAGGGCACGACACAGCACAACAGAAAGTGTGGCAGAGACCCTCAATGGAGACACAATAAACTTAGACTTAGGTTTTCTCACTGTAACTTTCTCACGCATTCTAATGAGGCTCATCATTTTCCATTGTGTTCGCAGCTGGACTACCCCTGCCTGCCTCCTGTTCGGCACAAATTAAGTGAGAAGGTGAAAAAGTACGCGTAGCATTTCCATCGTTATTGTCATCATCAGTAATCACAACTTGTCGCGCTCTCTACGTGCAACAGATCCCCGATCCCCGAGCCCCGATCACCGATCACCGATCGGCCCTTGGCTTGCCACTCCCTAGAGCGATCTCTGACAAAACCAAACGAAAAGAAATGGCGCATACTGGAAGCGTTTTCGCTTTCATTCAAACAGCCACAAACTGGCCACATTTGATGACTGCATAGACAATAAATTTCCGTTGGCTTTGGTTGTTTTCTAGTTTCTAAACTTGCATATAAACCAATCCAATCCCATACCAATCTCATGCAAATAAGCCACGAAAAGAGCTTTTGGCTTGGCTCGGCTTCGACTCGGTTTAGTTACCCAAATAAGATGTGTTTTTTTTTTCACCCAACTCGATTCGAACTGTACGGCATCGCGATTAGTCTTGGGTCGGGTTTCTCTTTTAAAAACACAACGAACAGCGAAATTTACGGATTCCTTGGCTAGTAGAACGATGCGAGCCAGTGGCTCGGCTCTGGCCCGGCCCACAGCTATGCCAACTTAATTTATGCGACTTGTTCATCGACTCATCGTAGGTTATTGATGGCTGTTTGCATAGTCATGGGCAATGCCCCTGCTGAGGTTTTATTTCGTGCGTAGAGTAAAGCATTCTCTACACTCCTTTAAGGTCTCGACACTCTACACTCGACATCTAAGGCAAGCAAGCGCAGATCTTGGCTGACCCATTGCACTCTTCTCGTAGAGAAAGTGGTAACAATTCTGCGTTTGGTGCGTTCAAATAAAGACCTGAAACGAGGCCTCAAAGTTGTACGCCTACTCCATAACATGGAAATTTTCACGGGTACATACATTATTTTTGTGATTTTTGTAAACATTTTTCACCAGTCCAGGCGTTGATTTGCTTCCGGTTGCTGCTACTCCACGAGATTCGAGCGACTCTGTGTGCCAGTGGCAGTGCCTGCCCGTGTGCCTCAATAAAATAAGTGTATCCGAATCGAAAAGTCTTGCCATTTTTGTTTTGGTTTATGTAAGCCAAACAACACAAGCAGTCAGCCTACGCTCATGTGTGCCACAGCCACAGGTACAACTGCAACTGCAACCACAACCACATCCACATCCAACAGGTTGCCTTGCAGGTCCAGTTACGTTTCCAGGCTACTCTTCCGCATATTTTGGCTTGGTTTATTTCTCACGGAATCAGTCTTTACTTTTGAAATTAACACCAAGACGTATGTCTCCTGGTTTGCTAATGAAACGACAAATGAGATTGCATAGAAAGTATTTTACCACAGCAAGAACTCAAGGTAGTTGAACTCTCTGAAATATCTGTCGCATCACTTTGAGCAATGGAAAACAAACCAAAAATGTCTCGTACGCTTGTCAGTGAGTCAAAAGCTCAGCTGAGCCGCAACGAGCCAAATGCCGAGTCACTTGGCCATACATGTCTTAACGGTTCTCACACTCTCAACCCAAAACCCGACTTCTTTCTGTATCTTTGGCAGTGAGTGAGTGGCAGCGGCAGCGGCAGCGGCACATCTCATCACAATTACCACAACACAACTCTCCAGCACAGACGCAGCTGTAACCTTAGTTGAAGGTGTTTCTAAATAGCTGTGAACCATTGTTTCAGTTGCCTTTCCTTTCCTTTTGTGGCTCTACTGAAGCTAAGATTACAGGAAAATTCTTTGTTTTCTCAGACATATCATTATCATTTGGTGTAGTTTGAAGTATGCCGAAGTTAGGAATTCCACCGATTATATTTCTCAGCAAATATTTAAGCATTTTAGCAGTTTTTGTTTTTAAATCTTTTTCGTTCACGGAAGAGCCTTGAGTCCGGAATATGCGTATTGACTTAAAGCAATTAATAATCAACAATAATAACAACTATGGCACCATTAGAGACCCAAATAAATAAATAAACACAAAGCTCACAGGTAAACATGAAGCCATTTCGAATGTATCCAAATATCAGCAGCTATTCGCTCCTCCTGCCAAAGGAAATCTTTCATTGAGTTGGCATCGCTCGAATATGAATAATTCGCTTCGAATGAAGCTGTCTCTGGTGCACCGGAAAGTGCGGAAATGGTAAACAATTCTTGACAACGGCACTGGTTATGTAATTAAATTGGAGTTGAAGCAGCAACAACTACGGATACATGAGTGCATGAGCATTGCGTTGCAGCAGCAGCCTCAGCAACATGTTGTATGTTGGAGAGGAATTGGTGCTCCACTTGCTCTCCATTCGCAGCGATTGAATTTATTGTATACATAATGCTCGCGACGAAGTTTCAACGGTTATCCACGCTGCATACATACATACATACATACATACATACATACATATCTACATACACATAAGCAGTGCATTACTGCTTATTTCATACATTGGAATGCCATTTACCGTTTGCATTTCACAGAAGGGGAAATGACTCTTCTCGATAACACAAATATGAATGTTCAAATATAGTTATCTCGATTTGTATGTATGTATGCATGAACATATTTACATAATTATGTGCGCAGATAAAGAGAAATACATTTTTATCAACAAATGCGCAATGGGGACCTCTGGAGCAATGGAAAATGAGAGTCAGCTCGAGTTGATAATCGCGTTTATTGTGTGATTTAATCTCAATCAAATGATATCATCGAAAGTTTATACGCTGAAGTTTCTCCACTTTTTACCTGCTTCTGAGGGACAGTTCTTGTTGAAGCCGCCTGGAACCCCATGACTCCAGATATATCCCCCATTTATGTGCTAATCAGTTCAATTGTCAGACGTCATTGTAGCACCAAAGATACCTTGAACGGTTAACTGCCACAAAACAGAATGGAAGATTTCAAACTCAGATTGCATATCACAAGATCATATCAAATGAATATTTCACAACTTTCTAAAGAAAACAAAAAAGAAGAAATAATAGCGCTGGGCAAAGAATTGTCAGCATTTGAGTAATCATCACCCTAGAGAGCACATGCCATATACCATATACCATATACCATCCCAATAGCAACTTCTCTGGACGGTGGACGGACGACACTCTTGGCAAGTTTATGAGAGTGTGTGATGGTGTGCTGTGTGGTGGTGATTCGTGTGAACAAGCAAATGTACCGTTGTGTACGTGAAGTATGAAGTATGAACGATACGATACGATACGTTACGTTACGATTGGATATATACTCGTAAATTGGTCGTGTGTGCGATGTGCGAGATCGGGCAAATGCCAAGCAATGTGAGTCACGATAGTCATTATTGTTCACCGCACCACAAACACGTACTGTAAGTGCCATATGAATACGTACGAACGTACATATCTACATATAATTATATGTAAATATATAAGGTATACGCAGCTAAAATGCAAACACTTTGAATACCAAAAGAGCGACGCGACTCTCAACTGAAAACGGGTTTTTTTTTGTTTTATTGTTGTTGTTCAGTTCTGCTTTTAAAATATTTACACACACACAAAGGCATATACAAATGCAAATTAAGTAGTATTAGTTGGCAAATATTGTTGGCAAAGTGTGTTGCTGCTGTTGCAACTGCATACATACAATTTGCAACATGCAACAAACTACATTCAAAATGATGTCAGCACACCGTACAAATTAAGGTAAACCAAACCTCAACACATCACATCGAGAGCTCACTCTGGCCAGGCAGGCAGGCAGGCCATTTGCGAGAAATGAGAGAGAGATGGGAGCCGAAAAACAAAAAAAACAGAAAACAAAACAATGGGCCCAGAGATACTCGCATGGAAGTGAGGTGGTGCTGAAAACTCAAAGCTTTCGTGGGATGCACACGGAGAGCAGCGAGATGTAGCCGGAGATAGATACTTGTAAAAGCGTGTCAGTGGTAAAGCCTAGTGAAACTTGAGGGAAAACTCTGCGGCAGTTCATTAGCAAATCAAGAAAGAGGGCTACCAGAGAACTGCATCTCACAACATCCTCCCCTATGCAGAGCTGTACTGGCTCAGAATCTGAATAATTAATTCATCTGTAAACCCATGTAAACCCATTTAATTATAATTTAAATTAGGTCTTAATCTTGTGACTGACTCACCGTTTTACATTGCGCGAACGCTTTTCGCTCTCAGCCTCCTTGACGCTGTCCCAGCTATCGCCGACACCCGACGAGGACATATCATCGAGCCGTTCCTCATCTTCCATGCCAGAGTCCTCGAGGCTAATGTGGCAACTGGTTAACGTGACCTGTGTGCCATTGTCGCCCACCTCAATCCAGTCTGAAGTGCGGATACGTTGCGAGCGCTCCGTTCCGTACGGTGACGAGTCTGAGGAGCAGCCCGAGGGGCAGCGCTTCCTTCCGGAAGAAGAGCCCTCAGTCTCCAGCTCGGAGCTCTCCTTGCCCAACTTGTTGGCCGTATAGGTGGTGAGTGTGTGTTCCTCGTCCCCATCGCTGTCTGCATCCTCCACATTGTCAGCATCCACGTCCTCTGCATCATCGGCATCATCAATGGAGTTGTAGCGATGACGCGACATGACTTTCCTCGGCGTTGATGTCGTTGTGGGTGAGGCGGCTGCCACAGTTGCCATCGACAGGGATTTAGTGGGCAGCTGTTCCAGGGAGCATGATTTATTGCGCATTGCAGCCAACTCGGAAATGAGCAGCTCGTGGAAGGCTTGCTTCTTCTCGGGTGTGTTGCCCACGCTAATCGAACTCTTGACAGTGTTCGTGCGAGAACTCGTATTCGTGTTAACCAGGATCCTATCGTAGCTCCCATTGACATTAATGCGCATGCAGTTGGTGGGGGACGTCTGGGGTGTCTGGATGGTTTGGATGGTTTGGTTCTGCTGCAGCACCGCTTGATGTTGTATAGCACGCTCGTGTTTGGTTATGATCGTTGTATCGGCTATGGATTGCTTTTGACTCTGGTTTATGATTATCTCCGAGAAGAGACGCTCTGCGGCGTTCTTCAAATTGTTCTTGATCTCCACAGTGCGGCCACCGAGGAATCCCCCACTGTTGGAGGACGTGCCACTGTTTGTGGCTGTCTGAAAGCTGTCCAGCGTGGTCTTCGATCGTCGAAAGATGCTGGGCGCTGGCGTGGACGATGGTGGTGGCACAAACGCTGCCACATCCTCCATATCCAGCGTGGCCACGGGCAATTGAACGATCTTGCGAGGCTTTGGAAGCGGCTGCGTCGTGGCCTGTAGCCCGAGGCCGGCCCTCTCGAAGTCCACCTTGCCCAGGCTCAGGCGCGTATCCTTGAGGGGAGAGGTGTGTGCACTGGAGGTGGCCACACTCATCGATTTGTGACGATTAACAGTCACGACCACTGCCGCTGGACTGCTGTTGATCGAGTCCCTGTCCCTGGGCTTGGCTGTGGGCACATCGGGAGCTTTGCGCAGCTTCAGTGGCTTGGTGGCCGGCGGTGGCGCTGCTGCTGTTGGCGAGAGTTTGCCCACCGCCGATGTTGGCGTTTGCGTTTGAGCCTGTTTCTTTTGAACACTCAACGCTGGCGATCTATAAACCAGGGTACGTCCCACAGCACTGCTCAGTTGGCTCACGAATGTGGGCTTCTTTTGTATGATTGGAGGAGTATTTGCTGTGGCTGTGGCTGGAGCTGGAGCTGGAGCTGGAGCTGGAACTGTCACTGTGGAGCCTGCAATGGCTGTTGCTGTCATAGCCATGGCTATTGCTGTTTTAGGTCTTGGTGGCACTGGCGGTCCAGGCCGCTTAACCACGAGCGTTGTTGTTCCTGCCGTTGAGGCCATTGCTGCTGCTGCTGCACGTTCTCACGCAGGCCGCAGAAGAAAACCAGTATTTGTGGGTCACTCTTTCGCTTCTCGTCTCTTGTGTCTTGCCTCTTGGCCACTCGTCTCTGGCGTACACCGAACTCGAACTCCGTCAACAACAAACTTCGCTTACTTATTATTATTATTTAGCATAAGCGCGCAAATGGGGAAACTTGTTTTTCTCTTAGACTTTGGACTGAGTTCTCACATGGCGGCACTAGGTACATAGAAAGATGCTTCTCTGCTCTGCTCTGCGCTGCTCTGCTCTGCTCTCTGCAGTTCGTTGCAGCTTGCTGCCGCTGCTGATCTATTTTGAATATAGGCCACGACGTCGAACCAACGAACCAACGATCCAACGGGTCCAACGGATACCTCCTAGTGATGCTTATTCGATACGATATTGAATATGGCTGGCTGCCTTGCCTTATTGGAAACTCGTTTTCGTTTGGGGCTTTGCTTGTTGGTTATTTTTTTTGCGGTAGGTAGGTACGTTTCGTTTCGTTCTATGGGTTTTAAAGTGAAAGGTTTTTTTATTTTTTTTTATGCAAATCGAATGTAACCGAATACATGCAGAATGCGTAGAAACTGTCAATAAACAATCGAAAATCGCATTCAAGTGTTTCTTCAATTAAAAAGAAAAACTGCAATTGCGAAACAAAACATGAAACAACGCTGCGGTGTTGCTGTTGTTGTTGTTGTTGAAAGCAATAAGGAGAAGGGAATACAATAACAAGAATACACACACGCGCCCACAAATGTGAATTTTTTCAGAATGGCGTGTTTGCCAATTAACGGTAATTTGCAGTTTCACTTTGGGTCTGATTTCCGCATACACTCACACACACGCTACACTGCAGTCTGTTTCACACAAAACTCTCAACTCTAGATATTCCTGTTTCGAGTTCTCTGCCGTTTCTGGGGACACTTTATTCAATTTATTAAACAATACGCGCAGACACACACGCACAACACAAAACCTCACACGCCCTGTGAGGCATTCAATTCGCTAAGCCGCGCCGACCTGTTTGAGGTGACAGATAGAGCATGAAGCATCATCTGATCGAAGCTTAGCTTTAGCACATCACAATATCACGAATTTGATAGTCGCATTTCATGGAATGTGAATCAGAAATCAGATGTTGAGGCAGCAAACGTCAAAGAATGCATTTTAGCGATTTGAAAACTAGAGACCAACACAACGAAAACACAACACAAAACACACACACACACACTCAGACGTTCCGTACAACATACACTGCTTTGACCGGCTCGGCACTGTGGGGCTGTGTGTCCGCTCGACGTTGCGCTTTACACAAGAGACAGAAATAAAATGCGACGAAAGAGCACGGCACAGCACAGCCCCAAGAGTTGGTGCCCCACCAGCTTAGCGCTCGCTCAATCTTGTTGTCGGTACTCGGTACCTGCTTTGTATCTGGTATCTGTATTGGTTTGCCTCTGACTGCGTCTGTGTGGGTGCGAGTGTGTGGGTGAGTGCTGGCCGGACCACAGTATGGAGTTAAATGATTTTTGGAATCTTGTATGCAGATTTTAGACGCCAACTGCACATTTTCATTGATTATTCTACACGTTCGAGTGAGTCCGAAGCTTAGTGCTTTCTCTCTTTTCGTTTTTATGTCTCTCCCGCTCCGTTGCGCTCCCAATATTCCAAAGAGAAACTTGGCACATGGCCAAAAGTGCATTGATTGGCATTTGGAACAAGCATGGCCGGCGTCTGGCGTGGAAACAGCTGTTGGCTGGCCTACCCTATCCTGCCCCGTCCTGTCCTGGCTGCTGTTGCCGCATCGATTCGCGCCACACCCACAGCCCACTGCAGACTTCTCACTCCCCATAAAGTAACATTTAGCAGACGGCATAAAAGGAACAAATACCAACGACAATCGTGCAGGTACATAAATACATACAGTGATATGTATGAACGTTCCTTAAAATGAAACTACAGCAAAAGCAACAGCGACAATCAACAAAGAAAGAGCCGGTCTACGTACTATATATGTATGTACTTATGTTTATAATATTGTACACATTTATACATATGTACACATGTAACTGCACAGGTCTGTCTCATGCTTTTGGGGTTGTTGCAATTACCCCCCCACAAAACGTAGCTAATGACATGAAACACGAATACGTGGCCCCGAAACAGAAGGGAAATAGTAGTAGGTAGCATTTGGCTGTCTCAGAAACCGAAAATGATTTCAATTGCAGTCACACATTGAAAACCAGACACATTTACTTGTCCGTGGCCCCCTGCTGTAAATATGAAAATTGAGTTAGGTAAACACAGAGATTGCTTACACTATCACATTACAGGCATTACATTTTTCTACATTTTGCTTGCAGTATCGCTCTCCACCTAAGGAAGCCGCAAATATGAAGGTTAAGCTTTCGCTAAATAGCAGACATTCCTTTCCGGAGAGCCATCCCTCTAATCCCGAAGCACTTCAACTTCTTTGCCAAATGAAAATCAATAGAAACATTGCAACTAATTCTTAGTTTGCCCCGTTCCGAGGGTTGCACATTTTTACTTTACACAAAATATACTTGTACTATATTATAAAGTTAGTTATAAATTAATTATGTGTGTAGGCTTTAAAATTAACTGCTTTGCGATTCGGCAGGCAACGACATTTTCGACATCTTAGAGACCCCATGGCTTTATCCTGGCAGAAGGTACACCCTTCCATTCCTTGCAGGTGAGGCATTATAATGTACAATTGACTTTCAAAATGATGTTAACAGAATCAAAGAAATATTGGCAACTCAAATATCTACACACACATTCATACATTCAGCGTTAAAAATACATAACATTACAATTATTTCGCGTTAGCAGAATCGCATTTAGTTAACAACTTTTCGCATGTGCATGTACTGCGTCCCGAAGGTAGATACATAGGTGCAGCATATAAGGATTATGTATTGTATGCATGTATATAAATAAGCAGAAATGGCGCTACAAATGAATGGTACAAAAAACTGACAAACACAAATACAACACAAAACACACAAATAAAATACATCTTTTACTTTTATAGTTTTCGTTTTAGTTTCCGTTTCTCCTTCCACCTTAGATGGATCTACGACCTAATCTAATCCGCAATGGCCGTGTAGGGCAGGCTGCTATGCTTGGGCTTTGTCTTGTTAATGAACACCTTAATTGCCCCATTGAAATCAGCGCTGACCAGCACGTAACCGCATCCCTTTTTATGCTGCTCCACAAGTGGATCAGGTGCATTGTGAGCCAACTGTAACAAATAGCAGAAAACATTTGGTTCAACATCTGATTCAGTTTAATGGAAGCTATGATTGGTTTACCTTTTCGTTGGAAATTTCATCGGGTTCTGGCTTGATAATGGCCTCTGGATGTGGCGCAAATATGGCACAGGTGACAGTAGCATTGTGTGCTTTAATGCCCTCCCAGAAATCGCTGCGATCACGACGCACCTGCAAGGATTCAAAATAAGAAAATGTTCTGCATAAATGTTGCATTTTTCTTACCGAGCTCAGCTTGGAGTAGTCGTGATTGGTCTTCCATATGTAAATGCATTGATTCTCGGAACCGGCAATGATATACTTTCCATCGTGACTGAACGAACCCTTGATTTGCGAGGAGGCGTTCAAGTAGCCCTTGTACTTGCAGGACAAATTCAGGTCCCTCAAATCGTATAGGCGCACTCGGCTGTCATTGGAGGTGACCAATATTTTGTCCTCTCCGGGCATGGGCTCGATGCCGCTGATCTTGCGGCCAATGCGGTTCTTGCCGCGGGTAGAGCGCACATGGATCTGCGTGTGGTACTTGAGCTGATCCGTGTTGTAGAATATACAGCGCCCGTCGTAGCTGCCGACCACTGCAAACTGACCGTTCTGACAGAAATTAGCTGCCGTGATGAGCTTTGTCTGGCCATCCACCTCGTTCCACAGAGCCACCTTCTTGTCGGGTATATTCCACAGTCTCAGCTTGCCATCGAGGCTGCCACTCAGAAAGTATCGATCGTCGCGCGGATGAAAGGCAATGGCTGTGACAAAATCAATATGCTGGAAGCAGCAGAGGCACTCCTTTCTGGATATGTGCCACAGGCGGACAGTCTTGTCCATGCTGCTGGACAGGATGAAGTAGTTCTTTGACCAGCTAACATCCAGCAGATCCGAGGTGTGCCCGTTGTAGGTGCAGAAGGGCTTGGGCATGAATGGCCCTGTGCATTTCTCAGCGGCTGTGGCCATGGCAATGGCCTCCTCGGCCGAATGCTGCGACACGAGAGACTCCTGCGAGGGTGTGGGCGATGACTTTTGATCGGCATTGTATTTGTTGCGCATGTCCTGGGGAATACTCAATGAGCATTAGGCAAGACAAAATTTACATTTCCAAGAACTCTTACCTGAAAGAATGGATAGGCATCTTTTAAGACCCAAATTCGCAGAACCTTGTCCTGTCCAGCCGTGGCCAAGAGCCGGCCACACGAGCTGAACTTCATGCACCACACTGCGCTAGTGTCCTCGCCACTCAGATCCTGTACGTGCTGCAGTTTGGTGAATTCGTACGGCCCTTTGTTTGACGATGAAGCTTTGATTTTGATATTCTGCTCGGGATTCATAGCATCCACAATGTCGGCCACATCCTCCTTGTGCCGCGCATGCGAAACTTCCGATGCAATCGACTTGGCCTTGTCCACTGTCTTACGCATTGTGGTGCCAAAGAAGCGCTTAATGCGTGCCGTTTTCTTTTTCAGACGACTGCCGTCGTCCGTTTCGAGATCCTCTTCGTCGGGCACCTGGCCTTCAATGCTGGGGGGAATGCCAATCACACTTTCCTCATCGGACTCCTTTTGCGTCACCTCCAGATGCGACGTCAGCTTGAGGATGTGCAGCGAGAGTGGATCCCAGCCCTCAGGCACTGGGGGTGAACGCATCTCGGAGAGCGGCATATTCTCTCCCGTGTCAAGATTCTTCACAGGCACTTGCTCGAGTATCTCAAAGTCGGTTAGCTGCTTGCCAGAGCTAGTGCGCGTCCTCACATAAATGTTCATCTGCTTAAGCACATCTTCATCGCCTGCGGACTTTCGTCGTTCCTTCTCGTTGGTGACGCGATACAAAGCTGGATAGCTGTTGGGCAGAAACGATCAGAAATGTAGAATAGAAATATGCTAGAAAAACTCACCGCGAGGCACTGCCCAAGCTGTTGGAGCCGGTGCCCGCCAACTTGCGACGATTTGCGTTCTCCATGAGCATTTTCTCAATGCGCTCGATCTCATCCTGGGACGGACCCTGGGCCTTGTTGCTGGCCTCATCGCGGGGCTTAACAACGCAGCCACCCTGAATGGCCTTGAATAGATTGAGTCCCTGATTCGGATCGATGGAGCTGACGCGTCCTGGCGCCGAGTTGCTCTTGGCCGAGTTTGAGGGACTTGGTTTCGAGTAAACTGATGTGGAACTGCTACCCAGTGAATGCGAGGGCTTGGAGAGGGCAGCAATGGCCGTCGTGGCCAACATGGGACGTATATGCATGGCACTCATCGATGGCATTTGCACGTGCGACGAGGGCGTGGCTGTAGTCGTGGCCGATACGATTGTGTTGGTGGACGAGCAGGTCAATGTGTTGCTGGATGCCGAGGTATTGGCATCATTCAGCGAACTCTCAAACTCCAGGACAAAGTCATCGCGCAGCTTCTGCTGAGCATCGCGTACGCTTCTTACGGAACGAGTGTCGCTGTCGGTGTCTTCCGCGTCGGTTGGTCGATCGGCCATATTGAACTGATCCGAGGAACTGCTTGAAAAGTGTCGCGACTTCTTTTTCCTTCGCGGCGGGGCCACTGGCCCGCTTGAGGTGATCGAATCTGTCGTTTTCGACTGTGCAAGCTTTGTGCTTGCTATCACATCTGGCTCTTGCAACATGATTCCCACAGCAGCTGTTGCCTGCACTGACACTGAGGCATTCGCAGGTAGCCCAGCGACAGTGCCCGAGCCAGTGGGGGCTGCAGCATCCTGCTGCTGATGCTTGGGCGAAACACTTGGGGTACCCATACCAGAGGATGTGCTTGCTGTTCTCGAAGGCTGCGTCGCTTGTTGGTTCTGGGATTGCGTCTGTGCCTGCTGCTGCTGCTGTTGCTGCTGCTTCTGCTGGACATTCAGGGAGGCCAGGGACTCGCGATCAATACTGATGGCTGTGCATGAATTCGAGATTCGAGATTCGAGTATTTTGCTTAGTTTTTTGATGATTTGGTTGAATGTCAGATTCTCTCACTCACCCGAAGGGTCTATGCTGCCCGCCAATATCCGTCCCACGCGACCCAAGGATGTCATGCTCTGTATGCTCATCGCATCGGTTTCAATCACCTTGAACGGATGAGTGGATCGGTTCGCACTGAACATACCATCCGTGGAGCTATTCTGCAATCATCAAATAGCAAATTGAAATAATAAACATTGAGACAAGGCGATGAAGCATCAAAATGTTTACCTGCGAGTCGGGTGTAAGTGTATTTCCTGGATTATCGTCTTCATCGTTTTGCATGCACTGCCGGAGTTCGTGGAAGCGTTGTCTGCCATACTAGACGATTGGAAATGAAGAAAATGTTTATTCTAAACCATTGGAATGCAAATGCAATGCACCCGACACTTACTGCTCCGTGTACTGGCTTGGGTTCGGCGAAGACTACGGGTGCAATATCCTGTTGCTTTAGACGTGCTCCTAGACTGTTGGTGGGACTCCGTGTGGCAGGCGTTCCAGCGCCAATGGGAGTCGCATCGCTGTCCGATGACGCGGCTGCATTGACACGCACCGCGGGCTCGGGAAATATAAACTCCTGAGCCACCTCCGCCGGCAATCTACGACTGGAATGTACAATTTCATTAGTGTATTAGTCAGCACTGCTGGGATATAAAGATTAGAGTGAGGTGCGTACCCAAGTGTGGCATGACGATTGGGCGTTGTGTCTTCGGCATCGAAAAATTCCTCGGAACTGTCCGAGTCGGTCTCCAGCTTACTCATTGCCTTGTTGTGTTGTGGTTGTGCGTAGTCAATGCTGTTCGTTTGTATTACCTAACCACCTCAACCCGTTTCTGTATGCAAATTATGACGAAAGTACTTTTTTCGCTTTTTGTTATTAACTGAACTCCCTTTTGTTGTTGCAAGGCGTTACTCACACTCGAGATGTTTGTCGACTTACGTCGTTTTTGGCTGTCGCGCTAACGCAACAGTCGATTTGTTTAGCATTTTGGAAACATTTGAGGGTTAAAAAACATTTTACCACTATGAATTTTTGTAGAAATCAATTGTTTAATTGAGTTTTTTTTTTTTTGGTATTTAATCGCTTGCTATATCGAATTGGGGATGGTCGCACGACGATGAGTCCGCTGACCAGGTACATCAGTTCGATGACGGGGCTGTCGATATTTTCATGAAAAGGGTATGTTCGGTTTTGCTGTCGATATTTGTTGATGAGAACATAAAATATGATGCTTAGTTAAAATGTGTGGTCGTGTGTAAGAGTTTAACAAATTATATAATGTGAAGCGATGTCACTTTCATGGATTGATGTGTACGTGTAGGTCTAAGTGCAAAGGCAACAGAAGGCTGTCCAGAAATTAGGAACAGAAGGTTGCCAGTTAACCGGATCGGATTTAATTTATTGTGCTTCTTTCTATTCATTACTCCAAATTATCCTCATGTATTAATATTGCCAATTCTCTTAAAAAAAAGGAGGCTCTTGTGAGCAATAACTACTTCAGAGCCCTTTAGAGGCTGACTATCACAGAGAATTAGAGCTTTTCTGTATCTTTTTATATTAGATATTTTTACTGCCGTGAATATACCTGCAAGCTCTACAAAAACATAACTATTTTCAGTCCTGACCATATTGTTACTAGGGTAATCTAGGATTACCTATACCCTATAATATTTCCACTATCGATGTTTTCCCACCCTTAGTTTTCAGCGGAACTACCGATAAAATATTCCAAAATATACCTTCATATTTTAAAAATATGCCGTAATCTTAAATCATTTTCCTCGACTTTGATGTTCTATTTAATATCACCAGCTAGTTAGGATTTTTAGCGCTAAACCTTGAATTTTGTTCGATTTGTCCAACAGTTCTCCATAATATTGATTGACCCTTATGACTTGCTTTTTTAGATTGTTAGGAAAATAGAGTTCACACTAAAAAGGTAAATAGAATATATAGTAGCATAGAAAGTAAGAATGTAACGTAACGATTATATAACTACTTGTTGCTTGTAAGCAACATATAGTTATTGTTCTCACTACATAATTTTAAGTATGTAAGTATATCCAGAAGATATATCCTGCATAAGTGGAAGACCAGTGAAAGTTAATTGTGAGTCGATCCTCATGCTGTTAATATTCTAACTTCATGTCACCGTTTTGCTATACAGTGACAGTCACGCTCTCATCCCCATGCTGGAAATACTCGATTAGACATCGATAGCAATCAGCTGTTCGCAGCCATATTTATTTTTCACACGGCACACTAGTAAACAAACGTACATATTTATGTGCAATTTGTGTACTTGTAACCTTTCGCAGATCTCCGTGCTGCGCTATTAAACGCAAAGTTCTTCTGAAGGGACAACTATATCTCAAAAAGACAAAGATACTCCTCTAGAAAAAGAGAATCGTGCATTTAAATTGTTTAGTGGTTGCCAATATTCTCACACAACGCAACTGCTATTGCGCATTAGATAAATAAATAAGATATGTTTGTTCGCGAACGCAACAGTCACCAGATTCAATGAAAACAAAACAAAATACTTTTCCTTTGTGCCTCATTGAAGTCTCGAGGAGACGAGCACGTTGACGCCAAAAGAGCCAGCATAACGGTAAACAACCGCAATATAATAACTAACCTACGGTAAGGTGATGTTTGACTACATAACTGTGCATTCCCCCCACCCACGCAACACACGCCAAACAGCTAAGTAGCGGCCATATTTGATCATTTTTTGCACACAAGCACTTCAAGTTAATCTTGAAATCTGTGCCCAGCCGATCACTTCAACATTACCTGACATATGTATTACCTGTTATCAACGCTTCAGGCTTACAGACATACATATGTACAAAAACAAAAGCATTGATTTGGTTAGACAACAAAGCGAAGTGAACTTGTTTGGAAAACTGGTTTTGGCTCGAGTCTGGTTTAAACGATTTAGCTAAGAATCCAAAGGGTTATAATGATGAAATACTCTCGTGTGAGATAAATCCTTCATACGTGCATAGGTGTGATGAAAACAAAGAAAATTAATCTTAATTTCATTTGTTCCGGTGAAAATTAAAATACAGTCAGCTGACTGGCAACAGTGTGTGTGTATGTTATCAACACTGTGCTAGCAAATATACATTACAATGAATGGAATTACATGTGTTCGAGCACATATGTATGTATGTACATATTGTGATTAGTTGAATGCCGACGTTATCGTTTAGGGCACCAAATTGTTTATTCCTAAACTCTTACACATGTCCAGCACCAGCACAGCACGTTTCTTCTTGATAATCAGCGCTTGTTAATTTCAGTTTGCTGATTTGTCATGTCTCTTTTCTGTAGTGTAGTGAAGAGTGCAAAATTATCGGCGCCATTTATATGTCAAGCGAAGCGAGAGCAGAGCTAGTCCACTACATTATTCTGTTGTCAATAATGTGATTCATGTAATTCATAATCGCTTAGCAACTGAAATTATCTTAGGCACACACCACATGGTGCAAATACTATATTGTATCGTATACAGCATGGAACCCCCAAGATACAGTTTCCATTCGATCTGTTCTGTTCTGTTCTCTGCTGTCTATAATAATGAAAACGAAAGACGTTGCCGCTCAGAACGAGCTCAGTTACCGGCACGATAAGACGACGGCGACAAATTGTGTGTGTGCGAAAGCTTGGAGCATAAATTTCCGCATTAGTAACAGTCAAGTGTGTTATAGTTATGGTTCTATTGTGTTAACAGTTGAAATTATACAAAAACACCGCTACACCACGCCCATTGTCACCCATTTGTGCAAATGTACTCGTATTACTGGTGCTCTATGATACATAAATATGAACTAAACACTGTGTACATGTTTTAAATACAACATTGAACTGTGTGCAACAGATGAAACAAAATCTGTGAGCCATATACACTCTCCTGTCTCTATCTATTGGAACACTTTATTATAGAGCCTCTGTAGAAACCAAATATACAGATTTCTTGTTCGTCCAATTCCCAAGGTATACAGAGAGTATCCAGAGTACGCTGTTCCATTATCGTTTCTTTGTATGAAAATCAAGCAACGACTGCAAAAGATACGAGAGTGAAGCTATCTCGCTCGGATTTTCTCGCTGCAGCATTTTCTGTCCCTGTTTCGGGCGCTGCTGCTTAAACGCTTTTACAAATGAAAATCACAAAATGATCAGCCATGTCATCAGTGTGATTTCATTTTGCAGTGCAATGAATGGCACTTCAAGAGACGCTGCCAGTGGCCGTTTTTCCCAATAATACGATTGCCGCTTAACAAAGCCACCAACATCAAGTCATGCCAGTGGTATGGGTGGTAGTGACAGTAAGGCGTCTACCAATATCTTATCGCGAAAAAATTGAACAATTTAAGCTTCATCGTGCAGAACAGCAGCAGCAGCAGCAGACACATCAAACAAAACATCAAATTAGAAGCCGAACTGAGAACTGAGACGTGGGAGTACCCAAAAAGCGTATTTTGAAATTTCATTTAGTATCTTTGTGGACACTAAAGGCGACGGATATCCATTTTAAGGATTGCTCCTTCAGTGCCTGTAGATCGAATCTGATTTTTGTGATTCTATTGAGATAATTATAATTTCTTTGTAGTTTGTTGATCATTGGATAAGTGAATGTAAGGACTGTGAAGTGATTTGTGTAATCTTTGCAGTTGATCGAATCTATGATCAATTTGTGACTTTGCTTAACGCTTTCCACCTGAAGTTAGTCTTCAAGCGAACATATACTTACATTGTAACGAAAAACTTAGGTACAAACCTAAACATAGTTGAGTCCATGATCTTGCTCCTTATAGCGTTTGATTGACTGCCGCTCTTTGCTAAATACATCTCTAGTCATACTTAAGCCTTAAAGACTTCAATTTTACACAGACTTGCTTATCGAGCATGACAACAGCAAGCGGAGGGGTGCTACGGCTCCCCTATTGAATGACTGACGTACGTCCATTGTCGATATCTAAGAGATTTTCTCATCAACTTGTCTGTTGATACTGGCAACGCATCTGGGTATTCCTTTACTATGTTGCCAGGTAGCAGAATTCTGGAACTGATTCAGTCTGGCCTGACTTATTTTTTATATTTGTAAATTTCATTAGTTTTTCATAAAAAATTCAAATTTTGGCTTTCAGCTGGGACACAGGCGTGGCACAAATTGAGTTAAGAAGCTAATGGACATGATCAGACAGTGATTGAACACATCATTAACGCACGTGCAGACAAAAAATAAACGACGAACAACCGGAAGAGTCGTCGTCCAGATCCAGAGACAGTTCAGGAAACAGCAGTAGCTGAACACACAACAGACACACACACACACAATGAGCACAAATAGCAGCTTTTTTGATGAACATTTCAATATGCTTTATGCCAATCTGATGAACAATTATGTGCCAGAGTACTTTAAGAGCTTCCAGTATACCCCATGGGTGTTTTCGCTGCTGGGGTCGGTGGTTATCGGCCTCAGTGGCATCTTTCCACTGTTCATCATTCCGACACAGGAGAAAATGGACAAAAATGGATTCAAAGATCGTAAGTGTGATTCACAGAGATGGTTTTTTGTCCTTCCCCTACTTAACGTTGTTTCTTGCTGCAGCTGCGGAATCAAAGTTTCTGCGAGTGCTGCTGAGCTTCGCCGTGGGTGGACTGTTGGGGGATGTGTTCCTCCATTTGCTGCCAGAGGCATGGGAGGGGGATCACCAGAGCTCTACGGGGGACTCCGGCCACCCGTCGCTACGCTCCGGATTATGGGTACTCGCTGGCATATTGATCTTCACGATAGTGGAGAAAATCTTCTCCGGCTACACGAGCGCAGATGAGGAGAATCCCCAGCCAAAGTGCGTGGAAATCGCCAACTGCCTGCTGCGTCGCAATGGTGGCCAGATGCCGGAGGGAGGAACCTCCGAGAGCTGCGGTGGCGCCTGCGACATTGAGGACGTGGACAAAGTTTGTTTCCTGCGTGAGCGGGAACAGAAGTCCAAGGAGCAGAAAGAACAGCCCCGAAAGGTCGCGGGATACCTGAACCTGCTCGCCAATTCTATTGACAACTTCACGCATGGCCTGGCGGTGGCTGGCTCTTTCCTTGTCTCCTTTAGACACGGAGTTCTGGCTACATTTGCCATTCTGTGTAAATATGATTGCAGGGTTCAATTATGCATATATTTTTAATTGGGTTTTCCTTGCAGTGCACGAGATCCCTCACGAAGTTGGGGATTTCGCCATTCTTCTGCGTTCCGGCTTCAGTCGCTGGGATGCGGCACGGGCACAGCTGCTAACAGCGGGCGCAGGACTACTTGGTGCCCTGGTGGCGATTGGAGGCTCTGGTGTAACCTCAGCCATGGGTATGTTCTCGCAAATTAACTAAAATTATCATTTACTGAACTTTCTTATTTATCTTTACAGAGGCACGCACCTCGTGGATCATGCCCTTTACCGCTGGCGGTTTTCTGCACATTTCGCTGGTCACAGTATTACCTGATCTCTTAAAGGAAGAGGAGCGCAAGGAATCCATTAAGCAGCTGCTGGCCCTGGTCTTTGGCATTGCGTTAATGGCCATCATGACGACGCTTTTCGAACACTAACCTAACCCTAGCAAGACGCCGAGCAGCACATCAGAATAGTTTATTCCATAAATGGTTCCAGGACAGGGAGGGCCGTTTTTTGGCTGTCCAAAATTGAAATGAATTTGTTGTACTTTACGGGATGCGCCCAGCCACACGTCCTATTTTGCGTTATGTAATTATAGCCGATACGAATGATATTTAAACTACTGTTAATAATTACGTATTATTGTACCATACGAAACATGAATAGAAACTCTGTTTTTTAAAGAAATCTCTTCTTATTTTCGCAACACAAAAGAACAGCTCGGGAAATTCTTCTATCAAAAGAATCGGTTTTTATTTTTGTTTTCTTTTTGCAAGTCCATTGATCATATGAACGCTTCGCCTGCAAACTTATCTAGGGCCATTTACTTCTTAGACTTGATCTTCTTAAGGTAGAATTCCAATTCCTTGCCTTCCAGAATGTAGCCGTCGGAGCGACCGCACTGACCGGGGCGGGAAGAAATGCAGGCTGGAAGGGAACAGAAAGGAAATGGATTAGCAAAACGAAAGTCAAACAATCCACGCAGAGCATAAGCTTTGTAAATCAGAGTAACTATGACAAGCCGTAATCACACCCAACAGGCTTGCATCGTTCTTAAAACAAGAACTTTGCAATAAAGTTGTTGGATCGCTAAGGATTTTACATCACTTTGGTACAACTTAAAATGAAATAACAAAGAAAATACACACCCAAGATACGGCCAGAAGTGAACTGATCCTCCAAGGCCTGCTCAACTTTGCCAAACTTTTGACGCTCCAGGTACTTCTTCATGACCTTTTCGCTGCGCTTCTTGGTCAGCACGTCGTTCTCATCCTCCTTCTGTGCGTGCTTGGGGTTGCGCTTGCGTCCCAAGGGCAGAACGTAGTGGGATTCGTACCATTGACGGAATGGCGTGGCATCGATGACCACAATGCTGTTCTTCACCAGGGTCTTGGTGCGCACCAGCTCGTTGTTGGATGCATTGTAGACGACATCAGCAATGCGAGTCTTGCGAGCAACACCCTCAGAGGCCCAGGCAAAGTTTCCGTTCTCCAGGCGCAGGGCACGCAGTTTGCTGTTGCCTCCACGAGTGCGCACAGAGTGCACGCGGCTGGAGCCAAGCTGTAATGAAAGAGACCAGCCGTTTAGTATGTCTGCACGCTACACTCCTAGCCAGATCACTTCGTTGAGACAGTTGAGAATCAGTAGTCCGAACATAAAGCTTTTAAATCATCAAACGGTAGCACACGGTTTGGTAAACCATGCGCAATTACAGTTGACACGCGTTAACATCATTTTAGCATAGCAATCAGCTATGTGTACACTTCTCTATGGCAGGGCACAGGTTGAGGGATCGCTTACCTTGGTGTTGGCGGCGGGGCGGCCCAACTCGAACTTGCGCTTCTTGCGGAGCGACTTGCGCTTGCCACCAGTGGAGCGGCGCTTGTGTGAACTATCACGGCTAATACCTGTGAACAATATTAAAACACAAATTAAAACGGGTCCCATTTGCCGTGTTTAAATATCAAGACCATTTTTCACACACGAAAACACGCACGCCAACCACAATGTATGGGCACGGGACTTTGAGGGTTGAAATTATTGAAAAACGCAGCTAAATTCTTGAATTTATAGTCAATCCGTTGCCTGCGCAGTTGCAAACATACTCCTCACACACTTTTACATTGATTCGATGCATTTCTGAGCCAATTTCCTTGATATTTTAACGCAAATCGCACGAGCCCACTTACCCATGTTCGAGTAAAAAGCGAGAAAGAAAGGAAAAGACACGCACAACACCTCGTGTCAAAATTTTAAGGTTACTTTTTTGACATTTGGAACTTATGGGCAACCCTTTGTTCGAGAGCTGACTATCGGCTGCCACTTTTATCATGCGCATTGCAGCACATTTGGTGTTGCTTTGCTGTACATTGTACACGGTACACCACGAACAAAGCGAACTAGAAAACCTTTGTCAAACGGGGTGACCGTTTAAGGTATAATATATACTTTTCAGGATATTTTGATGAAAGGAATGCAATAAAAGGAAGTCGTGAAAACTAGCCAATCTTGTGGAGAACTGATTGATAAATCGGATAAAATTATTGTTTTAGCGTGGAGACTCCTAACTAGATATTAATATTAAATAGAACATCAAAATCGAGCATGTTATCGTATATTTTCGAGGCCCTGACGGTATATTCTATCGATAATTTCGGTGACACTGTTGGCAAAACAATTATTTGTTCTTTGGAACCTAAATTTAATTCAAAAACTGTTCTTTTGAACCTAAGTTTAATTCAAAAACTACCGAATCTATCGTGTCTGTGAATGTACGAGTTTTGAATGCCATTATGGTTGGAAAAAACTTCAAGGCCCTCGCCCAGTTCCATCGCCTAACCGAATACATAGTACAGTGCAAACATTGTGACAAAACACTCTCCTCCAAGCACACCTCATCGAATCTGACGCGCCACTTACTCAGGAACCACAAGCTACTGGCCCGACAGATTTTCGCGGGCGAAGAGGGCAAAATGCTGGCCGAATTGAAGGATGAGCTGGAGGCGGCCTCCGCCAATGAGGACATTCACATGAACATGGACGATCTCGACGGGGATGGCGATGGCGATGGTGAGGGCGACGGCGAAGTTGATCGCGAGGGCGAAACCAAGAGTGCAGTTCGTACGATTATTAGCGGTCAGCAGCAGTTGGATCGGCAGAGACATGAAGCGGAGATGCGGAACAAAGTAATTGGCAAGAACAACAAGCTGTGGGCGCACTTTATCCGAATATCGGAGTTTACTGCCAAGTGCAAGCACTGTGCAAAGACATTATCCTCCAAACACTCGTCGTCCAACTTGATGCGTCACATCGTGCGCCGCCATCACAATCTGTCAAAGACCTTAGACCACTCGCATCATCACTTGATGATGCCCAAGAAGGAGATCGTGTGCAACATTGATCGCAGGCAGATGTCGGATCCTCTGGAAAAAGTCAACTTCGATGATGTAGACAGCATCATAGAGAAGGTGGCGGATCATTTGGAGGACGAGGTGAGTGTAATGTTTTTGTTCCACTGCATACGGCAGCAGTAAATGTAATACATGTTTACTTTAAGGTAACTTCGAACTCGCTCCAGGAACCCTTCTACGAGTACGTCGTCGACAACACCGTGGATGCTGGGGACAAGCATGATTATCCGGAATCGAGTGACATGCATGACATGGTGCAGGCGGACTCGGCATCGCTTTCGGAGACTACCACGCAAATGGACGAAAAGCTGAAGGCTGAGACGATATACTTTAATGAGATGGCCGAATTGGCTAGATCGAAGCGGAGACTCATTGACCTGCAGACCAAGAAGCTGCTTCTCGACATGAACGTTGTGGATAACTAACAATAGTCAGACGGCACATGGGCGGAAACGTGTTCTTAACTTATATAGTAGATGCAATTGTCGGCGATATGATAAATTAAATATATAACAAATTATACCTAACAGTTTTGGCGCCTTTATTGTCCGACAAAGTCATCGCGATACAGGCCAAGGCCGAGGCAGCGATGTTGGTTTGTTATTGTTTTGCGGCAGTGTTTGTTTATTGTTATACCCGGTACTCGAAGAGTAAATAGGGTATATTGTATTTGTGTGAATAACGGTTGTATGTAACGCACAGAAGGAACCGTTTCCGACCTTATAGAGTATATATATTCATATTATATTATCACATTATAGAAAATTGCTTCATCATTCGAAAAAAATTAAAGTAGCATCTCTAATAGTTGAAACTAGCTGGTAATATGAAATGGAATATCAAAACTGAGGAAATGGTAAATTAACCCATTTATAACTCTGTTATATATGTATATTTTTCAATGGTGGGTTGTGTGAGCTAACATTACTTACATTACATTTTTATCGATAATTAAATTTATAATTACATTTTTACATTAATGTTTGCGAAAGCTACCAGATGGGCCAACTATCGTTACATTTATGTTTCTTGAAGAACATGTGAGAAAAAAGGAAGAGGTGAGACGATTTAACAGCTCGGCAACCCACCTCACCTTTTTACAATCTTTTTCAGCCTCATAATGAACAGTGTTACATCTATCGATAATAAACTTCCATCGATAGTGAACTTCCATCGATGATGTTATTCATGTCGATGTTTTTTCCAAGCAAAGTGTTTATTCTCACAGCATTTTTCTTAAAAATTCAATAAAATCAGCGCCAAGGGTAAATAATGGCTACTTTTTCTCCCAATAAACTGCGGCAGTGCTCACGGTTCATGGGCGCACCTTGTACACCAGAAAAGGAGCTGCAGATGTGCGATGCGAACAAAATAAAGTCGTGCGCCAATCCCACTTACGAATGCAGCCAGACGCGAATTGACGGACATGAGTTTTGCATTCGCCACATTCTACGCGATCCCCGTGCCAACTACCGTCAGTGCACACATGTGTATACAAACGGAAGAAAGTGCATAAACGCGGTGCCCAAATATGACAACAAGAAGGAGCAGATACTGACCACGCTATGCTTTGAGCACAACCGACAGACGCAGCTGCAGAAGACACACATAGCCGTGGGTCGTCTCCGGAGTGGCGTCGAGTCCAATGAGACATTGCTGAACAGCCTATCCCATCACTTGAGCGTGGAGGATATCATGATCGAGTCTCCGCAGATAGAGCTCGATGACGATTTGATTGATGTTGTATCGCCGCATGCGGCACCGCTGGGTAAGCCAACAATCAATACAGTACAGCATGGCTGGAGTGGATTTCATGTACATTTCCATTATAGTTCATCAGGATTATCGAAACGAAATAGAGCAAGTTGTAGAAAAGGTGCGACAGCGTCGACGAATTCTGGATTATGCCTCGGACAGTTCCAGCAATGATGGAGATCCGCCATGTGTTAAGAACACCGGCAAGGATATCGACTTGTATGAATCGGACCACGAAAGCAACGACTCTGAAGACGATGATCCACTAAAGTAAGATTATTAACTAGAGTCCAGTGGTGGCGAAGTGCTTTAATTATTACTTTTAGGCATGCCGGCGTTTACACTCGATCTGAGGCTGTTCGGATTGCAGAGTCGAAAGTGGAAAAGCTTCAGGGCCTTTACCGCGAGGAGCTGAGCCACTTGCAGCATGTTCTGAAACAAAGGCGACGACAGTACTTGCACGACATCCGCCGAGAACGGGAAATCTACTGTACGGTCCAATGTTATTTCAGTGTTCTCGTTTCCAGGTTTCTAAGTTTTATTTCTATTTTTGCAGGCAGCATCCACGATCAGCTTAAGGAGACGCCGCACGAGCGCAAGCTCTACGAACAACTAAAGGCGCTCAACAGCTACCATCGTCGGCAAGGAGTTGAAGCGGTTCTCTACAAAAAATTCAAAGAGAAGCGAGCACGGGACACGCTCTTTACAACGAAGTCGGCCAACAATCCCAAGTGCATTTTTACAGAGGGCGGCGTCAAGTGTGGTGAGCGAACGCTGCCATGCTGCAAGCACTGCCGCAAGCACATATTAGAGGATAAACGTCAGGTGCTCTTCCGAGCATGCGGCGTCGAACGAAGCGGTGTTGTGTGCCAGGAGCCGGTAACCAGCATGCTCGAGGACTCGAACTGTGTGCTGCATCTGAGCGTGGTGCCGCCCAGGCGTCAGTATATACAAAAGGTGGGTTAAATTAAAATCTAAGCCTAAGCCACAACATTTTCATCAATTACACTTAGCCTTGAATGTCGCTTCTGCTATTGTAATGATAATTCAAACTGTACATCATATTTTGCCACTCCCAAACAACATTTGAAACTAGTTCTTAGACCTATCCATACATAATTAATTGTAGTAGAACTACGAGTATGTAGGTAAAGATATGTCTACATACATGATACGATTATTGAACAGCTTTTGTGATCGACCATGAATAAATGACCGAACCGAACCGAACCGAACTATCTATCATCTTCTGGTTTTATATGGTAAGATAGACGATGGTTTGTATTATAAGTTAACCATGAGGCTTAGTGTTGTGGAACATCGGAGAGTGTGGAGAGTGTATATATCCCTTAGATGAACCCCCAGAAGTGCACGGCATATTAGTTTTAATCACAATCATCTAACGTAAATCTCATTTTTATAGATTTGCTTTTTATTGACGTACCTACCCTACTATATCTCTTCTCACAGAAATGCGAATCTGAGACCGAAGACGACGATGTCCCTACAACAAGTACTTTCATAACTGAACATGCAGATATATCTGCAGACAACAGGCTTTCCAGAAGCATTCGCAATGTCACCACAGTACACAGAGACGACAGAAAAACGACAGAAATTCAAAATCTCAAAAAACAATCGAGCGCTGCGTAAACCTGTGTGGAAATTTAAATTCAATTCAATTACTGTAGTAGGCCAAGGAAAATGTTGTTGCATATTACATGTGTGTCGTACACCCACCAAATTCGTACAGTTTATAATTATGTTGATTGATTGTTCACAAAACTGATTGATAATTACATGACGTGTGTTTTATTTTATATAAATTTAACAATTGAGATATTTTACTGATAGTTCTTCATTGTTGTTCAATTGGCTTACTTAAAAATTAATGACTGTAATTATTTTGATCTTAGAGCACAGTTATAAAATATCAGTTATCAGTTTCTCCATTCAATAATATCCCTAGTGAAATATTTACAGATTATAATCGGAATCGGAATTCGATGGCAAATGCGCTAACTTATAGTACAATAAACAATTAAAAGTACAAGAAATACATATACATATATCCAGCTAAGTACGGCTCTAGTCTGTCTCTGTGTTTGCTCACAGTTCTGTTGTGGTCTCCACCTCTGACCGATCCAAATCATTCAGGTACGAGAAGCCAATTTGGCCATAGTCTCGCTTTCCAAACGAAACATTCTCATTGGTGCAGCTTATCTGATTGTGGCCATCACCAGTTGATCTGCAGAGTAAAAGTTTATTGGGTTACGATTCACTACCGATGTTTGTGTGTATTTACCGTTGGAAGAGCGGATTGGTGATGGGCAACTCTCCGCTGTACATGCGATTATTGAGTTGGCCGTGACGCCCCAGCGTGCTGCTGTTCATCAAGTCACCATTTGAAGAACTTTCCACAAATGTATTCCCACGTCTACCCATCGTACTGTAGGCATTATTTTTGGCAATGGCCAAATTATTCCGTCCCATCGTGTCCCCATTGGATGCCCCGTTCTGGTAGTGATTGCTATTCTGATGCTTGATGCGCCCCAGAGTCAGGGTGCCGGAGAGAGCACCGTTCGCGTTGTGCGGCGAGCCAAGTGGATTGGCATTGTTGCGTGTGTTGATCTCCAGTGTGCGATTGAATGTGTTTTGCCTGTTGTTTATGGCCAGATTGTTGTTCATGTTGTTGATGTTATTGAGATTGTTGTGGCGTCGAAGTGTGGCAATGGTAGCCGTCGTTGCATCTGAATGTGATGGACTCGACTGACCACCTGGCACAAGGGTGTTGCCGTTGCCATTACCGTTCTCCTTGTGCGTTATGTAGCTGACATTGTCCAGCGAGAAGGCATGGTTCTTGGCGCTAAAGTCCAGCTGCAGATCATCATCACCATCGGGCGGCACTGCCATGGCCAGCATCTGCGTTTCATACTCCTTCATGCTGGCCACAGTCTCACTGACATTCGAAGCCTGCTGGTTGACAATGACGGGGTCATAGCGCGTTGGACTCGTTGAGGAATACTGCCGCATGCGTTGCTTGAAGTTTTTATATCTAAAGGGGGGATGGTTTAGTTATTAACAGTCCTCTATGGCATCTAAGCTACGTACTTTGACCACGAAATGCAAATGTAGATAATTCCAATGGTGCCCAATATCAGAATAATGAGCGATATGGCAATTAGCGTAAAGGGAAACACTTCGTCATCGATGTCTATGGCGGCCTTGATCTAATAAAACAAAGTCAGAAATGTAAATCTATAAATTGTGTCTCTTTCGATTATAGCTTTTACCTTATGAACATGTTCTTTAATTTCTATTGGCACTGAAATGCCATCAGCCTTGGCTCGTGCCAGAGCAAAGTTCAGCTCCAAGCGGGCAGCGGGTTCCAGCAACGTGGTCTCCACAATACTATCATTGCGCTTTAGCAGCTTCTCCGACTTCGGATCGATGAGATAGAACCACACATCCGTTGCCGCTTGGTTCTCGATCACTGTGCCATTGTTGGCCAAATACTTTTGGTTGCTGAAACGCTCAATGCCGCTGACGAGTCCGGTTTTCTCCTCCAGCAGCTCCTCCACCTCTGTGTGGTAGTTGCGCAGTTCACTGGGCGCAGCGCTGGGAAACGACAGTGCCATACGATTGATGTCTGTCAGCTTATTCACTACGATTCTGGCTCTGGTGCGATGTGAGCCCTGCTCTTGTTGGCCATCGCTGTCCCGTGCCTCAACCGAGAAGGTCATGGGAAAGGCTTCTTCGTTTTTGAAATGTCTCGCAGTGCGCAGAACGCCGTCTTCAGTCATCATGAAGAAGCTTGTTGGCTGCAGGGAAATATAAATTATTATTAGATCCCCTTGATCTGAAGATCTAAATCTGCCTTTAAGTTCTCACCAAATTGTCTCCGCTGTCCTCATCGTCGTAGAGCTTATACCGAACCATTCCAAACTTTCCAGAGTCACGATCTGTGGCACGCACCTGCAGAATGGTCGTGTCCACATCCATGTCGGAGGTAACCACAGTGTAGAAGGTGTCCCGCTGGCCTCGCAGTCGATTGAACACAAACTCTGGCGCATTGTCGTTCTCGTCCTGCACGATTATGTTCACAGTGGTCTTATCCTTCAGCGGGTTGACAAAGTACCGATGGGATACAAGACGCAGCTGGAGCGTGTACGAGGATTTGTTCTCGAAATCCAACGACTGAACCAGGACTATGCTGCAGCCATGGTCGGCCAGGCTAAGGTTGAACCTTGCCTCATCGTTGCCATGCACAAACTCGCACCTAAAGTCTGCCGGCCCGCTGGCCGATTGCTTCGAATTGATGATCTGGACAATCTTCAGAGTGCTGTTCACTTCAGTGGACTCGGGCACGCTGGTCGTGTAGCTGTCGTCACTGAAGCCCAGGCCTATATTCTCCGTGCTCAGCATTAAGCCGCTCTGCAGCTTGGTCTCCATGTCCCTTTCGTTGTTCTGCGACAGCGCAAGATGTCGCACATCCACGCGCAGAGGCGCCACCGAGCTCAGCTGAGGTTCGCCCATGTCATAGGCGCGAATGTCCACATGGTACTCTGTGTCCACTTCTTTGCGCAGCTCATCGCGGATGCGCACTGCTCCCGTGTCCGGATCGACCTGAAAGTATTTGGGTGCCTTGCCGCGTCCGACTATCTCGTAGCGGACCACATTTCCGGGGGAGGTGCCATCCCCATCGATGGCCGGCAGAGTGGCTATGATGGTGCCAATGGCCTGGTCATCGTTCACCGTCACCGGATCGGGCACGGTTATGAATCGCGGCGGCAAATCATTCCGATCCTCGACATCCACAACCAGCTGAAGTGTGTCGCCCGGCCCATCCCCGTCGTTCTCAATGGTTCCAATTGTCAGCTGGTGCTGCCGCTGGTTCTCATAGTCCAGTCCCTTGATTGTGTGCACCTCTCCCGAGGTGGCAGACACCTTGAACAGCTCCGCATCGCCCTTGCGTAGCACGTAGGTTATTTCTGGCATTGTATCCGGATCGAAGGCCTGCACCGTGGCCACCAGGAAGTTCACCTCGTTCTCCGGTATGTGCACATCGATGCGAGCATCGCTGAACTTTGGCACCTCATCGGGAATGTCGTGCACCATCACCGTCACACTGGCAGTGCCCAGGCGGGCGTCGGGCGCCCCATCCTTGGCAGTCACCACGAACTTGTACTCATTCAAGCGTTCATAGTCCAGCTGGGAGGCAGTTCGCAGCTCTCCGGAGGTTCCATTGATGGTAAAAGGCACATCCGTGGGTATGGAGTAGGTGATCTCTGCATTGATGCCCTCATCCGCGTCTGTGGCATGCACTACGCCAACGAAAGCATCCGCAGCGCCCTCATCCACTTGGAAGACGTACGGCAGCGTGGACACATCAAACTCGGGATTCTTGTCGTTGATGTCAGTCACCTTGATGTTGACTGTGGCGCTGCTGGAGAGTCCGCCACTGTCCTCGGCTCGCATTATCAGTTGGTAGCGCGTCAAGCTCTCTCGATCCAATTTGCGGATGACAATGATGACACCCGTCTCCTGGCCCACGGCAAACTGACGCAGGTCGTTGCCGGATATGATGGAGTAGACAACGGCATCGTTCTCCGGATCGTCTGCATGCACCACGGTGACTGTGGAGTTGATTTCCGCACCCTCGCTAACCTGCACCTCGTAGATGGGCTTTTGGAAGCGTGGCGGCTTCGTGTTTGGTCCCGGCGTCACACTCACCTCCACAATGGCCTGCGAGGAGAGTCCTCCCACATCTGTGGCCTGCACCGTGATGGAATATTGCTCCCCAGCCAACAGTCTTCCGTGGGTACTGATCTCACCCGTTTGCTCGTCGATGGTGAACTTTTGAATGCCATTGTTGGACACGTGATAGATGGAGTAGGCGACCACGGCATTCGGGCCCTCATCGTTGTCGGTGGCCGTCACCTGTGTGACCAGGCGACTCTCGCTCTGATCCCCGGTATTGGCTGTGATCGAAATGGGTGAGACCATTGCCAGCTTGGGCGCATTGTCGTTGACATCCCGCAGATGCACTGTGAGGCTGAGTGGGGCGCTGGCAGCGTTTGTGCGCGGCTCCCGGGCGACAACCTGAAACTTGAAGCGGCCCGGGGCAGGCGGATCCCGATCGAGGTTGTCTTCGTTCACCACCAGAATCCCTGCACTGGTCACATTAAACGAAGGCGTCGTCAGCTCGTAAATATAATCGGGCTTTGGATCACCCTCGCCCAAGTCTGCGTCGGTTGTTGTGAAGGATATGGGATTGCCATTTGCATCCAATACTCTCGTTCCTATAGCGGAGTTTTCATCCACATAGCCCTCGGTGGCAGAGGAGGATATGGCCGGGGGATTGGCATCCACCGGCTTAACCGAAATCGTCAGTTTGGCCGTGGTGAAACGTCGCGGTGCAGGTGAAATCTCCTCTGCGCGCACGATTATGTCATATCTCTTGGCGGTGGACGTGTCAATGGCTTTTGTTTGCTTCAGCACTCCCGTTTGCTCATCGATCTCAAAGTAATCCTCATAGTTGCCAGGCATTCCGCTGGCAAAGCTGTAGCGTATGCGCGAGTTGATCGTATCCAGATCCACCGCCTGTATTCGCTCTGGCAGCACATTGAGCACACCCAGCAAGGAGCCTGCCGGCACAGACGCCGTGTACTCGGGGTTTATGCAGGCGCCCTCGAGCAGCACACAGCCACGATATATAAATGATGGATCCAAATCGTCCGAGTCGGCTATATTCACCGTTAAAGTGGTGGTCGAAGAAAGTCGATGTTCGGTGTTGCGTGCACGATCCTGAAAGTGTAGCGAAAAGAGTGGCCAGATGTTGAGACTCGCATTAAATGTTTAGTATTTTTTGTTAACTTACCGAAGCTACGATGGTCACATAATAGCGCTGAATCTTCTCATAGTCCAAAATCTTTGAAACAGTAACCTGCACACAAATACTCGTATTAATGTCAGCAAAACTGTTAAGAAATAAACTTACCTGTCCCTGGTGTGGAAATGATATGGCAAAGGTGCCATACCCGTCAGCACTCGTGAGCTTCTCATCTTCGGTTGAATTGATGGGTTTATTTGCAATAAAATACTCTACCAGTCCGTTTACACCTGCATCTTTGTCGAGTGCTTGAATGTTGCGAAAGATTGTAGTTCCCACCGGTGTGCTCTGTTTAAAAAATAGAGTTTAAAGTTGCAGTTAAACGGAGATTAGTACGAGCTGGAGTCACTTAATACACTCGTAATTAGTTACAGAGTTGAATTTGGCATTCGTTTAACTTTGTTCATTTAATTAGTGCATTCCAAAGATGTTTTCCACTCGGCAGACAGACTCCCTCGGGAGTGCCGCTTTAAACGGCAAGTGCATGCCAAAAGCATCCTCTTCGGAGTATATTCCATGTGGACTGACAGACTGCCATAATGGGAACTGGAACTTTGTTTAACACACATTCTCGTATGTATTTATGGGAAAACAAACTGGCTAATTATTCGCTGAAGTTGAAGGGTTTTTCTTCAGCTAAAGTTAGCTTTATTGAAACACCAACAAGCAACCAATAAGCCGGCAAAAATAAACGATTTTTGATGGATAAGAAGTTAAAGCCATAAGCGAATACACACAATTGGCTCGCCGCATCACGTTGCCAAATGAATTATTTATGAATAAAATTCCCCTAGGTATGGTTCACATTGTGAATCTCGTTCTGTACATATTTGAGTAAGTTTATTGCAAGCTCATTGCTTATTTCTGTGCCAATTGTATGAAGATCAGAATGGTACGAGCATAGTGGTAGTCCTTGAAGAAGCTTATAATTATTCAGAGTGATGTATGGGGTCTTAAAAGTGGAGAACTAGTGGAACGCTTCTCTTTTGTTTCGTGGCTGGTGCTTTCTAATATGTCAACTGTTCTGTAATTGAACGTTATTAGTCTAAATACGTGATTAACAGACGGAAATACTATTGTAGCGTCTGGTGGAAGGTGGATGGTGGATGGTGGATGGAGCCTTAGATGTGATGTTGTGTCTCTACATGCAATTGTTGCTGTTGCTGTTGCTTTTGGACGTTGTTGGGGCACGGAGCAACATGAACATGCTGCATCAACATGCGACGTGGACAACACATGCTTGTCTGCCACTTCATTAGTGTCTTGTATGTTGTTGCTGGTTTGCTGGCTTTGCCATCGAGAAGGCTATGCACATTCACCTGACTCGGACTCGGACTTGGACTCGCTGTCTCTACCTCTGCCAGCAGTGGAGCATTTGTGGCAACAACTGTGGCTGGTACGCGAACGCGAACTGGACTGGTAGCTCGCGAACGTTGGGGAGGGGAAAATGTAGCAGGCAGGAGGCAGGAGGCAGACTCAGAGGCACACAGAACAGGCAAAACTTTGGCGCTCCAAAAAGCTGTTCGTGTCTTGAATGGTTGAAATCTACTTACCTCGGGTACGGTGACCTCATAGGGCGTGTTCATGAAACGGGGCGCATTGTCATTGATATCCGACACGCGCACAATAATGGGAATGTTGCGCTTCTTATGCGACGATCGAATGGTGCAGGACACCTACAAAAGAGAAATGGCGTAACACTGTGAGTTCGGGTGCATCATCATCGGAGGTTCGTTAAACAATCCATTACGGCTCTTAATTCATCTGGACTTGAAGACAAACGCCGCCTGGGGAGCTCGACGCGACTCACCTGGAACACAATGTGACTGAGATTCTCCTCATCCCGATCCAGGGGCTCCAGCAGCTGCAGCCTCTTGCCGATCAATTGAAATGTTGGCTGTCCCTTTGGAAAAACTAGATCCAGATATATTTCCGTCTCCGGATCACCAAAGATGGGCAGTTCCGCGGGAGTCGTTTGCTGACCAATAACTATAGCAGATACACAGAAACATAGACACATAAATATTCATTAAAGTTGGTCTAAATTGATGTTTTTATGCTAGACACCAGAGCAGTGGAAAGGAAAAAAGAACTAGTTGATGTAGCACCACCAAGAGCGAAGAGAAATGTATTCTTTCTCTTTGAATTGAGGGTTGGAGGAGCAGTCAGCGTAGAGCATCGCAACGGTTGGCAAAAAATATGCGTTTATATTGCCTGTACATACAAATCGGTACATCGGTATGTATGAGACATATGAACGTGCTGTACGAATTCGTGTTAAGCGGCAGCTGCGTCTAGAAAGCCAGATTTAGATCTTGCACAATACGAATACAAAGTACGAAGTTCGAATATGTACGAGTATGTACATGTTTATATGTAGAGCAGTGATCGGATTTGTGAGCTAAGGCCACATATGAATATTGGAAAAATTCACAGTAGCTCCGCTCGTATCGCCAGTGTTGATTTTAGGAGCATTCCTAAGGAGCACGAACATTATGCATCCACATAGGTACATGTTCGAGTGTTATGTTTTATTCTGATAATCTGATCAAGCAGTTGGTTCTGCAGAGTCTGCGCTCCGCTCTGCTTGTAAAGCATACAGGTACAGGTATCTACATAGTAACATGTTCATGGACACGTATGCAAGTTATAATTATGGCGTTGCACCTTTTGTGCCTGTAGACTATGATCTTAAAAGTTGAGGCTTTGTCTCAGAGCAGAGCAGGGTTGCATTGCATGTGTCCGCCTCTTTACTGCTGTGTTGTTTTGTGTTTAAGCGTCATATAAAGTGACTTCAGGTTTTTGAGGCGTCCAACACAAGATGTGGCATAAAACATGCAATTTTTATGCTAGTAATGCCACAACGACGTTCAGGCCCTTCTCCCAGAAAGCCACTCCATTATTATAGTAAAATGTTTGCAAGGCACAAAAAGGAACACTCTGCTGCACCTCTAATAGGTGCACAAACTTTCATAGAAATAATTGCTGGAATTTTGAGATAAATCAATTTGAAGCTTTTGCTCAAGTAATGCCTGTAGTTCCACTGTAGTTAGTTACTTTAATCTATTCTTAATTAAAAAGTAATTCTTACATGCTTCCCGACTTTCTTCTATGTCCAGAATTATATTCGTTTGGCCCGTTTCCACTTCGCACATTTGGGATTTGCCCAAAACAGCTGAGGACAGCAGTATTAAAAGACCCAAAAAGCCAAGTTCCTGCATTGCTGTAGACATTTTATCTGTAAATGAAATTAAGTATTATTTAATGGTTTACATTTACTTATTGTATGTATATTATATGAAGCTAAAAAGTGCCCTCTTTATATACTTATATTTAAATGAGATTGTGTGTATGCCAAGATGGCTTCCCATTCCTTAAATGGTGTGAAATCAATATGCAATAAACATTTAAACCAAACTGGAACCTGGCGTTGTCTCTGCGCGTTGCTTCTCTCCTCTACTGGGCAATTCTTCTACTCTCCCATTCGCTCTGCTCTCCACTCTCCACTCTCCAATCCTACCCAACCCATCTGCATGTTTATATGGGCATGAGGAAATCATAGATGCGAACGCATGGAGCAAAGCGTAGCGGTAGTCTGCTCCTGCTGCTGCTGCTGCTGCTGCTGCTAGCTGTGTTTTTCGTGAACGATCAAAGAAGATTGCAGGACACAGCTCTAAACTCTTAGTAATTCCATCAGTAGGTGTCTTGGCCATCAGCTGCATACTCTAATTATTTCACCAACTAAAATAAAACGTAACTAAAACCTCAAAATCGTGTGCGCCCCTATCATGTTTCTCCCGTTCGCTGGCAGCCACAAAAACTACTTGCAGCACAGAGTGCCAGTGCCAGTGCCAGTGGCAGGCAGTCATCAGAGTGGAAGTTCACAAAAGTGCTAAAAATGAAACCGCATTCCTTGACTCTGGCCAGTTGCATGAGAAACACAAAAAAAAAAAAAAAGAGAACTAAACTCTTATAAAATGAGGAACCGCGCGGGCCACTAAGCAAACAACTGCACTTACTGGCGGTAGCTCCTAGTGGATGCTTTGGTGGTGCTTTCTGCACAGGTGTACATTCTCTCTCGCGCAGTTGGCCATCTCATCAAGCGCCTAAACGGCGGCTCCAGACTCCACTGCCTGTTCGAGTTCGAGTTGTGGCTTAGATACAGTTATAAACGTATTTCCAAGCCACTTCTTGAGCTATGATCTGTATGTATTTATGTATGTAAGTATGTATCTTGTGCTATGCTATCCCTATGCTGCTTCCCGCTGGCTTTCTCTTGCTGTAAATCCGCCAGTACCAGTACCAGTACCTGTACCTGTACCTTGCCTGCCTGCCTGCCTGCCTGCCTGACTCATTCACCCATTCACCGCAGACTTGTTGGCCACAGGAGCACAGCTTGCGTATCTCTTCGGCATTACTCCTATTAGAACGCGAATTTAATTGTTTTATAGTGGAAAGAATGGTAGTAGAATGGTAGAACACAAAGAAGTACATAAACACTTCCTACGAAACAAATACATAAATGTCCGTTGAGTCTATGTAGCTGTGGGAAAGCTATGTATCTGCTTTTGGCTTTGGCTTGGCTCGCCAAGTTCGTGGCATTAGATCATATAGTTTTTAATACCACAACAATAGATATGCAAAGCTACCGAAAAAGCTTTTGCAAACAGATACAACTGGCTAGTTTTTGAGCAAAAAAGATGTTTAGTAAATGTCATACGAAGCTTTCCTACCATCTGTATTTAAGTCTCTCAGTTTTTCTAATAGATTGTTGTCCATTAACCATTTTCATTTAGTTAGAGGAGAAAGCCTCTTCAATACAAATTCGCATAATATAAAATACAATGAAAATCATCAAACAATTACTCATCTCAAACAGTTCTTGATGTGAAATCATCTCCCAAAGTAAGAGTGAAAGTTTGAACTTTAAACAATGTGCTGCAACCCCCCTAATTATCGCCCTGTTGCGCTATCCATATATAAGTTTATTTTTTCTATAAACGAGGATGGGGCTGTTATGATGGCTTGGCACAGCATCTCCCAGTGCACAAATCCTTTAGTTTAAAGACTATTTGTCTATATAATATAGCTTTCACTGTGCATACCTGTCGCACAAGAGCCAAAAACAACATGCGAGTAAATGAAGCTACAAAGCTGTTGAATATGCCCAACCGGAAACCTATAGAAAAAGCCGAATGTGCCAAACTGGTTTGCAAAATAAAACGAAAGCCGAAGAATTGCTTTAAACGCTGAGTGCTGCCTGGTGCTTGCTGCCTGCTGGCTGCTGGGTGCCCAGTGCTCAGAGATACAAGAAACCTGTTGCTTATTGATGCTGTTTCTGCGAACATTTTCTAGTTTTGAATGTGGTACACAATACGTACCGAACCGAACTTAAATCTGAAATCTATTGGAATGCGAACGATGGTTGCCACATTGTGCATACATATTTGTACATACATATGTCTGTATGTGCACCTTTATGCCTGTGCAAGTATCTATAAAAAATTATTTCACTTTATCAATATAATTCTGGAGAGCCTATGGCTATGCACTGCCATAATGCATATATATCTCTACATACATACATACAATCAAGCATACATATCTTCACATGTTCAATACATCGTCTTGTGCGATTATGTGGTTTCGGATGGGTTTCGGGTTTCGGATCCCCCACCACTTTAATGATATTTTAAGTGTAAGTGGAAATGTCTTGCCTACTCGAAAAGTAGTCGTAAATGGTTAGCAGTAAGCAGTCAAAAATCAATCTGTGCCTCATAATCTGACAAGCCTCAAAATAGAAAGCGAAAAAATATCATTTGCTAGGCGCAGACTTTGGTACTTGCGAGTCTGTCATCTTCAGTTGGAGGCAGCGTTTCGAAACGTGACTGACTAAAGGTCAAATTATCCAGTTGGTAGCCGTTGGGTTGGGAAGCAAAATAAAACCACAAGCATCCTTGCTACACACGCTAACCCTAGCTAAATTAACTCGTGGAAGTAACAATTAAGGCTGGCATTTTCCCCTGGCTAATTTAACATGTGCTTCCGGTGTAACATTATTACTTTGTGCATGGAAGATAATGTAAGTCAGGATGGATTTTGTAGCAGTGCTTGGCCCTATGATTAAAAGGTACATGTGTAATGGGTTGGCTTGCTTTCGTGTAACTTTTGCGCACATTTATAGTGGCAATCAGAAGGATCACCTCAGCTGCTGATGCTGATCAATAATAATTCGGAGCCGCCAATAGCGGATCACTTACATATGCACTACGATCGCATACCTTATGGGAACGGAAATGATTAGACTCTTTGTTAGGGTAAAGGTACGACTAATGGTGACAAACATATTTTTAGTTTCGTTGAACAAAAAACTACAAGTAATTCAGGGAAGGCTTTCTGCAGGTGGTAAGGTTGGGTATTAAAAAGGTTTTTATTTATACTTGAGTGTGCACTATACAGTGAGGGTTCTTATAAGATTTCTTTATTATTTGTTTTTTGTTCTTGCTGAGTTAAGACAACCTAAGAAGATTGCCATAAGGTCGATGTCTTCTACTCTCAAAGAGGAGCGATAGGTTATGATAGCAAAAAAGTGTAGAAATATAAATAAAACTGTCAAAGACACTATGCCATATTCTACTCATAACGTAATACTCTCAACGCTTATTAATTTCCAAATTAAAGTCAGCTTCTTGTACTTACCATTTGCTTTCAAGACGTTGTTGGCGTTTTTTTTCAAAATGTTGCTAGAAGGCCGTTGAGTTGAGTGTATCCAAGAACCATTTGTTTGAACAAGAAATGTTGAGCACACGATTGAGGGGCACAATTTTGTTGGATTGTTTCTATTACATTTCGGAAGTATCAAAATCACGTACAGTCCGACTATAAAGAACACACAAAAACACGTTGAAACACAGGCACGGCACGTTTAAGGAAATATTTGTTAGCATTCCGAAATTATGGAGCCATGGATTTTGGCATTTTGATGATGATCTGGTTGTGTGTGTGTGCATATAGTAATATGGATTACACACTCATACTAGTTTGATATCCCGCGAAAAGCAAACAAAGCTGCGACTGCTTCGGGTTCTGCTGCTGCTGCGGCTGCGGCTGCGGCTGCGCTCACAAATATGTGTGGGAGATCGATCGGCCGTGTGGTAGCATGTGGTAAAAGTAGTGTGACAAGTTGACGACGGGGAGGCTGACGGTTGCTTTAAAAAATCTTTACATACGTGACCTCATTTGTCGGACATTTATCGGAAAACTGTTTAGGCTTAGGGCCATTTCTCATGGTATTTCCATCGAAAATATGAGCACTGCACTTGGCATAACTTATAGGCACATTAACCTTAAAGACTCTTTATTTATATTCACGAGCACCATTAACACCGATTTGGGGATCCTTTTATGCGTTTTTCTTACGATTATGAACACTAATGATGAGGAATGGAATGCACACAGCACATCGCCAGCATCATTTATATTTAAATGGGCTTTAGTATATCACGAAAGTCCGTCCATTGAGTGTCTGAACTTTATAAACATCTTAGGAGATAACTTTTTATAAAATTAGCTCTTGGGCATATTCATACCAGCGCAGAAACCGGTATCGCGGGAGCCACCTAAAAGACTCGTACCCTATCCACATAGATGTGTAGGTACGTATGTACGTCTGCAGGTGATCACAGTGCGAACGACACGTGAGAACGGTGCAGTAGATGCCACAGGTATGGGCGATATTCGAGCGCTGCTGGGGCTTCCAACTGAACGTTGTTGAGTTTTCTTCATTGAGCGGCTTCACTGAGTGGATTGTTGAGTGTCTTTGGGTGTTTGTTTGTTTGAATGGTGCGAAATAACAATCGCACACAAAGTGGAGAGAGAAACTTCTGCAGGGAGTATGCAAAAAGCAGGTATGGGCGAACGAGTTGACATACAACTTGTATGAACGAAACTCCACCTCGTGCTTCTACCTGTCTTGCGCTGGTCTGAGCCGCACTCAACTCACCTCACATTCAACTCAAACTCAACTCAAACTCAACTCGTGGAGCTGAAACTACGTAGGCAATCTCTTTTGCGGTAAAACTGGTTTTTGGGACTAGTTTAACAGCTGATACAATGAATACACATAGCTGAAAACAAACATACAAATGTTTGAATGTATGTACATATGCATGTACATATGTCTTTTCGTATCCGAAAGGTAAAGCCAATGTACAGGTACACTGTGATCTGCAGGTGCATGTACGTATGTATGTATGTACGTCTGCATGAATGTATGTTTGCTTGTTGTCTATGAGCGGCCTGTTAACTTAAAGTAAATAAAAAGACCACCATGTTTCATTTCCATAACAGTAGACACCAAAACCAGTTTAATGTTTTTACTTTGTTTTTGTTTTTAGTTTTTAGTTTTAGTTTACATGTTTCCAGCTATGATAAATGTTTCTTTTTACAAACATTTTTGGCGATGCTGCTGCGATTTTTGTGCAACAAACTGTCGCTGGTTGCTTGGTCTCTCTTGTTGCACACTTGCCCGACCGGGCAATGCATGAATGAAGTTCAGTCAAGGGGGCAGCAGACAGCATTTTTGTGCATTTATATAAGTGGATACCCACTCCGTGACACTAGTCAGACATTTGCATATTCAATTGCATTGTATTAGGACAATGTGGCAGCCTTTTGGAGCTTACAGAATGTCTTAGATTGAATGCATTTTTAATTATCCAATAATTGCACGCAGTAACGAGATCTTTCTCAAGTAGTTTGTTGGCAAGAGAGTAACAATTTGTTCTGATTTATTATCTTAACACACGGAATGGGAGAAAGTGAGAGAAACATAAACTAATTTAACTGTTTGTGGTCCGCACCGGATACAGAATAATGAAGTCAATTCTCAGCAGTAAAGATTTATTAACACTTAACTTTTAAACATGGCTATTTTTGATTATTTATGTTCATTTAAAACACAAATTCAAGCTAGAATTCCTCTTACTGGAGTTTTATAAGCTTTTGACAACGTCAACCCTCTTTTGCAGCTTATTAGTAGTCCCATCCGGCTTCGGTTGCCTGGCAGATAGTCGGGCGGAGGGCCATCAAGAATTGCTTGACTGACACCAATATGCATTTAGCCAACTTTCCGCATGCTCAAATTACAATTCAAGGGAAGCTCTTTTGAAATCCATTCCATTCCTCTTTTATGTGTACATATGTATGTATGTATGTATGTATGTAAGCATGCATTCTGCTCAAGCTTGACCACAGAGTTAGAATGCAGTATAAGCATAAATGCTTTACTTACTGACTACTCACAAATAATGTTGTAGATCAGCACATAAAACGCAACCAGTGAATATAAAGCAATCGAGTGAACTTTATGGGATTTACATGCAAAGTTGATCAATGTTGTATCCGAATAGCAAAGCTATTTGCACCCAAAAGTGAACAACTTCTTATTGTCTTTTTTGCATCGTAAGCCATCGTCAGTTATCTTGCCATGCCGGATAATTGCAAGAGGCAAATTTCTTAATGGTTGGGTTGGTCTCCTCTCCCACATGTTAAATTGGGATGCTGTTTACGTTTGCTTTTAATTGCTTCACAAGTACCACTGCATTCCCCCTAACTACTCGTACAAATAACAACAACTGCTCGAATCGAAACTAAGGCGCACCAAATAGCCCAGCCAGAAGATGCCATGCCATGGCATGGCGAACAATCAGTTTGCCAAGATCAGCTACTCTGTCCGGCAATGGTTGCATCCATACGTTATTACATATGTACAAATGTACACGAATGTATGTACATTCAGTTGCGGTCAAAAAAAGGAGTATGGAGTGGAAGGGATCTTTTATAAGGTGGAAATTCAATCTACCATTTACAAGCGCAGAATATCTCTGATGCACACGTTATGTGGCTTCTTACTTATAGATATACATACAGAAATACATATATGTATGTACATACATGCATGTGTACATACTTACATATTGACCGCAGCAAATGCCATTAACATTTCTTAATTGCATCAGATTCTGATGCAGATTATGAGTAGGCAGCCATCGCATGTTCACCACCCTCTAGGAGAGACCGAGACACTAGTCAATATTTCTGGTTAAACATTTTCGAAGCTTAGGCAAATAAACTCTGAAGATAGTTAGTAGCTTGCACTGCTAAATCCAACTTGCTGGTGCGCATAGTTCAATGAACCTGCAAATCTAATTAGTTAATTTTTCATTTAAAGTTGGCTTGTGTAATCTAATTTGGCGAAACCACCAAATCTTGCTGCAGCCAAAACGAACCGGCAACCAGCCGACCAACCAAGCAACTGCGACGCTATTAAAGGCCAACAATTGTGGCATGTCCTAGTGACAGCAGCCCCACCAAAGCAAAATGCAATAACAACAGCCACGAGCGACTGCAAGCTACGTGCCGCAGCAGTTGTTGCTCCTTCATTATTATGCATTAAGCATACGATATGTTGTACAACTTGGACACAATAGAAAAGGGGGTATATGGATTTTGCTATTCGTTTTGTCACTGACAATGACTAAGTATTCAAGAGATAAAGATAAGATTTTGGGCAGACTAAATCTTATTGAAAACCAATAACCAAACAGGTTAGCAAGTGATTTGATCTCTTCTGAATGGCCAAGAGTACATAGGCTTCGGCGAACAAAGAGCAGGCCTGGCCTTTCCTGTTTTCCGGCATTTGGCGGCTGCTATGGTCAATCTTTGTTTTTTTGTGGGATGTCCAGGCTCCTTGGTAACTGCGTGCAATTCGTGGGGGTTCGTATGTCGCTTAAAAATTTTAATTGCCTTTGCGTGTTTAGAAAACTTACACGCTGTATGTTCTGCGTACCGCAGCAGCTGGCCCAATGGCACCAAAGGCTGTGCTTTTGCTTGGCTTTTGCAGCTAGAGTATCTGCCACGGGGATATGATAGGGAGAATTATCTGATATTTATTTTCACACTTTCAAATGTAAGTACCAGCCATAATAGTTGCATGCTTATAATAAAAGCAAACACTTCCTCCGGTGGCATTCATCTTTTTCAATTAATAACTAAGATTGACCAAAAGTTACTTTAAGAGCAAAACGTGGATCAGTATTTAAGCAGTTCATCAGTTCATTCATTCGCACATATGGGGCTAATGATTGGGAACGACAGTTCTGAGCCGAAACCCGAACCTTGGGCATCAGTATCCTGCTTCTGCTTCTGCTTCTGCTCGGAGTGCTTCTTGATGGTTGGAAATGCCACAACGAAGTTCGTCACACTATTGCTTTGCTCATATTGGTCCATATTAAATTTAAGGAGTGGCGCCATCCATCGCAAAAATAAACCATGAAACAGTCGAGTTTACATGTAGAAAATATAAATACATACTACGTATGCCCCGATAGACATAAATGTATCGAAATTTAACAGTTATCATGTTAGTTAACAGAGCGTGCAGTCGAGTGCTGAATGTTGAATGTCCAATGTAAAGTCCCATGTTAAGTTAGCGCGGAAATTCAATTCAAATTCAAATACCAGCCATAATAGTTGCATGCTTATAAAAAAAGCAAATACTTCCTCCGGTGGCATTCATCTTTTTGAAGTAAGAATAGTTGACCAAAAGTTACTTTAAGAGCAAAACGTGGATCAGTATTTAAGCAGTTCATCGCATTCATTCGCACATATGGGACTAATGATTGGGAACGACAGTTCTGAGCCGGAACCCGAACCTTGGGCATCAGTATCCTGCTTCTGCTTCTGCTTCTGCTCGTAGTGCTTCTTGATGGTTGGAAATGCCACAACGAAGTTCGTCACACTATTGCTTTGCCTGCGGCTTACAATTGGTCCATATTAAATTTGAGGAGTGGCGCCATCCATCGCAAAAATAAACCATGAAACAGTCGAGTTTACATGTAGAAAATATAAATACATACTACGTATGCCCCGATAGACATAAATGTATCGAAATTTAACAGTTATCATGTTAGTTAACAGAGCGTGCAGTCGAGTGCTGAATGTTGAATGTCCAATGTAAAGTCCCATGTTAAGTTAGCGTGGAAATTCAATTCAAATTCAAATACCAGCCATAATAGTTGCATGCTTATAAAAAAAGCAAATACTTCCTCCGGTGGCATTCATCTTTTTGAAGTAAGAATAGTTGACCAAAAGTTTCTTTAAGAGCAAAACGTGGATCAGTATTTAAGCAGTTCATCGCATTCATTCGCACATATGAGGCTAATGATTGGGAGCGACAGTTCTGAGCCGGAGGCTGCCGAGTCTCCACTGCCACGATGCGCGCCTTTTACCGAACCTTGGGCATCAGTATCCTGCTTCTGCTTCTGCTCGGAGTGCTTCTTGATGGTTGGAAATGCCACAACGAAGTTCGTCACACTATTGCTTTGCCTGCGGCTTACAATTGGTCCATATTAAATTTGAGGAGTGGCGCCATCCATCGCAAAAATAAACCATGAAACAGTCGAGTTTACATGTAGAAAATATAAATACATACTACATATGCCCCGATAGACATAAATGTATCGAAATTTAACAGTTATCATGTTAGTTAACAGAGCGTGCAGTCGAGTGCTGAATGTTGAATGTCCAATGTAAGGTCCCATGTTAAAGTTGGCGCGGAAATTCAAAGAGCTGTCCAGGCCTGGAAACACATATTGCACCCCTCGACAGGCAACCGGGGTATGCAAATGGCCGTCACTGAAAGAGATAAACCTTCGCTTGTTTCCGTTTCATACAGTAGAAGACAAATGATTTTCTGCATGCAACTTTCATTTCATCAAAATGAATTCTATATTTATTTGCCAAAACAATATAAGAATAAACAGTTTGAAAGAACACTGAAAATGTCGAAAGACTTGATTGAAACGCTTAACTAAATATGGATAGATAGATATTTGTTGTGAATGCTGCGCCTAAAACAAAACTAAAACTAATTTACATAAAGAACCGGGACGAACGGGAAAAACAAAGTTGAAAAATGACCGAAATTGATCGACACAAATAGATAGACTGACAGATTAATTGATAGAAATGCACAAAATATAGCCTGACTGAAGTTAAGTTAAGAAATTGGAAAGGATGTTTACAATTATTATTATTTGTTTGTTGTTTTCATCTTACAGCTACAAATGTGTCGTTTAGAAATTGAAAACATTGAAATTGTTGACTTACATTGCTAGTTACATTTATTGTTGTTGATTTTTTTGTATTCATTTTTCTCATTTTTCTCTTTTGATGTGTAAAACGTGTTTAAAAACTTTTTTTGTCGTCACAGCTGGAAAGTCATAAAAACGACCTCAACCCATCACCAAAAACCTCTTCGATTGCGAGCTTTCTTCAGGCAAAAACTATGAACTTTTTTTTTGTATTCAAGATTTAATTTTCTTGCTTGTTTTTTTTTTCTCTCTGGCTGCAAATTTCTCCTCCTTCTTCTGCTGTTGTTTGTGTAAATTGTTTGTAGAAAAACATTAAGACTAAATTACACAAATACATACACATGCACACACATGTACATACATACATACATATACATATTTTCTTCCGTTCTAGGCAGTTAACGTGGCTACAAAACTATTCAAATATGGTTAAGGGTTTATGTTTGGGCTCCGTTCTCGGGTGGGTTGTGGTGGGGATGCTCAGGGTTGGCTACCTCTTTGATTCTTCACTGTAATTTCAACAATTTGGACGCACATGCACACAGTTACAATCGCCAATTCCGCTTCCTAAGCGATCTCCGACCAGCCGAGCACCTGCTCCAACTGATTCTCGCTGAACTCGAAGCCGCCCTCGCTCATGATGTAGTCGTCGTTGCAGAGGTCCATCATGGCTGGGGTGTGCAGCAGGGGATTGCTGTTGTCCAGAAACGATATCGATGTCTTCCTGCTGTGGGTGGTGGGGCATCCTTCGACCTCCTCCTCACCCAGCACCTGTTGTTGCTGCTGCTGCTGCTGCTGTGGCAACACATCGAGAGGCGGCGGAGCAGACTCCTCGCTATGGCTGACGTGCAGCCGCTTGCGTGGCGACACAGAAGCACCCTCAACGAGGCTGTTCTCATCGATGCCACTGTCGCTGGAGGCATCTGTGTCGCAGGCTGTGAGGCCCGGGGGCACCGAGTCGTCCAGGGAGACCACTGACCCGGCATCGCCCTCACCACCGCCGGCATCAGAGCCACTGAAGACTGGCGACAGCTGGAAGTTGGTGCCGCTAATCAGCGGATTGTGATGATAATCACGCAGCACAGCCAATGTCGAGGTGTGGCAGTGCAGCGGCAAGCCGTACTTGCCGTAGCCCGACTTTGGTGCAGTTTGATCCAGGCAATTGTCATCTATAATCATCGGTTCGGATACATCTTCGGATTGGTTCACCTGTTTTCATGGGGTGGCAGAGAAGAGCAGAATGGAAAAGAGTGAATTAGTTGGGGGTTTTTGCACAGGATTACAGAGAACGAAGTCAAGCCAAGACTTGGCGCCCACCGGTGACAATTTATTTTATTTCCCTGCAAACAATTTGTTGGTGTAAATGGATCGATTTTGCTTAAACACTAACCTGACTTTACTTATTATTAATCTAATAAACGAGTTTCAATTACAACTACAATCAAATCTTAAGGAGCACAATCTGAACGTAAATTAATTGAAATTAACCAATTTGCAGCCTAATTAGCCTCCCCACTGAATCCCGTGACTCGTGACTCGTGACTCCCTGGAGTAGGTAACCTTTGACTTCATTTCTATGCAAATGCCAGCGATTAACTCTATGGGAGGTGGAGGCAACATTTTGATACCTTTCGCGAGCAAACGAGAATTGTAAAATCGAGCGTAAAAAGTGGGCTAAGCCACAGTCAGGCCAGGGCAGGGCAGGGCAGGGCAGGGCAAGTCTGTTTAAAGCCAGAAGACATTTACTTGGTCCCAGTGGAGTCCTCTCGCCAGAGAAAAGCCACACAGCCACCCACATCCCACAAGGAACAAGTCGAAGAATGGCCGCAATAAATCATATTTTAATGATGGCCCCACAGCCGGAACGGAACGGGTCTGAAATACGAGCAGAAACCAGCGACCAGCTTTATTATGCTTGTGCATTTGAGATTGACACAAAGAACTCCACCCACAAACCGGAGTCCTAGTCTATTCCCAGCAGACAGACAGACAGACAGTCTGACAGGAAGTGGAGGGGTAAGGAATATATCAGTGTCGATGGCTGCCTCCTGCAATTCACAATAATGACAACGGCCGATGACGAAGATAAAGTTGCCAAAAATTGGCCCCGACAGCGCCTCAGCGTACTCATGAGCTGTCCACGACTGAGCGACAAAGCGGGGTTCAAGTGCAGTCTATTGAACCCAAGCCCCATCCTCTGGCAATGCTCAAATGGTGTTTTTGTTTGTCTTCGATTGCAGCAGAGCGGAGCGCTAATTGCTGCAGTTCGACAGAGAGCGAAAGTGCTGTAAGTTGATCGATGGGCAAACAGCAGCCAATCCCCCTGCAAGTGAAAGTCTTTACCGCCTGCTGCTCCTCCAGGCATGTCATCCCGGACGACACATTAACAGCTGCCGCGACACAGCGATAGGAGCGACAGAACGACCCATAAAACATCTTCCTATCTGTTTCTGTGTGTGCGTCGGGGCGTATGCGTAACGAAATGGTGAAAAATTCTGCTGGCACGCGCACTGCCCCCCGAGGACATCGATGGCCGTGGCATTATAGGTTTATTGTTTGATATATGTCTGTCCTGTCCTGGCCTGGCCTGGAGCCGTGCCACGAGCCGCCTTACACTCTGTACTTTCATGGGCACGGGCCTAATATGCTCTAATAAATTATTAAAGGCAATTGCTGCCACGCAAAAGCGAAACTATTCACGCTACAGAATCCTAGACAAATTGTACGCGGCAAAAGGTTTCCGGGTGCGTTGGCCTGCCATCGGACATTACGATAATTGGCAGCCGAAAGCCCCCAACGGGAGGAGCCTTCACTTCACTTCTCGACTCGACTCAGACTCCGACTTTGATGTTGAGCCTCGACTCAACTTTATGGCGGATTTCCCCTAGCTGTGCAGCCGTTTAAAGCCATCTAATTGGATTTTTCCTGCTTTTTTATGGCAACGCACGGCCTAGCACGCATTTCATTGACGCTGCGCCACGCCCAGGCCAGAGCCTGGAAAGTCCAATAGAAAAACAAAAGTAATTAAAGGCAAAACTTTGCTTCCACTTCTGGCCAAGTTTTTGCACACAAAAATCTGCTGTCACCGCACAATAAAGGGGCACATAGAGAAGTAGGCAGCAAATGTCCTTAAAGTGCGCATGGATGGGAGGAGGTACAGTCCCAGTCTCAGTCTCAGCCTCAGCTTCAGCCTGGGCAGCAGTTTAAACTGCTTGCCACACTCTCGTTGCGTTGCGTAATTTGGCCGGCAGACTCCTGGGAATACTTCAATAGAAATTGGCTTCGCTGCCTCGGGTTGTCGATTCCGTTTGCTTGTTGCGTGCAGGAAGGAAGCAAAGGATTGCCCAGCCAGCAGTCAGCCAGCCCAAAGATGTTTGCATTTTTTCCTGCCCGAGTCATGGCATAACGAGGAGGAATTGAAATTGAAAACGGGAGAGGCCCACCTGATTGCCTCTCGAAATCAATAAGCAATAAAGTTGAATAACTCACGAGGCAGCAACAGCGACACCAGCCGTGGCAGTGGCAGTGGCAGTGGCATGGAGACTCCACTGCGGCGTATACGTAATGCAATTGTCGTCAGGCATATTTCCACTCTTAACAAGGATTGAGCTTGCGTGTGCCTCTGCCATGCTGGCAGATTGCGTACAATTTCATTTCGTCACTTCGTCGTGCGTGTGTGACGAAAATTTGTCATTTATTTCACAGGCAAACGAAGCGAAAGATTTAAATTCTGTTCCAGGAAGCGAAACCCAAATCTGAGAGAGAAAGTTATACGTGTGCTCGGCATACGAGAGAGATGCTTCAGAGAGGCAGGAGCAGGAGCAGCAGTTTGGCGGACTTGATTAGCAGGCAGCATCATTTATACCAATCGAAAAGATTTCAATAAATTGCCAGTCAGTCTCCAGCGAGTCTCCAGCGAGCACACAATAGAGATTAATCAATTCCCTGGCTGGCAGGGCTCGAGGGCAGCCCCAGTCCAAATATATGCACATAAATCGAAGAGCGGCAAAAAGAAAACAAAGTTGTAAACAGATTTCCACTTCCCCAAGAAAACACACAATTTCCACTCTTCGATTTGGGGGGCGGGAGGGCTGCTTCTTTGTGTCTGCTTCCTCCTCGATGGGAGGACTGAAGGTTGGTCCGAGGCTGTTGGTTCGCTGGTTGCGGGGATTTTAGCTTTATTCTTTTATTTGGATTTACTAAAATATTTATTAAAAGTTTATTAAAATACTTTTATATAATCCAGATATCATATCGTATCATATTTTCCATATTCCATAACCCATAATCCATAATCCATATTCAGTATCGCGTATCGTACTACACAGATGCAATCGCATGTAGATATAATATATATGTATAAGTTTGCTTGACATTCCTTGTATATATATTCTGTGTGTGTATATGGTTGTATAGGTGTATAATATTGCATACTTTGCGGCGTTTACACACTATATATATATATATATATTTTCTGCCTCAGCACTTAGCCTTACGATTCCGAGTCTAATTCAAGGCTAGTTCCAGCTAACTATGCTCCAATTTGCGCTAACTTCTTGTGTGCGGGTGTTTGGTGGGGAAGGATCTCAGGAGGTATTCTCGGTGTATTTTGTGTGTAAGCTGCTGTGCGTACTGCCACAGAGACTGCCGCTGACGGCGCACAAATGATTGTTGCAAATTAACTGGCCGGCAAGAAGATTTGTTGGCATGGCAAATTAAAGTAATGCCCCATCGAAAATGACTCTTTGACAAATGAGTTCTCACACTGTCTGACAGAGTCTGACAAAGTCAAAGAGATACAACTAAAGCGAAGGACTGCTGCAACCTGTAGAGGCAATCATAATCTAATTTTGCATAATGCCTGCACAATTAATCAGACAGGCAAGGGAGAGGTTGAGCGAGTCCCTATTTGCACTTCAAATTGTCTCAATCTCTAACACAGGCTATACTCGCACGTAGCTCTACGTAAAGCATTAATCAAAATCATCCAGCCGCCAAATCAATTGCAGCCAAGGGGCACAAAGTGCTTGTCACCTACGACATGGCGCTCTCATTGGATTTGAGTTTGAGTTTGAGTTTGACTTGAGTTATGATGAGTTGGCTGAAACGGCGGTAGCTTGCCACCTCCTCGCCAGTTTGTCTTTATTTGCTAGCCAACAAAATTACAGCACAGCCAATAAAGTTGCACAATAAATCTGATTTAGGCATGGGTGTGTGAGTGACTGAGTGAGGGGAAGGATGTGGGTGTGGGTGTGGGTGTGGATTTACTTTACTCACAAAAATTTGACTAAAATGTACTTTGCGTTACGTTTACTTTACTTGACTCTTGACTCTTGACTCTTGACTTACTGAAGAAGCATTTTCGTTATTCGTTACCGAGGTATGTAGGTTTTAGGCTATAAAAATGACACAACATTTAGTTTTACTTTAAGTTTACGTTACTTGCTCTAGATTTGGTTTAGCTTTGTTTTAAGATTTAATTTAGTTTTAGTTTTAGTCATACTTGGGCTCTAGTTTAGCTAATTCCTTTTGCTATAAATGCGTGACACATACAACAAGAATTGGAGGTAGTAAAAAACGATTCAACTCGTAATCGTCATCGTTATCGTGTAATCGTAATCGTAGGGGTAATCATCGTATTCGTATTTATTTGTAATCGTAATCGAAGGGTCGCACAACATTCATTCACTAAGAGGTGTGTGTGTGTGTCTATCAAAAGTCGGAGTAGGTTTAGGGGTGTATAAGGGGAGTATAGGTATACGGGGGATTAGAGGTATGTATGTATATTTTAGTTAAATGTATAAATGTCTCTCCGATCATACATCTCATATGTATGTATGGGTGTACACGAGGTAGTAGTATGTGATCGTCTGCACGATCGTACTTATGCATGTACTGAGGTATATGTGGTATATTTGTGGTGTTGTATGTACTTTCTGTTCGATTCTCCACTCTCTTTGCACTGCCGTCACGATAAAGCTATCTTCCACCCATTTATGCACCGCTTTCCATTCCATTCCATTCCATTCCATTCCATTCCATTCCATTCCATTCCATTTCCTTCTCTCCCTGCCATACGTAACGCGAAAAATTCAACTAAATGCGGGATTTTGGGGGCTGATTGGGGGAAGTCGTTAATGTTATTGTTATCGTTAGTCGATTCAAATTTGACTTGCTCTGGGTAAGGATCGTAATACTAGCTCCTCATATATCTAAGTATTAGGCAGATTACTGGATTGCTCCTATACTTTAGTTAGTTCTTTAATTTTTAGTTTAGTTAAAGCCACATCGATTAATTTTTTGAGAGTTCTCTAGCTTAGTGTCATCGGTTCTCTGGTGTTTTTTTTTGCATCTTATCCTAAGTATTTACATCCCTTTCTGCTCTGCTCTCTTCCAGCACTTACATCTCTATGTATAAGTTTCGAGTTGTGTATATAATTTTTGAGAGTTTTCGGCTCACAGTCTTTTCGGGCTATAATAATTATTCTCAAATATTCTCAAATCCCACCGGGATCTGGATTTCTGGATCTCTGACTAAATGATTATCGAGAGGAATCTATAATATAATTCTTATATTGGTATTTGTCTAGTTAGTTTCTTCGTCTTTTAATGCTACATACAGGACTCGAGGATTGCTTTTCAATTTGTCTAAATGTTAAGAGTTAGTCTCGTCTCGTCTCGTCTCGGGGGGGGGTTGAGGTTGATTCCTGCTAAAAGTATATTTTTGCTATCATTTCTGAGCTGATTGCGAGAGAACTTTCCGTTCTTTCGTTGAGAGAGTTGGCTATTCCCTTCCATTCCGGAGGTAGTTTCGGTTTACAGTACTGCGAGTGCCGTGTGGTGCCCGCGAGGTAGTTTCGGTTCGGTTTTGGTTCCGATCTTTCTTCTATGAATTGTTCTATTTCGACCAGTGAAGCCTGCACCTTGAGGCCAACACTCCACTCTGCTGCTGGAGCAAACAAAACACACAACAACAAAAGAAACCACGCAAAAATAAAGAGAAATAAGGTAAATGTTGCATAGAGCGCCCCTAAGTAGGCAGCAAATATTTGCTCACGCACACCCAGGCACACACACATGTGTCGCCGGATAATGCAAATTGGCTGAGGCATGCTGCAAGTACCGCTACCGCAGCCAATTAGGGGAAGCGGACGATTCATTAGTGCAGGGCACAACCAGGCGGCGCCGAACCGCAGTCATGACGCACAAGTGCCTGGGCTGGGAAGCTCGTGTTGCCCATAAAACCAGCAGAGCAGCCCATCCCGGGCACTCGAATACATAAGAGACACGTGCCGCAAAACCAGAAAGAGAGACTGAGGCAAAGGCAAAGGCAAAGAGCGTTGGCGGTGGCGGTGGCCTGAACGGAAAGTGAAACTGAAAGTGAGAGCGACAGAGAGTAAGCGGAGAGAGCGCCAGAGCTGTGTCAGCTGTGTGTGTGCTCCAACAAAAAGGAAAATACAACAGCCAGAGGATAGACACAGATGAGAGTGGGAGTGAGAGTAAGAGTAGAAGTAGAAGTGGAAGTGGAAGTGTAAGTGGAAGTGGAGATTGTGGGCCTAAGAGAGGTGCAAAATCAATACGGAAAGGGAAACTTCAAGCGAGAATGCGACACGCGCTGGAATGCTAATGTGCTGCCGGGATCCCAGGGAATCCCAGCTCAATGGCCTGAGTAAAGTAGTGTCAATAGTGTCGCAGGCAACGCTCTGGCGCTGACATTTTAAATTGTGGGCAGAATGGCAGGCAGGTTGTCAGCAGTGGCAGTGGCTGGAAAGTTGCGTGTAAATTTGTTTGCCTGTAACCCATGCGACTGACTGACTGACTGTATTTCAGTATTTGCCATCTGGATATTTATGATTTTGGATACGTTTTCGAGGGGTTGCGGGAGGGGCAAATATGTGCGTCAGACACGCCAAGGCCTGGCAGGGGCCAGCGGCAAAGTTAATTAAGCTGGTAAGAGGGGAGCGGGCACAATGGGAAATTCGTTGTGTAACACGGACCCCGACCTGTGACCCCCCCCCACCAGAGCGGGCCACTGGAATGTATGTAGGTCAGTACGTGGCACAGTATAGAAAATCAATAAAAAGTTGCTTACAAATATTTAAAGCAGAGAAAGAAATCGAAACAATTCAAGTAAAATACATATACATACATAAGTTACATATTATGTACATGTATGTATGTAAAGTTTTTTTTCGTTTTTGTTTTTTGTGTAATTAAAAACTGCTACAAATAATAGAAACAAAATAAAATGTCTACAAACTAAATTTAAAAACGAATCAAAGGCGCTTCTCTGCTCCAGCGAGTCGGGAGTTGGAGTTGGCCAAGTTAAAGCTTCAGTGGCGACCCGAGGTTTGTTCTACATACGCTCTATTATTTTCTTTACTATATGTATAAATATATGTATCGTATGTCTAGAGGTATTCGTATATATTACTAGACATATATATTTATGTAATGTATAAACCGTTGAGTGCTCAGCCCAACACGAGGATTGTTCTTTTAATTTCTAATAGTTGCTAAAACGTTTATAATATTTCTATGTATATGTGAGGGTGGTGTGTGTGTGTTGTGTCTGACTTTTCACTAGAGAATTAGTGCACAGAATTGTTGTCTTCTAGCTTAAAGTGTGTTGTGTTTTCCTTTGTCTTAAATTTCTTATCTAGGGATTTTGCTTCCTTTTTATCCACTTTTTATCTCTCATTTTGTTTTTGTTTGTACGTTCAGCGCTCGAATTTGAATGTTCAAAATTTTGTTACTCCTTTTTCATTTTCACAAATCTTGACAAATGTACACAGTTTTTGTTTAAATTATTTTTTTTGTGGAAAACAAACAACACAAACATGAATTCGAATCAAACGCTGAGTGTCGCCGTCTGACTGACTGTCCCTAGCTATGACCTGGCTCTATCCTCCACTTCTCGTACAAACTTCTCCGCATCCCTCAGTCCAATTGCTTACACATCTAACAAATTCAAAATCTTCCACGAATAACAGAAATCATAGGGATCAAAGCATATCTCGCACGGATCAGCCAGAAGAATCAATTATTAAGAATCGGAAACTCAAACAACAAAAGCAACAAATGCTATCACAGTAAAAAACTTAAAGTTGCCATATTTGAATTAAATAGTTTACAATTTTATTGCAATTGTTTTAATCATCCGCCGTCCGCTTTATCGCCTTCCTCTCTAACTACTGCGTCCAGAGTCTGCGATGATCTGTGATGCACTCGCGATGGATCGAGCCTATGCCTACGGTTTGTTTTAGCTTTATTTTATGTACAACAGAATTTAGTTAGTTAGCTGATATGCTCAACAGAACAGATAAGATATAACAACATGCTTACGGCTTACGGCTTATGGCCTATGGCTTACGGCTCTCAAACTTAAAATGAAATCAACAAATCGCGCGCCAAGCTAAAAACTTAAAGATTTAAGATCCGCATCCGCAGCTGCAGCTGCTGTCCGCGCACTATTTTAAATAGTCTACAAATTTATAATTTTAAAGTCCACGTCTTACACATCTAGGGCTATCGTCTAACAGCTATCATCTAGGGCTATCGTCTATCTGCTAGCGACTATCGACTACTTCCTAGGTCTAGGGACTACACGAATTGAACGCCCCCCCTCCGTGCTCTCACTTGAGAGGTTTGTTTCTGTTTCTGTTTTTGTTTTAGTTTTTATATAAAATCGATCCATTTACAAAGACAAATTGTAGAAATGGGCTTGTCCGTGTGTGGTTTACGAGTAACTTAGCAACTCCTTGGTTTAATCATAGCCTTGGCGTTGGCTTCCATTAGCTAATTGAGTGGCGGGTGGAGGTCTCTCTAGAAACTCTAGAGTCTGGGGAGTCTAGACCTTGGCCAGCTGCTTCTTGGGCCGCATGGGCACAATGCAGTAGCCGGCACTTACATCACGTCCGCTGACGAGTAGATTCTTCAGCACCGAGTTCGATTGCTGCTGCTGCTGCTGCTGCTGCTGCTGCTGGAGCTTCTGCTGCTGCTTGCCCTCCGCCGTCTGTTGCCAGCGCTCGCTGGCCGCCCTCTTGGCCGCGAGTGTCTGCTGCTGGGTCGAGTCCTTGCCGATCAGCTGCTGCAGCAGCTGCGGTGACTGCACATCCAGGCAGAGGGTGCCGCTCTTCAAGCGCTTCGATTCCACCGGGTTTCCCTGGCTCGTCTGACTGTTGAGGTGTCGCTTGTTTCCGTGTTGCTGCTGCTGGGGCACGAGTGTCTGCAGCATGGTTGCCTTTCCGAGTCTCTGCTGCACCTGCTGCTGCTGCTGCTGCTGCTGCTGTGTCGTTGTCTGTTGCGGCTTGCTCTCCACCAGGCGTATGGTTGCCTTGGTGGTCACTGGCGCAATGCTCGCTCCATTCAGCAGCTTCATGGTGGCCACTGGCGCCTGCTGCTTGCTGCTCAGCATTAGCTCCTGCAGCTGCTCCTGCTGCTGCTGCTGCTGTTGCTGCAGGATGCTCTTGTTGTTCTGAATGGTTATCAAGGGCACAGCATTCAGGATGATGTTCTGCTGTTGCTGCTGCTGCTGCTGCTGCAGGTGCTGCTGTTGGTGTTGCAGCAGCTGGATGGGTGAGGCCACCTTGCAGGGTGAGGGCGAGGCAGCCGGACTAACGGCAGCCTCCGCCACATTCATCTGCAGCAGATCCCAGCAGTCCAGATTGGAAGCTAAAAGAATTCGTCAGACAAATATTAAATATTCTCAATGGAAATGGAAATGGAAATGGAAATGGAAATGGAGGAGGGGAAAATGTAGGTGCTAAATTCTTGTGGGATGTCGAAACATGCTGCCTAATCCCTGGTATCCCCTCTGCTGCCTGCCCACTCCTCGATGCCTCAATTCGAAGACAAAATTAATTCCTTTGCCCATGACATTGATGCTAATTTAAAACAATAATATTTTGCCTGCCAGGCAGCAGGCAGCCAGCAGCGAGCAGCCAGCAACATTTCGCACATAAATAATTGAGAGAGAATCTTCTCAAAGCTGCAGATACATATATTTGTATCTCTATCTGTGTATCTGTGCATCTGTTGCTGCCTTTGTCCTCACTCTAGAATAGATACACAAAACTGTATCTAAGAGTGACATAAATCACGCAGCGGATTAGCCTAAAGGTGGGGCAGCTATCATAAAGGCCTAAAAGGCAGCCACCATCTGACTGTCACATCTGGAGGCACTCGCAGTCAATACAACGGACAGGGCCATGGGACACCAATCCATGGCAGGCATCAATCACATTGCCGACCAGACCCTACGCTCCCTACGCTCCCACTGACATGTGTCAAAGGTAAGAGAGCAATGTGTGAAAATTGCGCAAAATCGTTTACAAAGCACTTTTCCTCTCAGACAGCTGCCAGGCAAGAGACCAAAGAAAAACGAATGGAAAAACTTGGATCCACACATCAATTAGCTCTCCCGCAGCTCCCCCTCCGGCCAGCCAGCCAGCCAGCCAGCCAGCCACAGTGACATCTTCCGCGACACGCAACAATATTTCTCCTATTTTTTGTTCCTCCCTCTATTTTTACATGTAGGCGTTGTGCCAGTGCGTGTGTGGCGTGTTTCAGGGTGTGCGTGTGTGTGTGCGTTGGCAGCATATCATAAAAAAATATTTTCTACTTTCTTGTGGGATATTTTTAGTCAGGCGGCAAATGCCATCAAATTAGGCCTCTCCAAGTGCAGGAAAATAAGTCTTCCCCCAGCCCAAAATCAAACCTATTCCATCGATCCCTGGACATGAACTGATTGATGGTTGATTCTCCTCTCTCTCTCTCTCTCCATTAATACTTACAATCCTTGCTGTAGTCATTCTCAAATGCATCCTCAATGGAATGACTCAAGCTGGGTGCCATTGGCACTTCGTATTTCTCCTTTTTGCACTCGATGCTGAGGCTTATCAGTTGCTGCTGCTGCTGCTGCTGCTGCTGCTGCTGCTCCTCCTGCAGCTGCAACTCCTGCTGCAATTGCTGGAAACTGCGAAAGTCGCTGCTGGCCTGCTGCTGCTGAAGACGCTCTTCCGCGGCGTTGGCTCCACTCTCGCCCAGTATGGAGAGCGTTCCATTGCCCGAGCCACAGAGCAGCGCTGCCAGTTCACTCGAGTCGGTGGTGAAGACTCCTCCGGTCTGCTGCTGCTGCTGCTGCTGTTGCTGCTGCACTGGCGATGGTGACAGCGAGGACACTGTCGAAGCGGGTGACGAGCACAGGGAGTTGGAGAAATGCTGCTGCTGCTGCTGCTGCTGCTGCTGCTGGTTGTACTGGCTGTAAGCCTGCTGCTGCTGGTGATGATGCTGCTGCTGTTGTAGCTGCTGCAACTGCTGCTGTATGGCATCAATCTCCTTGGGCATGGATCCATGCAGATCCTCCGGCGGACACCACATCAAGTCTGTCTCCGTCTCGTCGCCGTACAGTAGCGGGTACCCCTACATACCCCGTGCGTAGAGTTTCAGGTGCTTGCTCTTAAGTAGGAGGACCCAGTCGCTTGACCCCGACGTATCGCTACCGTCCGACGACAGGAGCCCTGAGACGTTCGCTTTCCCCTTGCGTTTAACCCCAATCGTTTAACAGTAATCTCAATACCATTTAGGGTCGCACTCACCTTCGATGTGATGCTGGGCGAATGCAGATGCTGGGAGCAGCTCGTGTCGTTCGACTCCTCGCGGTAATTGAACAACGGATCGATGTTGCTGCTGCTGCTGTTGCTGTTGCTGTTGCTGTTGTCGTGATGCTGGTGCTGATGTTGCTGCTGGTGCTGCTGCTGGTTGCTGCTGCTGTGATTGCTCGGAGTGCTGCTGCCATTCGAAGCTCCTCCTCCGGCTCCTCCTGCTGTGGTCACCACACCTGTGGGCGTGAGCGGGCTGAGGGGACTGCTGGCGTAGCTGCTGCTTTGGCTGCCGCTGTGGCTGCCACTGTGGCTGTGGCTGTGGCTGCTGCTGCTCTGGTAGTGGGGCGCCACGCTGGCCGTTGTCGAGCAGGTGGTCGAGTCCAGGGAGTTGATTTCGTCCGGCAGCAGGCAGGAGCTCATGAGGCCCACCAGCATGTCGCTGAAGGGTGTCATCTCGTCCAGCTGTATGCAGTTGGTCGAGGCCAAATGATGCGACAAATCGTCGGGTTCCTCCTTGAGCACTGAAAATGGATAGAGAGAGAGAGAGAGAGAGAGAAATTCGGTTAGTTTCGGTTTCTCCTGGTTTTCTTTTGCTTTCGCTAGAACGAACTCTCTCGGCGCTGTGTTGTCATCTACGCTACACTTTTTGATGGCTGTTAATTAATGGAACCCTTGCCGAAAATTCATTTATCGCCAGTGGCAGTGCCCGTGCCTAGAGCCAGTGCCAGTGCCAGTGCCAGAGCTCTGCTCTAATTGACAGCTCGTCTCAATTGAATCTAATTGAACGCGTTTCCTCCGTGAATTAGTCGCCTAGTCGATGCCTCTTGTTCCTTCCATTCGAATCGAAATCGAGCCATGATTTTTATGGCACTCGTAACTCTTCCTACCCTGCCATACAGCAGGCAGGGAAGACTCATTAATCAGCACTTTGGGGCGACGCTATCAGCGAATAGCAAAAACCAAAACCCCTTTTGACGCACACGGAACAAAAGTGCGGACAAAGCAAAATGGAAACAGAAACAGATGCAGAATCAGAATTCCAAATCAAAAATAATTATTATTATTATTTTGTGCCAATTTTTCCTGAATTAAATAACTCTCGTGAGGGCAGCGCATCCGATTGGATGGGCAAAAGGTGCAAGGCAAGGCGCTTATCACCCCTTGGGATGCGGCGAGCGTCACGATCATCTGACCCGATCCGATCCCACCCCTCCCTGTATATAGCCCCGATCTCTCTGTACATCATATATGTATGTACCTGGGATATATGCAAATAAAACTAGTTCCAACCGCCTCTGCGGCTCGGGTTTGGGCGACTATTGAGTTGCAATTGCAAAGACCGCAGGCCAAATAGAATTTCAAATGCATTCGTGAGTCTATGGGTAGGAATTTGTGAGTGTGAGTGTGAGTGTGAGTGTTCATTGCAGGGGGGCTTACTTCTCCAGCGAGCCATAAATCCCTCTGACAGCAGCAGCAGCCATATAAGCAGCTCTCTTTCTCTCTCTCTCTTACAGTGTGGCTTAGCGCTCGCTCGCTTCTGCCCACACATATCCCCAGTATATAATGGCAATAAAGCAATAAAGAACCGATTATCTGGTAGGGCTTTTCTCCGTCTCTAGCCCTGCCACTGGTACGTGGCACCTCCGACTGGGCACTTGCTCTTGCGGTCGCTGCATTCGACACAAACAAATTAATTAACAATGCACGCCTAAAGGTGCCCCGCTCGGGGCACCCTGCACCCAGCAACCCGGCAGTGTATTTGTGACTTGTAATTATGGCACTCGAGTGCTACTCAAACGAGTGTCGCTGTCGCTGAGGCTTTTGCGGAAAAAACAACAGAAATTATGGCGCATGATAATACAAAGCCCCCGAAGTACACACTGCCCTGTTGATCCCTCACAAAAAAATGTGCAAGGCCGGGCCTCAGTCGCATTTAGCGGCCAACTAACTGGGCTAACTGGGGGCCTACAAACGAGAGAGAGACAGAGAGAGAGACTCGACGAGATGAGAATAGGCTGAAGGCTGAACTGCAACTGCAACTGCGACTACAACTGTGACCATCACCCAGTGATTCAGTCAGCCAATCGAATGTGAAAGGCATCTCTGCACTTGAGCCACATTCGGAGTGCGGTTTGTGCACTTGAATATCGTGTGGCGTGTGTGTATTCGAAAGTTTGTNCGTGAGTCTATGGGTAGGAATTTGTGAGTGTGAGTGTGAGTGTGAGTGTTCATTGCAGGGGGGCTTACTTCTCCAGCGAGCCATAAATCCCTCTGACAGCAGCAGCAGCCATATAAGCAGCTCTCTCTCTCTCTCTCTCTCTTACAGTGTGGCTTAGCGCTCGCTCGCTTCTGCCCACACATATCCCCAGTATATAATGGCAATAAAGCAATAAAGAACCGATTATCTGGTAGGGCTTTTCTCCGTCTCTAGCCCTGCCACTGGTACGTGGCACCTCCGACTGGGCACTTGCTCTTGCGGTCGCTGCATTCGACACAAACAAATTAATTAACAATGCACGCCTAAAGGTGCCCCGCTCGGGGCACCCTGCACCCAGCAACCCGGCAGTGTATTTGTGACTTGTAATTATGGCACTCGAGTGCTACTCAAACGCTCTGGCATCGCCGTCGCCGTCGCTGTCGCTGTTGCTGAGGCTTTTGCGGAAAAAACAACACAAATTATGGCGCATGATAATACAAAGCCCCCGAAGTACACACTGCCCTGTTGATCCCTCACAAAAAAATGTGCAAGGCCGGGCCTCAGTCGCATTTAGCGGCCAACTAACTGGGCTAACTGGGGGCCTACAAACGAGAGAGAGAGAGAGAGAGAGAGAGACTCGACGAGATGAGAATAGGCTGAAGGCTGAACTGCAACTGCGACTGCGACTACAACTGTGACCATCACCCAGTGATTCAGTCAGCCAATCGAATGTGAAAGGCATCTCTGCACTTGAGCCACATTCGGAGTGCGGTTTGTGCACTTGAATATCGTGTGGCGTGTGTGTATTCGAAAGTTTGTTGTTTTGGGGCGGGAACAGGTTGCCGCATTAACACACGAGACACAGACAGAGATGAAGATACATAAAGCACAGCCAAACCCGTGACTGTGAAGGGAAATCTTCAGATGAAAAGAGACAAGAAACAGCCTCAATTTAAATAAATTTATGTCATCATCTTTGCAATTGAAAACGGCAACCCAGGCTGGCTCCTGCGTTCTCAGTGCCGTGACGTGACGTGACGTAGTTCCAAATCAGAATCAGAGAAAAAACAAACGCAGAGAATCGAATATGAGTGCCATAGAGACAAAACGGGGCCAGGCCACAGGGCGATGCTTTGTAAGAGAGCCCCAACCCAAAAGACAAAACAAAAAATATTGAACAAATTTACACAGAGCGCCACAGACAGAGAGACAGACAATCAGCAATGAAGCGACTGAAGCCAAGTTGAACTTGAACTGCGGCTGGGCTGTGGTATTATCATCCCATCCCAAGCCCATTCCATTCCATTCCATTCCGTTAATATGATTAGAGGAGAGACTCTGCTGACTGCCCCTCCTCACTGCATGGACAGTCGTGTTGGACTCGTGCTAATCACGACTGAAGTGCGTTTACACGTCCACGCATGACCCCATCCCCATCGATACGTTGAGGCATAATTGCTGTCGCACCATAAATGGCAGTGGCACATTGTTGGGAGCAAATTATTTATGGGCAAAAAGTGGCTGTCTGTGTTCCTGTTCCTGTTTTTGTTTTTGTTTTTGTTTTTGTTCGCTGCCCATGCTGTGTGTTATCGTTACAAATATTTGCTTTTGAAGATTGCGCGGATTGGATAACAGCATAAAGTAATTACAGTGAAGCTTCTGTTGCTTGTTTGTCCCTCAGACAAGGGCCAGAGGAGTCTCGTTTGCATCAACCGCTGATTAGGCGAGTGGAATGTTTCAAGTTTGAAGGGAAAACTACACATAATGCTCGAGGCATCATCATCGATGGATTCCTGAAGCCAAAGTTGCAGACGAGACAAAAATAAAGCCAAAGTTGCGCCGTTTCCCTGTTTATTTACGTTCCACGACACGAAAATAAATATAGACGGGGCGAAATGAGGGGGAACACGAAAGGTATCTGTGGCTGTAGCTGTTTCTGTAGTATCTGCCGCAGGCAGCACAAAATGTCAACAGAAAGAGGCCGAAACAAAAGCGAAAGCGATTAGGGGCAAAGGCGGGATGGGGTGGGTGGGGAAGCTGCAGGTTTGCCCCATACCTCCATTCAGAGCAGGAGGAATTTCAGAAAAAATACTCAAAATTTAAGCAGCAAAAGGCTATGGGTCGGTGGGGTGCTGGAAGGGGTGCGGGACACATGCGAGACGGATCCGCTTGATCCATGGCCGGACCTTGGCACACGCGCCAAAACATTCCTCTCTCGCTCTCTCTCTCTATTGCTCTTTCCACTCTTTTTCCACTCTTTCACTGCTCCTCTTCGTTCTTCCCTGTGCCCGTCCGACGACAGCCGCGCATCGCTTAACATATTAATTGGCTCAAGTTAATATTCATATTTTGGGCTCTTGTCACCAGGCGACAGAAGCGTGCAAGTAGTCCCCCAAAAAGTAAAAAAACAAAAAATTCTCACTCGCCACCATACAACAAAAAGAATATCTAAAATTTCCAATTGGTTTTCGGATGCTGCCTGACAGCACACAAACACAATTGGAGACACAGAGCCGCGAGCCGCGAGCCAGCAGCAGTGTTTTTCCACAGCATGGGATCCATCAGATGGATTGAATGAAGCAAAAAAGATCCGAGCAGAGCACTGCTTGTTATGCCGCTATGGCTACTATTGCTGCTACTGCTTCTAAGATGCATTTTACTGCTAATCAACTGCTTTACCAATACTCTCTTTGGATCTACTACACTGCTTGCTATGCTGGTTTACTGCTTTACCATTTCTGCTCTTCTGCTTCATTAATTTATATTCTATCAATGGTGATCTTTTGTAGCGAATGCAAATGCAAATATATGCACAAGGGATCGACCCTTTGGGGGTGGGGTTCCATTTTGTCTCTTGCTTTGTGTGATTAGCCGGCAAAACATGACATAAGAGTGGGCCCGAAGCCGCTTCAACTCGGGAAAATGCACTGGCAACCGGCATGCGGTTTAGTGGGGAGTGGAAACCAATCAACTATATACTCGTTTATATGGCTCTGTACATGTACATACATATGCACTTATCAGGCGAGGCGACCACTGAACATTGTTTACTAAATGCAATTGAAGGGCCGTGGCGGGGTGGGTAGTGAAATGAGGGAATGTGTTGTTGTTGTTGTCTTTACAAATAAATAGTTTTATTTGCGCAAATTGCGGCCAGAGTCAGGCACTGGCAGATAAGCAGAAAAAGCAGCAAACCGACTGACAGACTGACTGGACTTACTGACCAATCAAGCAATCGACGACGCTGCATCAGAGAGGCTTACGACAATGCGTCAAATCACATCAAATATCGCGCGTCACTAAAAGTAGTGCTCCTCGCTATGCCCCAACCCACCGTCCGTAGTTGTGCATAGAATTTATAAACAAAGCAGAGGCAGAGGCAGAGGCAGGGCCAGGCAATAAATATGTATGAATGAGTGTGTTGGTGTTGGTGAGCGTCGCAGCTGCGACTCTTCAGCCTTGAACGCAGCACTGCACCTGATGCATTTGTTGGATGTACTTTAATGAAATGTTTTTGCTACCCCTTCCGCTTATCAGCTTATCAGCGCACTAACAAGATGAAACCCCCAACCTTATCGAGTTCGTTCTAAATAGTTTTAAAAGGTTTTAACTTGGGATACTCACTTGTTAGGCCTCGTCCATCGTCGACGAATGATAGGAATCCCTTACTCATATCTTGAGTCGCTTGCAGATTCTGCTGTGGATTCTGCTGCTGATTGCTCGACGAGAGAATCGCTGCCGTTGCTGTCGTTGTCGGGGGCAGTGTTGGTTCTGTTGTTTTCTTGAATCCAAGTCCCGCTGCTGGGGCTGTTGTGGGTGTTGCAGTTAAAGGTGGCGCCGGACTGGGCCGGAACACCGAAGCGGTCACCGACTTGGGGCGCTTCTCCTCGAGTCGCAGGCTGTTGCCACTGTTGGCGGTGGCGGTGCTGATCAGCTGTGCTGTGATGGTGCGCGGACCCGGCGAGTGATTCTCCCGCTTGATATGGAGTTCTGCCTGCTGCAGTTGTTGTTGTTGTTGTTGTTGTTGTTGTTGTTGCTGTTGATTGTTGGGTGGTTTGGCTGTTGTTGTTTCAGTTGTGATTGTCGGTGGGTTGTTGTTGGTTGCAGCAGCAGCAGTAATTTCCGTTGCAATTGGAGTTTTCTCCGGCTCTGGATTGTTGTTGATTTCCGAAACTGGCTCCTTGCTCTCAATTGGGGCTTGGGGTTTCTCCTCAAGCTCTATTGGAGTTGCGTTTGTCTTAGCTGGTGTTTCCTCCTGTGTTGTTGTGGTTGTTGTTTCTGTGTTGTTTTTGTTGTTGTTCTCGATGTCAGTTGCTGTTTGTTGCTGTTCCTTTTGCTCGCTTGCCGCCGTTTGCTGAGCAAGTGAGTAAATCTCATGTTTGTTCTCAAGATTACTGCAAAAATGACGAATCGAAGCGCGTTTGTCGTAATGATTTATATATCTATAGAGGGTATGTGGTTTTGTCTGACTTCGCGTTTGCACTCGTTTGTTACACCCACAGGCACAGAGGGAGAGAAAAGTAAAGCGCGCGACACACTCGATAGATACACTCTCGTATCTTTGGGGAAATGCATGCTTGTGCTTCCACAATGTATCTTTCAGTACAACAAAGTATCTTCAGCACTCGCTCACACATAGGCATCACAATCACAGTCGCGTGTGGCAGCAGCTGCTGCTGCTCTGTTGTGTGGCAGCTGCCTGGCACTTGTTCTCTGGTTAGTAATTAACAATTAGCAAACTTAGAAATTAACACTAGGTACCGTCTCCACCCTACCCCTCTAACGAGCCGAATTGAGCCACGAACAACAGGCAACCCCAACCCCAACCCCACCCTGGGGCAGCGGTGTGTGTTGCCTAACTAAGGTCTTCCCCTCTCCTGATGAACGAGTTGTCGATGGACTGCTCTGGTTTACACTATTAAATTTCACAACCGGCAGCATTGGAAAATTTTCCTCTGCCGATAAGCTGCCAGCCTGCCTGCCCTCAGTCAGACACCCAAATTCGGGGTCACCCCCACACACACACACACCCCATCCGATCGGGGATGGATTCCACGCATCCAACGATCGCCTCGTTATCAGTTATCCAGGCTAAAATCAGTAGCGACGCGTTCGGGGATCACTCGACAGGCAGGCCGTGATAGATAGCAAAGCGAATGGAATCGCACGGAAGGTGGGTGTGTCCCGATGTCTCACAAGGCAATAACACCAAGAGCTGAAGGCTGAACCCTACCCCACCCCACCCACATTTCGAACCGGACCCACATTGATAAGACGCCTGCCACTCCGAGTATCAGTAATCTCTGAGAAGAGAGAGCGAGCGAGAGAGAGAGAGAGCTCGAGCGAGGCACAGCAACATGGCGGCGAGCACTTTACGGCGCGTCTCTCGACCAAATTTAATTGTTTTGCAAATGTTTTTGTTGCCTGCTGCTCTTTGATAAGATAGTGTGTGCCTTTGCCTTCATGATCGGCCGACTCAGGCAGTTGTCCCGTGCCCGTGCCACTGCCCCTGCCCCTGCCCCTGCTCCTGGCTTTGGGTCGTGAGGTGTGCATGCATGGAGCGGGTGAGTATCAAGCGTTAGACGCGTGAAGCCCCCGTGGGGCCCCCGTGAAATCCCCGTGGAATGCCCCGACCCGACAGCCAGGTCTGATCGTGATAAAGGCGCCATCACCATCACACGGCAGCGGCAGAACATTACGGAAAACACTCGATCTATATTTGTGCGTCGGGGCGGCCCTCAAGTGCTGGTGGACATGATGAGGCGGAATATCACCAGCAACAAAACCAACAAACAATGGAATATTATTTATAATTGTGAGATTTCAGACACCAACCAAACCCCCAACCACAGACGCTAGTCATAGTCGTCGGTTTACTTTTTTGGGGGCTCGTCCCTCTGGTGAAATAGCAGAAAGTACCTGAGTACCAGAGTAATTCGAGGGGCGCACTGGGGGCGGGACTGCAAAGTCATGTGTGACATTGAAGTGAAGGGGTTTTCAATGTACATACATTAGATAGATAGATAGAAAGATAGCTAGATAGATGTGTAGATATCAGCCACCTCAACGAGGTGACCAGCCCACTTTGATGGGTTTCCAATGTCATTGCGTAATCCGGAAAGAGTGGGTTGGTGGGTACCGAATCGATGGATCTAGATGTGATGACATACCCACCTGACACAGCGCACACAGAACACAATACACACACACCAATACATTTAAATAATTGCTTTATCTTCTTTTGTTGTCGCCGGGAGATCGCCAATTGTTTGCCTTCAACTATGACTTGTGCCAGTTGCAACCAGTTGGAACCAGAACCCGACACCGTTCCATTCCAGGGCTCCAAAAAAGGCTTACATCACATCGTAATTAGGGATCCACTCGAGCGGGGAGTAGAGTGGGAATGAAGTGCTGGAAAAGTGCACTGCAGAGAGGCTGATAAGTGATAACGGGACTATCGCACTATCGATCCCCAAAGCTTTTGAACTGTGGGCCCCCAGTCGCGTTTCGCCCAGAGCCGCGTAGAAGCTGTAGCTGAAGTGCGGAGTCAGCAGAGGCAACGGCAGCAGCAACAGCAGCGCTGTTCGATCGCCTGATGTATGCGAACGCCCGCTTGCTCTTTTTGCTTGGAAACAACACAGCACAGCTCTCTCGCTCTCTCTCTCTTTCTCTCTCTTTCTCTCTCTTCCTCCCTGCCGCTGTGTGCAAATGCACAAATTAATTACCGAGTGCGAAGAGCGCAACTAAACGAAGTTAAAGTACAAGTAAAAGGGGAGTAAAATGACAGTAAAACATTTAAGAGCACATTAGTAATGCATCGGCAATGCAAAAAGATCTTTGAAATATGTTAGAGGAGCGCATTCTCAAGGAGAGGGGAAGAGGAAAAAGCTACAGATGTAAATTAAAGCAACAATTTCTTATTGTGTAACAAATTGCGTCGAAGGCAGAGGCAAAAAAGAACAGAGAGCAGAGAGCAGAGCAGCGACAGAGATACAGAAGCAAGCGACCATAAAGAGAGAGAGATAGAGAGACAACAAGCATACGACAACAAACACAGACAGAGACAGAGACAGAGAGACATAAGCAGAGGCTGTGTATTCTGTTGCTCCTTCCTCTTTTCTCCTCTTCCGCTGATTTCAATTGCAGAGCAATAACGGGCACACGGCTACATTGGATCCCCTGCCTGCTCCCCCCCGACCAAACCAACCCATCCAACGCATGGACCAACGCAGCGTAAAATAGCAGTAATTGCTCTCTGTGAGAAGAGTGTGTGTCGCTGTCCATGTGAGTGTGTAGTAAATTGAATGAACGAAAAAAAGCCAGTAGCATATAGTGGACTGGTGGAGGGGAGGAAGAGGCGTGCAGGCACAATGGACCCTGAATTAAGCAGATCAAAAGAGCGTACCAACTGACAGAAATTGAGGAGAATATGTTTACTTGGGGAGTTGTGTAATCAATTGGTTTGTCCCCGCAAAACAAGCGGGGAGGGCGAGGAACAACAAACACTAACACGGAACAAACACTGGACACGGGGGCAGACAGACACCTCTCCACGGTTGCACTCGCAATTAAACGCACACTTTACCTTTAATTAATTTCTATATTCTGGCATAAACAAATGCCAGCGCTCGCTCAGCAATTTTATGTAATGCAAATTTGCAAATGCAATGCGGCTGCTGGCTTTCCTCCCCGCAAAAGCGAAACGAAGAAGAAGGAACAAAACACACATCACTATGTCTGGTCTGTGGAGCGAAGAGAGTGATTGAGAGTGGGAGAGTGAGAGGCCTACTAGGCAGAGAGAGCATTTTTGGACAAGTGCAGAGGCAGCGACAGCGACAGCGAATGCACGCAAAATGCAATTTCAATTGCAGGTTAGGACCGAGTGTTGTGTAAAACTTTCGTCTCTTCTTCCTTTCTCCCACTTTCGTTGGATTAACTTTTTAATCGCGCATAAGGAACACATGCAGAAATGGCTTTCAGGCCCGAGGGTAACAAACGTTTGCATACACTTTTCTTGGATGTGGGTCTGGATCTGGACATGGACATGGACCGGATCAGAGCAGAGCACAACACAGCAGATCGCTGCTGAATTTGATAATCTACACACACTCACACACACAAAGACAACCATAACAGCAGGCTGATTAAAATAGGAATTATATATACTTTAAGTTATATATTATCTGCACGAGTGTGTTTGTGTGTGTGTGTGTCATTCCACGCATAATAAAGTTTATTTTTGTCATTTTTTTTGTTGGCAATTTGTTTAATTTTTTGCGTGTTTTTATTTAGATTTTGTTTTATTCCACGATGATCACAGCACAAAATACAAAAATTTGAACGACCGCCTTCGCTCTTGATATTTTATGTAATTTATTAACTTTTTCGCCAGTTGAAATTTCCCATTAGATCTTTACCTTTTGATCGAAACTCTCTCTTCTCTCTTTATTATTTTCCGTTTATTAACTTTGCATTTCTCCCGTTTCGTTTACTATTTGCAATATTTACAGTTATTCTCGATAGCTTTTTGCGTTTTATTGACTTTTATTTTGTATGCACAAGTCGAGAGTATTGAGTATTAGGGGGTGCGGTGCAGGAGGGACTCGCGCTTCGACTTTGTTTTCGATCTGATCCCCGTTCCGATCTGATCCGTTCCGATTCAACCGATTCCGACAGTAGCTGGCGAGGTAAAAAACACAAACGTCAATCGCCGATTGTTTTTAAGCACGACACGGCAGCCCGGAGTGAGTGTGAAGGGGGAGATAGAGCAGAGAGCAGCAGCAGAGTTTAGTTAATAGTTTTTAGCACACACTCAGCACACACAGTTCCGTGGCAGCGTCCAGGTTCTGCTCTGTGCTCTGCTCGAGCGTGTTGTTGGGGAGAAGTGCACGAAAAGTGTTTGCTCGGGTGCTGTGCTGGCCGCTGCGGAGCGCTGCTTTGCTCAGCTTTTGCTTTCGAAGACCCAGAGAAGAATGAGTGAATGTAATTTCCATTTATGTTTTTAAGAGAGTGCCGTGCCGTCTGCCGTCGCTGTCGGCAGTCTTGAGTGGCAAGTTTAGAGAGCGCTGCCACCGATTCTTGACTGCGCAGCTGAATGCTGCTGGAATGCCTTAACATTGGACGAATTGCCCAGATAACACAGGGTGGACGAAAGTTCAACAGCAGTGTTAAAGGAAATTGTGGGGGAGCTCTGCCACTGAGTGAAACGCCAGCGCAGGCCGCACTCAGCCCCAAAGCGTCGCGGGAGAACGCCAGCAAAGCAAGAGAGTAAAGCGGCGCCGGCGCACTCTCTTTGAGTGCTTTTGCAGCGCTTGACTCATCGCTCGAGTGCGAAATGTTTGCAGTCTCACACGACGTTTGCTATTTATTATTGTTTTTATGCCAAACAAAATGTGTGCTCTGCTCTGCTCTGCTCTGCTTGTTCTCCATCAGCTGGCTCTCCCTCTCTGCCGCTCTTTGAGAGCCGGAAGAGCCCACTAAAAGTCGAGTGAGTGTGTTTGAAAGCAGCATCGAGTAGGTGTAGGCCTCTAATCTTGCAAACGGTAAACGTTGAACCCTACAGAGGCCCACAGCTGATAGCCCGATAACGGGAATGTAGCGACGTGCACTGCTTGCCGTCCGTTGAAAAGAGATACCACAGAGGCGCCTGAGAGTATGCCAGCGAGTGGAATTTCCATTAACTTAGGAAGAGCAAAAGGAAATCCATTCATATTCATCTCCATAGCATTTGCAATTTCCTTTTTTGGGGGGGGTACATGTTAAATTTCACAAATATTGTATGTATGAGAGCTGCCAGTTTGCCGACATTCGCTAATTTCGTCATAAAACTAAAGCCATTGCGTGATGGGCATAAAAAGGGCCACAAAAGCCCAAAACAGCATACACAGATACAGCCACACAATCAAGGACGCAGGACGAACGGGCGTGGAGAGAGAGAGCGAGCGAGTGAGAAGATAGATACAAGGTTCTCGACGGACACGAGAGCGCTTTTTACGTTTCGCCTTGGAAACGAAATAAAACTGTTTATGGGTGTATAGGTGTGTGTGCTGTGTTGGTGAGTGTGTTTTAACTGCAACACAATTTACACAACTTTCTGATGAAATCTCACGAGCCTCTTCGTTAAATGATTCGACAGCAGCATGGAAGGAGGAGGCGAGTGGGTGCCACTCAAAAATGTCAGAAACTTCCAGAGCTTCACGCCCCAAACCATCTCAAACAATGGTGGCAGGAAGGCAACACACGACAAACAGAATAGAATGAAAATAAATTCCAAATCTTTATGCAGTTTCTGGCTTCGGGTGTCGACAGAAATAAATTCGAATTATATTCGGGGGTCGGGCAAACATTTTTCCACACAGTGAAAATACACAATAAATAAACGCAGGCTGGCATTGTGGGGTAGCATTAAAGATCCAAAATGCTTAAGAAAATATGCAAAAATCACAGCAGAACCGAACAGAACAGAATCTCATTCGAGATGTTCCCGAAAATTGTGATAAAAGTAATGCCAGCCAGAAATGCTTAAAATAGATACAACAAAAAAACCGAAGCTCCCATTCCCAATCGATCCATTAGCGGCTCTTTATTGATGCCACAACAATATTTTATTTATATTATTTATTTTGCATTTCTGGACAAGATCGTCGATCGGTTATCGTTTCCTGGCATTTTCCGTGTATTTTCTGTGGGGACTGTAGGCCCAGAGTCAGAAAAATATTCACGCAAAATGTAAAAATAAACACAAAGTGTGCCAAAAGCAAACAAAGCTGAGGAAAAGTAGAAGACAAGATGTCTTCACTGGAAGGAATTTTCACCCCTTTTTCGATGGATGCTATTTCTGGCCACTGCCACGGGAGAGCAGAGTGCCTGCTGCCACCGCAGACTAAAAGCTGAAATGCTGCTGCAATTCCCTGCTCCGTCGCTCTGTCGCTCTGCACCACAAGACACAAATCAACTGTCGGACTTCAATCACATTAAAATGCACGCTCCAAGGAAGCGGCTAGCGAGGATGTAGTATACGACCCAAATAAATCAGGCCGATGATTGCAGGGCGAAAAGATAAACCGGTCTACTAAATACTGGGGGGGTTACGGGCAGGGTACGGGTACGGGTATTATGTGCAATTTCAATTATCAGCACCCCTTCCCACAGTAACGCAAAGTGCCGAATCATGCTCAATCGTCACCAGACAAGCCCCCCAAAGCTGTTTGTACCATAACACCCGTACAAATCCATTCCCCACTTCCACTACACTCCCCTAAGAATGACTCAAGACGCTGACACAGGGATATTGATTGTGGGGGGGAATGGTGGAATGGAGAGTTTCTGCTTATCTGAGAGGGAACTAAAGTTCGAATTACTATAAATATCACTCGCTCTCTCTCTCTGCCCCTCTCTCTTTAGTGAAATCTTTACTCTCACTCTCTCTCTCTCGTTAGTGCAATCTGCAATTGCGCTCTCTCTGAGTGGAACGTTCGAGTTCTCCGCTCTCTTGTAGATTGATCGCACGACTCTGACAGCAAGACAGATGATGTCTAGATAATCTGCCCACATCCAAATCCACAGCCATATCGAGAGAGTACATTGTATATCTATACTATGTGCTAAAAGTCAATGGAATGAGTAAATCATTTGCGCAGTTACAAATCGGGTCAAATATCTACCGGCCCCTCCCCTACTGTGCGCCATGTAAGGCATTTACTTGAGGCTGGAGAATTATTTCATAAGTTCCGCTGCCATTACAGACAGCGTACCCCCCCGTTGACACGTAATTCTCCAAACAATTTGCGAAATTGCTCAAAAAGTATTCGTGAAATCGAAAGGGGCAACAGCGTAGACACCGACACAGACCCACTCACGTTGTCGCGTCATCTAACAGATACACAGAAACAGAGTGTTGAGGTTGGGTGGGGGCACAGACAGGTGCAAACGCATTTGGAATTCCGCAGAAAACCCGGTTAAAAAAGTCTGTCTGTTGTGTTACGTGCCAGTAGCAGCATAAACTACTCCAGCGAGCAAAAGAGCGAGCAACTAAGAGAGCGAATGGGAGAGAGAGAGAGCGACTCAAAGAGTTGAGCTGCTTTACGATCGCGTGAGGAACGGAATGGAGTGAGAATGAGGTGGGGTGGGGTGCTAAGTGAACAGGCGGCAGACCTGAATGTGTGCTTTTATTTGCACTTATACACACATGTGTGTGTGTGTGTGTGTGTGTCGGTTTGTGTGAGTGCCGGCCGGCATCTGGTGGAACTGGTTTCCACGGGCCCAAGCGGCGTCTCGCGCACTTGGCAAAAACATAAAACACGAAAATGAATAAAAATCAGCAGAAAAAAAAACAAGAAAAAACGCGATTTGGCAATGCACAAGCAATGGGAACATATGATAAGGCAGGCAGACACACATTCGGCCGAAAGACATGGGAAGTGGGAAGAAGAGAGAGAGGCAGGCAGGCAGGCAGGCTGAAATCAAATCAAGTTTTTTGCACAAAAAATGGGAGAGAAAGAAAGAAAGAGAACAACAACAACAATTGGGAGAATGACAAGGCACTTCTGGGGTGGGAAAGGGGAGGCAGAAGCTGCTCTCACGCTTAAAGGCGAAGGCGGAGGAGGAGTTCCCCATTCGATTGTGATGACGATACAAACGATAGATAAACGATGTGATAAATGATCAATCAGCGGAACTTGTGTGTCGCTGAAAGTGTTTGCGGCCCAAACAGGTGTTTGTCCTCAGTAGTAGTGAGGTGTGGCAGCAGACAGCACGGGGGGAGGGTACGGTTATCCCATACAGTATTTAGTGGGTCTGTCAGCTGTTCTCTCAATTGAGTCTCTAAACATCGATACTTATCGATAAACTGAAGCAAATCGATCAGAGCGGTGGGCCCGTGCCTTATGGGTATTAGGATAATCCCCGTGTTACCAGCAAACGGAATCAAAGGCCAAACCAAATCTTTGTTCGAACAATATTGATTTATCCTCTGTGATAATCTCAGGGATTTCTTACAGTGACAGCAGCAGCAGAAGGACGAAGGACTCGACCAACATGCCACTCAAGTGTTGACAACTCTCGGTGCGGCCCCAAGTGGCAGATGGTGGGGGGACTCCAGGAGGGTAGGAGTAGGCTATCGTTTACCCTGGCTATTATATGTCACTTTTTGTGTGTGCCCACAGCCAACAGAACCTCCTGCAGCCCAGCTCCCGCTTACCACTGCAAATGTATCTGTAGGCCGTTTTTGTATCTCTCTCTTTCCCTGTGTTCCGAGTGTTTATCTAAACGTTTAGCAATAAAGCCAACAAAAGGTACAAAAGGCAAAGCCACAAAATATAAAGTGAGGAGAACGGGCAATCACAGACTGCCAACGGATGAGTTATGGCCGAGCTACAGATATAGATACAGATACGGGTGTAAATAGATACGAGTTTGTGTGTATACACAGCAAAAGGGGCAAAAACCAACAATTATCATCAACATTGGCAGAGCCAAAACAGAATCTGCAACACTACCGAAAAAAAAAACGAAGAGAAGATTGATTTGGTCACACATTCACATTCATTCGGTTTGGCATATGTCTGGCTGGATATTTAGCTATCCATCTGTCTGGTGCTGCTGCTGCTGCTGCTGATGATGATGATAATATCATCTAATAATTGCTTATAAAAACAAATTTCCATCATACGCTTTTCTGTGCCGATTGTTTGTCATGTGTTTTCGCTTTTAATTCTATTTTTTTTGGTTTAATTCCAACAAATTAGCGACATTATGAAACGCTTAATTAAAATAACAAGCAACATTCAAGACAGCTGACACGCACAGGCAAACAACAACAATAATAATCATAAGTTAAAATAACATTTATTCTAAACAAATTTCGACAGGGCCTTGATTGATGGCCGACACCGAGTTGTCCAACAATTGAATGGAGGAAATTGTGTCCATCAGCGGAGCGAAGGAGCAACCCAGCCGAAAAAAAAGAGTCATCAAAGGAAAGCCATTCATTCAGTCAGTCAGTTCGTCAGTCATTCAGTCTTTTCTGTTAGTTAGCCATTTAGTCAGCCACGTTGTGGTTCCCCCCATTGATTGTTCATTCTCCTTCCTGTTCTCGTGGGCGGCAGTGACCCGCGAATTAATATTACATTTTTGTATTATGCGCTGTCCAAACAATGTCTGGCACGAAAAGAAGTTCACGAATAATGGCCAACCGACACGCAATGGCCCAAAAGCGCCCGAATCGAAGTCGGAGTCGCAGTCCGAATGTGGGAGCGTTTTGCCCTGGATCGAAACTACAATAAAACTTTGAACCGCTGCGGATAAGAACTTCTGTGGGATAGTTCTCCCTACCCTGATTTATGCTCCACATTTTGGAGGGGGCAAGGGGTCGAATATAAATCTAGTTTGGGGCCCGGAAAATTAATAAACTTTCTCGCAAATTGATAAGAAGATGAAAACAGCATCAAGCATTCCAGAAAAAAAAGGGACGACCCAACCAAATAAATGCAAACAGGAAGAAAAACCAAATAAAAAAAGGGAATGCTCCTGCTCCTGCTCCTGCAGGATGTGGCCGAGGCGTGGCATCCATCAAAAGTCACTCAAGAACATCTGTATCGTCGAGACAATGAGTGGGGGGAAGGGTCGGCCCACACTCTCTCTATTTCTATTTCCCTCTCACTCTGCACAGCTCATGGTGCGCCCCCGCACTGCGAGTGGGAATCAACCCACGTGATTGCCACTCTGCCCCATTCGTCGTAGTTCTGCATGTGACCAGAAATCTGTTTCTTTTTTTTTCCATGCCACGCGCTGCTTCTTCCCTTCAACGCCGGCACCAAATGAAACTGAAAATGGTTTTCCACAACGACATCAGAGTCCAGAAGAGACAGCGACAAAATTCATGTGACTCGCAGATCAGCAGCCGGCAGGGGAGCGAGATGAACGTGAGTAGTCGCCAGGGGAATACCCTGTACAAAGGAAGGGAGAAGGAGTGGACCCTCCTCCCTCAATAAGCTGCGCATATAAACTGTTAAGTTGAGCATATGTTTGGGTACATCCCATTACAGGGTATCATTCCACTCGCCGCTGTTCTACGTGTAAACAAAATTTTATTGAGAATGGAATCGTACAGCATGGGAATGATGATGGCATGGCAGGGGTTGGGTTTACCGAAGGCGAGAGATTATTAAAATAATATTAGATTTAAGGCGAAAGCGTGGGTGTCGCCTCACTACGGCCAGGTCACATGTTGCAAGTGGCAGAAGCGAATAAATAAAAGAATTAATGGAAGGAAAAAAAGTCCAAAGATTTATGCGGTTTGTCGCCTGATGCCCAAGCACCGAAAATTATCATTAATAAAAATAGCTTAATAGCCAGGAGCTTCGTTGCTGTTCACGCTCTGTGGCGACCGCTGCTGCTGCTCTTCCGCTGAGTTCTTCGCTCTCTCTCTCTGTGTGTAAGAGATCGCAGGCAGGCCTTGGCATTGCTCCAGCTAACGTGGGCAGCGGCGGAAAAGAGAGGAGAAGGAAGCTCCTGCCAAGCTTTCCGTTACCTTGGAGGCCTACTCTGAACTCGCCCCTTCATGTGTTCCCTGCTCGCACTGTCTCTCTTCTTTGCTTGCTTGTTTACTGACAATAAATGCTCTTCAATTGCCTTCGATTTTCATTTCTCATTCATTCCCCTTTCCATCTCTCTCACTCACTCTCTGTGTGTTTCCTTCTGTGTGTTTCCTGTTTTCTATATTTGTTTATTGTCTTCGACGGCGGCTTGTGTCAACTTTTGTGAGCGGGGCCGAGGAGTTCTTTAGTTTTATGCGTAGTTGGCGTGTTTCTCTACTTTACTTATTCCTACTCCTCTTCATCTACTTCTTTCCTTCTCTGCTCTCTCCACCATCATTGGCCTGTTTGCGGGGCCGACGGTTTGACGCCCTCGAAATGCCAGAAAACATTTCCATTTTGATAACTTGGTTCTTGGTCTTTCATGGCTTTGTCTGTCTGTCTATCCTTTTGCTCTACCCGCCCTAGACCCATTCTCTGCTTGCGTAATTTGCAATTACGATGGAAACTTCCAGCTACCGCCTCCAGACCCAGTCTTGTGTGTCTGTTGTTTGCGCCTCGAATTATGCCATGCCAAATGTTTGTGCGCGATAAGAAAGATTCCTGCCTCCCTCACTCTCACTCTCACTCTCTAGCAATGGTAGAGATGATGAAAAATAATAAAAAGGAACTAGTACGCAATACAAAGAACAAGGAAGCAAAGGAAGGCCTCACAATCTCAACAGAGTACTCTCACCTTTCCATTAGCAGCACTGCCCTGAGCGGGGAACGAGCGGGAACAGGAACGGGAACGGGCAGATAACTGCAATCGTTCGCTCACTCCACATAACGGTACACGTGTCACCGCTCCTTCCACCTGCCGCCTACTCTGGCCCGCTCAGCTGTTTGCTGCTGCAAGCAGGAACTTGTTACCCACCCCCCCAACAGGGCCCCTGGGTGGCAGCTGTACCAGGCAGAGCGCCAACGCAGGGATTTCACTCAATTTCGGCCTACTTTTAGGCTCATTCTGCGGAAGAGCGCGCTCTCGCCTTGCTCTCTCTTGCCTGTGTATTTTTTGTTCGATTTCTCTTGAGCATGCGGCCTAGGCGGGACCTTGAACTCGAATTTTTTTTTTCCTGCTGCTGTTTTCACTTTCCTTTTCGTTATGTAATCATCTGAGAGAGAGAGAGAGAGAGAGCAAGCGAGAGAGCATTTAGGCTCGTGCAATGGCACGGAAAATCGAGCACAACTTTCGCTTTCAGCAGTCAACGACACCGACACGGGACCCCAGAGAGAAAGCGAGAGAGAGCAAATGTCAGAGTGTGAGAGCGAGAACGTTTATGTGGTACAGAAAAAAACCACACACAAGCAAAAGGCAAACAGAAATGCGACGCAAAATATTTGCAAGAACAACAAACCATCTGATGGTGTGTGTCCCCTCGTCCCCTTCCAGCCACCTTGTGTTTGTTGCTGTTAAATCGAAGTGCCATAAAAACAAAAAATAAAAAGCTCAGCGAACAAACAAATAAATTTTGTAATAGGCCTTGTAGTGGGATGGGGAAACCAAAGGCAGCGTGGGCGTAGGTGAAATTGATTTGCCTTTTCTCTCAGGTTTTTATTGTCCCTTCCGCCACGAGAAATGTCAGGGACAGCCCGAAAAAGTATGCTTCCGTAATTGTCACATCATAAGAGAAAGGGAAAGAGAGAAAGAGAGAGATTCCACACTCTCCTGCTCCTCTCTCTTGTCCACAGTTTGTTGACTAAATTCCACGGCACGTGTATTTATAGCCCCTGAAGTGGAAGAGCGACAGACAGAGAGAGAGCATAAAGAGAGACCGAAGTAGGAAAAAGTGCCTAAAAATATGCCCAGAAAAAGAGCGCGTAATTGAGGCAAAGGACTAGCGGGGAGCAAAGCAAAGAATGAAATCTATTCCCCCCTAAGAACGTTGGATTGAGCGGTTAGAGCAGGGGTCGGGTGAGCGGGCGTTGGTTGGTTGGTTGGTGGCCACATGAATAATGCTTATGGTTATGGCCTGCCCCTGCCACCGATCTCACTCTGCCCCAACGTAACTTTAAAATTATGAAAGGAAAAAGAAAATACATTTCCAGAGCTAAATTACGCAATTTGCTGGCCGCTGCACGATGAGCAGGTGGAAGCGGAAATAAACAGGTAAACACACGCACGAACCACCCTATTGGGGGTGTTGGCGGAAGCACACAAGAGACACGCGTTCATCCACTGCCTCCAGGACTGCTTTCTCCTTCCCTTTCGCCTGTGCCCGAATGGGGCATTTCTCCTTTAAGTGTCAATTACATTGACGTTTATTCAAATATGCATGATACTCGACCCTGAAGAAAGAGAAGTCACCACCCCCCGATTCTAATGCTTATATAAAAGCCAACTCAAAGGCCTCCAACAGCGCCTGGTGCTCCTCCTGCTTGTGTGCCTTCAGTTTGCGTGTGAAAAAGTCTTCAAGTTTTGGCAACATTTTGTGATTTTCGGGCGGATTTATCGGGTTTTATTGTGCGTATCACACAGGGACTTGCCTCTGCTTTTGCCTGTGCCACTGACTTTGCTTTGGCATTTGCGGCAGATACATACATATATGTTAATATGGTAATCCCCACCACAGCAGCACCAGGGGGGAGCACTCCATCAACTTTTAAAGCCAAGCATTTAAAGAGGCTTCCAATCAAATTATGAACTGTGTATTCGTGAAGGAGCTGGAGGAGAGTAAATGCATCTCGCTTTCGATAACGAAGCAGATCCATTTTACAACGTTTACGTTACGTTCCGTGCCGCTTGTGTCCTGCAGGCCACCAAAAAGCCAACACGCAAATTTTATGTCCAACATAAAAAGGTTTTGATGTGCAATAACCGGAAAAACCAGAGACGGAATGGTATGGGACTTGTGCTCCCCAGAGAGTGAGCTGCCCTCATAGAGAAGGGAGCTTTGTCATGTTCTATCAGCAGCGGAGAGCAAGCCAATCAAAATGCAATTTCCACTCATGCACACAGGACATCATTTAACGACACACATGTGTGTGCCGCAGGAGGGGAGTCCTCCCCCCTAGGTATACAAATAATATATATGCAAACAAGTTGATTTAGCCAGCAGCACGCTCTGTGCGCTCTCTGCTCTGCTCAGGTGTGACTATGAATTTGTCATCAGGCGAGCGCAGAGATGAAAAATATTTATACAAATAATAGCTATACAAAGACACGCGGCACACGTTGCGTATACGCAATGTTGATTCAGCAAAGGGGGTCACAGCGAAGGTGTGGGGTAAAGCGACTTCATCAAAACAGAATCAACTGCGATGACAATCTCGCCCACGAAAAAGGCTGGAGCCGCAATCGCCTCGAGGAGCAAGAGTCCCAACTTCAGGCTGCTCCATTCTGCTCCGTGGCAAATTAAATTCCTCAAGAATGAAAAGAAAAAGGAAGGAAGGAAGGGTAAGAGAGAGTGAGTGTGGGTTCTGCTCTGCTCTGGCTTTGCTTTTGCCAACACAAAGTTTTAATGGTGCGCTTACACGTGTGTAAAATGTTGTTCCTGTTCCTTCGGAAAGGCCTTTTGCGCATCCCTGGAGTGATTTTGGTTAAAGTGTTGCCGCATTCACAGTTAATTATCCTGACGTCAGAGAGCGGCCCACGACGAATGCCCAGCCGGAAGTTGGCAAACATTTCCGCTCTCCAAGGAGCTAGCTGGGCATCGACAACGGCAATTGGATTTGAAGCACTCGGACATTAGCATAATAAATTGGAGCCGCCAGCCAGCCTGTTGTTTGCTTTATCGAAGCCGAATCGAGTGAATAACTTCATCGCTTAGCCGCATTAATAAAGCGGCTTTAATAACGATGCTTTTGAGCCAACACAACTAGGATTGCCGATGCGGGAACGGGGCTCGTACTGGTGCTGACTACGTGACCAGATAACTAAGGCTTATCGATGATGGAAGGACTAGGCATTTTGTTGGCCTTTCCAGAATAGTTCCCCCCCCCCCCAACCAAAACCCAAGCCAACTGCTAACAGCCTTTAGGTAATTGTGTGGCCATAAATCTCCGTGTCCGTGTGTCCTTACGGACATCGCCCCAAAGACGGCTCACGGAACACAATTTAACGCCTGTCCTGGTGCGGGTGCGGGTACGGGTGCGGCGGTGGCCATCACATTAAAGAGACATCGAACGGGACAGGAATACAGGATACAGCTGGACGTGTGCAGGTGTGTATTGAGTGAAAAATCGATTCAAGGCAATTAAGGTCAGACATGCGGCGAAGGAACTACCTCAACTTTTTCAATTAGCTGACGGCTGGTGACCAGGTGACCAAAGTTATCGCTCGCAAGAAATCAGAGAATCAAAATTATGTCCACGCAATGGAAACAAAACCATCAAACCGAACAAGATGGGGAAAAAGTTTCACTGAACGAAGGGTTCAGCGCTGGAACCTTTGAACCTGAAGGAGAACACCCACCACCCCATCAATAATCCCGATTAGAACATGTGCATATGAAATATTTATGCTGCGGTCTGCAAATGGAATTCATTGGGAAAAGGTCGCATACATAATGGAAACAGGAATGAGAAATGGACGGAGGAACTCTTTAATTTCAGGATTCTCAGTTCATTTTATTGCCGGGTCCGTCAGGCAATCATAAAGGACGACATTTTATTGCCTCCCTCTAGCTGGTTCGCTTGCCTTGTTTCAGGCTTAATTTATTGTTTTAATTTTTAGTCTCCCAGCCACAAAATGGCGTCCTAAGCCTGCTGTCGATGTCGGCTCTCGGGGGCTCGCTGCTTGGGGGGATGGCAAATCTTTTTTGGGGAAAGTGTTAGGAACTCGTGTAAATTCCATTAGGGCTAAAAAGTTTGCGTTGCGCGTGGAAAGGACTGCCGAAGAAAGAGCCTGTCAAGTGCGATAAATCGAGAACATTGCCAGGATACAAAGGAGACATCCAGTGCAGGGTGGTGGGACGGCAGACATTTGGTAATTAAAAGCAACGCGTACCCAGGCATGGATGAAACGAGCCATAAAAATGCAAATTTCCCTGGGAAAAACCTCCTGAAATAATTGTTAATTGGATTTCCCTGGTTTGCTAAGGGGAATATCGTGGGAAAAATGTGTCGATACAGCCAAGAAATTGGGAATCTATAAATATGCATCGACAATTACGCATTGGACTAGCGCATCGTGCTGCACAGCTCTCCCACTACAAAGGCGACCTTGAGGCAGCTGCCAAACTGTGGGAGGAGCAGGGACTGATCATCGTTCTATTCTTCTCTCTCTCTCTCCCTTGTTTATTTTAATTCTCAACTGGTGCTCGCCTGTCCGTGCAGAACAGTTATCAGCGAACCGTAAATCGTGCAAAGTCCAAACATCACTTCACCGTTAGAATAAATAATAGTCAGAGAGAGAGAGAGAGAGAGAGAGTGTGCCAAAATAAAAGTAAACAAAACTCAGAGAGAATATTTCTAGTTGGCAATGTGACAAATACTCACTCACACACTCTCTTCCTCTTCTACTCTCCCACTCTCTCTTTTCAATTAAGCAAAAAGCAATTACAAAAACAACACGCGCTTGTACCCGTCAATTTGTTGACATTTAAATGCACACAAAGTGGACAGAGAAGAGCAAGAAAATGGGTACAGCTGGTAGTCGGCTAGCAGTTACCCAAATGCATCGAAGTGGGAAGCAGAAGATCAACTTGAATGCTTGCGTATACGCTCTTACAATGCAAGCTGTGCAGGGCAAAAAAGATGAGCAGCAACCGTAAACTAAGCAGACACCTACCCAAATGCATTGAAGCGAGCAGCAAAAGATCAAATGATATGCAAGAGCGCAAAGTTCTCTCTCTCTCTCGCAGTTTCAGGCTGCAGGGTAACGGAAAAAACAAATACACTGTGTTTATAGATGCTCTGCATACAAAGTGTCGACCTGGGGCTACCTTAAATCAAAGAAGCGTACATCCAGAAAGCAAAGCATCGATACGAACGCAGCCACACACCTCACTAGTGGGTACTGTGTGAGCTAACGATGAGGAGAGCAAAACGAACACACAAAGTTGCCCGCTCTCTCAGCATTTCTTCTTCGCTTGCAAGCAGTGCGTAGTCAACGATTACACAATCGATTCCCGAGACGTCGTTCAATTAACAATTGAATCATTGAATTTGCTTGATTGACGCAGTTAAAAGAACAATATATTCAGCGAGAGCAGCAGAGGGAGAGCTAATCACATGCTGTATCGGAATTAAAAGCAAACTGTCAGCATTCATTTACACCGCTCGACTGCATCCATTCGTTGGCATGTGTGGGTGTACATGGGGGACTGCTTGCTAATCAGGAGGCGTGTCAATACCGAAAAAACATTTGCCAAAGTGAAAGTAATGATGATGATGAGCACGATGATGATGATGATGTGATCGAATTAATGAAACCATATAAAAAAGCTAATCCAAAAACCGGGGCACGAGGCTCTAACGACAGTGTGGGGGTGCAATTAAAAACGAATTTTCATTCTCATTCATCGTATAACAAACCCCCAAAAAAAAAGAACAATAAGCTTGTTTATTCCCCTTTCCCCTTTCCGTTTCCCCCGCTACGGGGCGCTTCCAAGTGTGAAGCGAATGAAAGAGGAAACAAAATGAAACAATGCACAAATATTTGCTCAAACACGCTTAAATTAAGTAAATACAAATTTATTTGAGGTACTCACCCGTTGGACCTGAAAGAAAAAGGAGGAATGTTGTTCTAGGGAGCTGCTGCTGTGGTACGGGGGGGGCGGATACTCTGGCACGACATCGAACAATCGAGGAATGGGGTATGAAGGCGGACAAAAGGTGCTTCTGAGTGTCTGCTGAGGTCATTAGAGAGCTGCTCTTACAGACTTGCCATTGTTAATTTGTTATTCATTGTTGACCCGCTCACGTGGTGGACACACGCAACATGCCCATAAAAACAACAAAAATTCAAATAATAATAAAAATTCGAAATTGAAATTGAAATAAAACGCTAAAAGGAAAGCGCACGAAGCGGAATTGTGTGATTGAAATATGAATATGGAAATTGATGGAAACTTCTCCCTGAATTATATTCAGGGATGGATTCTAATCGAATGGAAAGTGTGGTACACATCTGCGCCTGTGGCTGACAATGCGACAGACAATACACAATGCTGGCACAATAATTGACGGATTAGAGAACCAAATCAATTCCGCAGACTGTCTGCAGACGAGAGCGATGCTCCTCCAGCTACGCAAATTTCCAGCACACGCACAGCAGCAGCTTCCCTTCCTCTTGCTTACAGTTGAAAATATTTTGAGAAGGAAATTAAATTCGGTCGATTAATAAGGAAAATGTGGAGGAGCAGAGTGGACTCTCTCTTCCGTTTTGCAGCTTAATTAAAAGATAAAAATTCCCCCCAAATGTAATGAGCAAATATCCGGCATTGTTGTACCCTCCCAAGTGGCTCAATTCGGACTCAATTTTAAGGTAATTTTAAGGTTAGTACAGTATAGAGAAGTAACTTTGAATGACGACTCACCTTATGACGTAGTTCACGCATACAACGCTCTGTGGCTTTTGCTTGTCATAGACAATTGTCGCCTGACTGACGATCCAGCAATAGCCGCCGCATTTTCCCAGAAAGCGGTAACGACAGGTTTCACCCTGCCCCTTGCTGATCACTGCAAAAAGAGAGAAACATAACAATTAAAGATTATTAGGTGTAAACAAATGTCAAGCGCAAGTTCTAGTTCTGCTTTGGGGTCTCAGCTCTTGGCAGATAAATCAAATTACAACCACAGCGAAACCAACACACAGAAACAATAAACAGAAATCTTCTGCGGTCTGCCCCTCCCCTCATTAAAATGTGTCATAATCGTGTGGTGGCTCTTGAACCAGATATCGCTTGAAAAATCTACAATTTGGAGAGTACCCGCACCCGCACTCGCACCCGCACCCCTTGGGAAGTATTCCCCATGCCTGCCTGCTGGCTGGCAAATTGTCAAGTCTCAAATTACGGCGCCAAAAGCGCTCGAGCATAAAAATTAAGGAAGGAGGGATTTAGGCATTTGATTGAGCCTTTCAATATGAACCAGTGTGTGTGTGTGTGTGTGTGTGGCAAGGAAAACGTTGCCAAGTAATTTGCCTCAACGAGAACGCCACATAAACTCGATTTTAATTAAAAGAAACCCACCGCCCAAAACACAACAGAAATAAAATCCCAGTCGAAATGTGTGGAGATGCGAGACACGGGAAACGACACTGGGATACTCCGGGATGTACTCAGTGTAAAGTTTCTTAATGATTCTTCACTTGTATTGTAACTTTAAAATGGTGGCTCTTATATGGTTGTATCGTCCCTGAGATCTAGGAAATACGACGAAATATGACCGGAAAAACGCTTTTTTCTAGCTGTTGCACACATCTTACGGTCATCAAATATTCCCTCTCCAAGCTACCCTGTAAAGTGTAGAGAGAAATAATCCTAGGTAGAGGGCTCCCTCTCTCTGTATCTGTGACAAAAACCGCGTCTTCTTGCTCGAAAACATTTCAATCAAATTTTATGGCCGCCACAGGCAGCGACAAGAACATAAAGAAAAAAGCGATGAAAATTCATAGGAATTCCGGAAAAGCAATTGAAATTCATGGCGGGAGGGGGGGCGGGGGGTAGGGGAGCTGGGGATTAGCCTAATTGCAGAGTCACAGGTGCACACGAGGCTGACCTCTGACCCACAAAGTGGGCAGAGAGGAGCAAAAGGAAACATAAATACTTTTGCATAAATCTGGAAGAATTAATTGAATTAGAGGCCCCACTAAACCACAATTTTGGATACTACACTAAACAGTGCGGTGCGTAAATGTAAGGCCAGCAAACATTCGAAATCCGCAGAGCTTTCGTCCCACTCCGATTCAGTCAGTCATTCTTTGAGTTAATTCGAAATCAGAAGCAGAAAATTAGTTTTTCCTTCAAGCTCCCGCCTCTTGCCGCTTGCCTCGCTCGAGTAGTGGCTTAGTGGTCATGTATTCATCTCGAAACGAAGACGGAAAGCTGGACCTGCCTTAAGGAATGGGATAATTATGCGGCGTCATTAATAAGACAGCATCTAAAGAGGCCGCCGCGAAGGCAGAGTGCGAGTTGCGTGTGGTGACAGCTGCCCGAGATTGATGCCAGACATATGTGGAGGAAGAGTCACAGTCGCAGTCACAGCAGCCAGGAGGAAATGTCCCTCAAAAGCGCGCTACACAAAAGTATCGTCCTGCCTTTGCTGCCACCCGCACCCACACTGCGGAGCTCAGACGATTGCCATTTGGCAGTGTTTATGTGGAATTAGCAAAGTGAGCAGCAGACAGAATCAAAAGTAGAAGCAGAAGGCAGAGCAAAAGGGAGTGCCAGAAGGAGTTGCAGGAGCCAACAGCTGCAGCAGTGAACTTGATTTGCCCTCAGCCAAGGACTTTTCCTGGCTGCTGGTGCTGTGCTAGTCGCTGAGACGGGAAATATTAAAATATCTACGCGCGGCAGCCAAGATCATTTATCAGCAATTTTTTAGCAGCATTCCTGGGCTGCTGCCACTGCCACGACGCTCCATTGCTGCATCCACAATTTATGAACACGAATGCAATCCGCTTTTCGCATGGCAATGGCCATGGCAGTGGCAGTGGCAATGGCAATCGCATTCCCAGGACCTTGCCACAGAAGACAGGATGCCCAAGAAGGAAGGCGGCCATTTGTACAAATAATCAAACAGAGAGCGAGGGAGAGAGAGAGAGAGAGAGAGATGCGACTCCAAATGAAAGGCAAACATCAAAACCGCATTCAAGGTTATGTATCAACCGGGATGAGCACGGAATGCTGCACAGAATGCTACACAGGATGCAGGAGGATGCACACACACAATGCGTGCTCAGACACGCTCGAGTACACGAGTAAATCCTCGAGGCAACATAACAGTAAATCATCATCAACCCAGGGGGCACGCTGTGGCAGCAGCTACTCGTTGCAGCTACCACATTGGTTTACGTTCAGCTGGCGTACACGCTAGCCGGAGCTCACTGTGCGCTTGCTTCTCGCTTTGATTGTCTCTCTCCTGCTGGCTGCTGACCAGCGTCCGGCATTGCCAGCGCATGGGGCAGGGGCAGGGGCAGGGGCAAATCACATTGGCACAAGTGGATAAGGAAATAAATGTTTGGCTGTTTGGCTTTGGCTCCTGCCAAAAGGATGTGCGCATAAATCAAGGATTTGTTTGCGGATTCTCTTCAACAAAACCCAATCCCTGCCCCGACCCCAACTGTGGGTTCTGCCTCCCTTTGCCAAAGGTAGTTGACTTGACAGCTTCGCCTTGGACTTAAAGTTTAGGGAGAAGCGCAAAAAGCATTGACCTTTTGCTAGGGCCAGGGCCGAGGCCACGTGGCGTATGCGTAATCTGCTCTAATTGAATTAAGCCGTGACATAATCTCACCCCGCACCCTGCCCGATCCAATGTCCGATCCGAAATCCGCTATCTTCAAGTCAATATGTGTGCTGGGATTTTTATGCAAATTGTCCCTCCCTCCCTCTCTCGATTGCAGCTTAGGGCAAAGGCAGGACTCTACGTGGCATGCCAGTCGTGTGGAAAATTGCATTTCGTTACCTTTGCTGCTGCTGGAGAGGAGACAGGAGGCAGTGGCAGGGGCAGACTCAAAAGGGTTTCCCTGCCAGGCATAATGCACGGTTACTGCCTGAGCTCCATTATGACACGAAAGTGTTGCTGGTAATGCCCATAAATGGCTTAATGAATGTTACAGCAGAGGGGCACAGGGGCACAGGGGCACAGGGGTTCAAAGGTCAAACAGGGACTCCCCAGAGAAGGACACTTCCAGGAATAGGCCAAGTTTTTGCGGTTAAAGCGAGAATATTTCATGCAGCTCTTGACGTCTCTGCGGGTGTGTGGCAGCACCCACACATATGTGGCATGTGGCATGTGGCAGTCAACCTTCGTTAAGGGCCAAGGGAAAGGACATTTCGACCGCCTGCAGCGAGGAAAAGTCGACAAGCTTTGTCCTCCATTGGAACCCATTAAAAACTACTCAAAATGTCAGCGGGCAGCACCGCAGTGCCGCAACTACAAGGGGCAAGCCACACAACGACGACACAAAATGTTACAAATTTGTTTAATTTGCAGTCGAACACAGGGAAAATCGCCCATTTCCACTTGGAAATCCGTGCAGAAAACCAAAAGAAAAGCAAAGACCAAAGAAAAAGAAAACGAAAACGAAAGAAAAGTTAATTGAAAACAAAAGTCAGCAGAAGAATTTGCATATTTATTTGCCACCGCTCACTGCCGCTGCCGCTGCCTCTGCCTCTGCCTGAGACGTGCCGCCGCAAGTCAATATTTATTTATGCGTGCGGCACAAATTTAAATGATTTAAGAAGCAAAACTAAAGTGCAACTCCCACTCTTCAAGCAGCGGCAGCGAGAGAATTCTTTTGTTTTGCTTTAATTAGAATTTAACAAAAATAAATGCTGGGTAATTGAAAACTTGTGCCAAAATCTACAGCTCCCGCCCCAGACTGTGGCTCTGCTCATTATGCTCCTGGCTGCTGCTTCTATTTTTGGTGTTCGTAAGTTTCGCTCGGATTCCATGCCATTATGCTCATTAATTCCATTTGCCCAAAAGGCAAGAGGGTACGAGTGTCTGAAGGTGCAAATAAGTATCTCTCCGCCCATCTTTTAATTAACTCAATTTGAGCGTTAAGAAAGACAGCATCAAGCAGGCAGCCAGTTGGGACACAGGGAAGAGTAGCAAAGTTATCAATCCTCAATGCTACAACGCTTCAATCTTCCATCTGCTTGCAGCGAGCACATCTTCTGGATCCCCGTTTGCATTTGTGTTTGCCAGTGGTGCCCCCTGGCACTGTGGGAACAATTAAGTGTTGATGTTACCCCATTTTTTTGTGTGGTGCGCCCCAGCGCCCCAGCTGCAACTTTATTAAGCAAAATTTAATGGCGGTTGCCTGTCTCTAACTCTCACTATTCCTGCTCCTGCTCCTGATCCTGATCCTTACTCCAACTCCTCCTTTTGGGTGCTGTCGTTTTTCATTAGCGCCACCAACTGACTTGCAACAATTGTTGCACACAGACACAGACACACCCCCACACGACACGAAACAAATAACAAACTTTGGCTGCAATATTTTTTCGTGCTATTTTTTCCAATTTTTGTTCGCTTCTTTTTTGCCGCTTCATGTTGGACAATTAGTTTGCCAGCAGGAGGAGTCCACCAATGGACTGGACTCTGCTTTCTCCCTCTCTCTTTTGCTGTGTCCATTTGCCAAATGTCTAATTGGACTTGCGAAAGATTTCTACAGAGATTTGGAGCAAGTTTTTTCATCTGCCACGCCACATCTTCCATCGAAATTGTTGCAAAAACTGAGGCATGAGGCTGAAGCCTTTTTGGCAGCTCCCCTTCTCCGCTTCTCCACTTTTGTGGCTTTATTAATAATTTCAATGGGTCTTTTGTCGATGGCCGTCGTAAAAGGGAAGAAGGAAAAGGCCTTTCTGCCTTCATTCATAATTGAATTGTGTTGCTATCAATCAATATAATTCGAGGGAATTTCGTGGCTTGAAATCCTTTCGGGGGTTGCGGGGTACGGAGCAGCTGCCAGGAAGCCGAAAAGTGTATGCGGCACTTGAGGCAAAGTGCTGCGGCACATAAAAAAGTCAACTCAAAGAGAGCAGCAGGAGGAGCTCCTTTTCATTCCGAGGTACAACACAAAATTTTATGACGCATCTAAATGCGCGCCCCCGCAGTGTCCGCCAGCCATAGCCCTTCCCCCTCCCCCACCCTACCATTCGTAGAGTGTTGCTTAAATGTCAATCTATCTATCTGTCTGTGTGTCTGTCTGTCTGTGTGTGTCTGTCCGACTGTCAATTCAAGCAGCAATTGCAGCAGCAGCAGAGGAGGAGCGCCAGCAGCATCAGCAGCAGAGGCTAAATGCGTTGAAGGAAAATTTCATTTGCAGATATCGTGCTGTCATTTAATAAACGAAATGTGAGACACACACACACACACCGAGAGCGAAACAGTTACAGAGCAAGAGAGAGAGAGAGAGAGAGAGCGCGAGGGGCCAAAGACAGACAGAAGAAACTCAGCGATGCAGTAACAGATATTGGCAACACTTTTCACACAGAGCGAGAGAGAAGGATAGAGAAAGTGGAAGTGCGAGTGCGAGAGACACACATGCAAAGGAAGTGCGGCAGACTGGAGAGAGAGAAAGAGAGTGGGAGTGGGAGAACAAACCAAATGCTGAGCGACAACCACAAGCAGCGCAAAGCGACAGAGGAAGAACAGTAAAAGCAGCAGCAGCAGCAGAAGCAACGCTAGCAGAGGCTCACTCGATGGAGAAAGAGCGTGGGAGAGGGGCAGAGTGAAGATTGAGCCCTGGCCGCATTCACAGCGGGACATCATCGCAAAAGCAAAGCAACCGCGTGTAGGTGAATGCACCCATTGTATAACTAAACTAAAGCACAAGAAAGAGACAGAGAGCGACAGAAGCTCGGCATCTACTACAACTATATATAAATATATCCATGTATGTATGTATGTATGTGTTTCTTCGTGTAAATCCCGTTCGTCGCAAACTAAATGCCAATTTCAGAAAATGACGCGGAAAAAAAGCGAAGCAAAAAAACTGTTTATGTGCGAGCGTGGCTGACACGCAATGATCCACAGGAGCAGCAGCAGCAGAGTGCAGGAGTAACGGTAAGCAGCGCCAGGGGAGAGCAAAGCAAAGCCCAAGGCGATTTCCTTTGGCACCTTTTTGCCTTCCCCCCTCATCAATAATTGACAATGACAGAGCGCGAAAAGACCAGCAGTCTGCCAAAAACAACAAAATTTAAAATCATTTTCGTGTCCAAAAATCAACGCAGGGAGGGTTAGGGATAAGGTGCCGCAAAATGCAGGTAAACAAAGTCCCATCCATCCATCTGTTGGGGAATATTCACTCCCCCATCTCCTCTTAGATATTAGTGGGAGTCAGCAGGCAAATAAACATCGAAATAATCAGCAAATGAAGGCAAAAAAAAAACTGAAATTGATATTGATATCAGGGGGACAGAGAGCAGAGGGGGAGCCACAGAGAAGTCAACACTTCATTGGAAGCCCTTAGGGCCATGCCCTCTGACCCCATTCCAGCAGCAGGGGGACGGGGCAAATATTTTGCCAGTTTACACGACTTATTTAGCGCCAACGGATCAAAGTGTGGCCAAAAGTAACAAGCGGCTTTTGATTGATTGAGCGAGTCAGTGAGATGGAGAGACGTAGAGCCTGCCTGCCGCCCTCGGGGAATGGACTCGGAGACCAAGACCCGAGCCCCAAGACCCAAGTCAAAAGGTTTTTTGTTAAGCAAATTGTGTGTGGCATTGTGAAAGGTTTTTGTGTGGAAGATTGGGGGCGGAAGGGTGGCGCACATTTTGTATTCGATTGTGAAGGGATTTGCGAGGGAACTTCCAGAACATGGATGGGCAGAAATGTGTGGAAAGTATATACACACGAGAACAGTGGGTGGCCGAGACCACAGCGACAGTAAAAGCTGCTTAGAGCCAATTCTTGTTCAATTATACATGAGTATCCCCTGTAACAAAGGCAGAAAGCTGAAAGCTGCTTAAATACCATAAGTGAGTGGCCCCTGAGTGTTCACTGTACGGCAATGTACGTACCTCCTCCTCCCATTACAAAAACTCTTGCATAGTTTCAGGCTCATTGGCACTTTGCTGTTATCAATACGAATTTTGCATGCAATTTCTCTGTGTCTCCATCCTCCTACTTTCTAGCTTGCCTAAGCACATTTATTCGTTTTTGTCTGCAGAAGAAGGAGAAAATTGCAAACGACAATCATCAACACAGATAGATACACCCACACCAGCACACAGATACTGAGATACTGAGCCATGGAGCTGCACACCCTTTGAGCATCGGAGCGAGTGTGGGGGGGGGGTGGGACAAAAACCTCAACGAAAAACTAAAAAACGATGCGCCGGGAAACAGGCAAATCTCCGCCCTGCCAGCAGCCAAAAAACATAAAACTTTGCACATTCATTGGGTTTTCTTTTGCTTTTCCTTTTTTCTGAGACAATTTTCGGTTGCTTTGTAGCTGTGTGTGTATCTGTGTGTAGGTGTAGCTGCATTTGTGTGTTTGTGTGTGTGTGTAGAGGAAAATTGTTCGCTTTTTTAATTTAATGAAAATTTTCCACTTGGTCGATTGACATTTTCTGTTCTTTGTCGCTCGCTTGCCCGCCCTTGCTGCCACATCCATGGGTGTTGCACGCAAAGTTTCCTCTGAGGTTTGCCAAATAAACACACAAATTTACTTAGCTTTTCACGCGAGAGCAGGAGGATCGGAGTATTCCCACACAGGATGGGGAACACAGAGAAAAGGCGAAAAGTCGTTGCATTCTCTGCGGCGGCTGACGCGAAACTTTTATCATTTTGCCTTTGTTTGGAGCGTGTAATCAAATGCATATTTGCATGCCACATACCCCTGGCCCTGCCCCTGCAGAGAGCTTTGCCTTTTGTATAATTTTCTGCAAGACTTGCGAAAAACTTGCAAAGGCGGCAAAACTTTCATTCCACGAGCAGCGCACAAAAGTATGCAAGGCCCCTGATAAAGGCCAAGACAAGGCACTATGGGGTAAGGGGGGAACAGTTACAGGGGAAGGGTGCACATATAGCCAGGAGGGGTAAACGATTCAAGCGACTATAAAGTCAATTAGCCAGCCCTATCCGCGCGACTCCAAATGGCAGCAGCGAAGGGCCATAAAAGTGTTGAAGGAATCGAAATGAACTTCGGGAAATGTCATTAGCCGGGTGGGGTGGCAGGGGGTAGGTTGCAGTGGCACGCACGTTAAATGTTATTAACGCATTTGCCCCAGGAAGATGCAACAGAGAAGAGGACAGGGGCACACCCATTGTTGCAGCAGCAGTTCAATGGAATCGTTATCTAATTTGATATGCCAAACAGGACAGAGGCGACTGCTCGCTCGCTCGCTCGCTCGCTCTCTCTCAGAGAAGAAGGAAGGAAGTGGCTTCAAATTGTTGCCACATTTGTTAGCAGCACAAAACGGACCCCGTGCGGACCATTTCTGACGTGACAATTGACTCAGGCACGTAGCGAGGAGAAAAGGCAAAGCGCAGAGCAGCCGCTGTGCAACTTTAAAGCGTGGAAATCCTTGCCCGAAAACTGCCTGAAGGATAAGAAAGTGCTGCTGCATTTACATTCATCATCATAAGTCACTGCCCGGACACAACAGCGGACACAAATGAAATGAAATATCTGCAGACGCCAGAGGTGCGCACACAGCCCAGAGCTCAAAGCTCAAAGATGGCCAAAGATTGTCGGCGAGGGGCAGGTGGGGAAGCTGGCAGCAAATAGAGCCATTCGGCTTAGCCAGAAAATAACCAGCCAGCCAGCGAGTGCATCCTTTGGGGAAATGGTTACGCGAAACAGGAATTTCCACTTGCAACCCCCAACCCAAGGAGGCAACTAATGGCATCCCATCCACGGGAGCTGCAGCTCAGCTCGAGGCACTCACGTAGCCCCGGCATATTTAATAAACTCTGGCAAATTAAGCGAGTGCCTGCGAGGGCGAGGGTGGACTCCATAAATCAACAGGTAAGAGAAGAGACTGGCCAACAGCCACCTGGCAGCCACGGCAGTTCCGTTGCAGTTCATTAACATTATCCTGGGGAATGAACTTTCGGCTGCCTTCAGCCTACAGTATTTTATGAGTCTTTAAAGAGACTTAAACCCCCTCGACTCCTGCCACCTGTTGAGCAGGCAAGCGGGGACTCAACTGCAGTGTGCAGCTCCCTGGAAAAGTAATTTATTTCGGGTAGAAAAACTACCGCAAGAAGCGGGCTTCGGGCTTCGGGCTTCGGGCTGCTAACTCCTAAGCACCACATCCGGCGCAACTTTAAGCCGCATTTCCGCTCATGCAATTTTAATTTGTCAAATGCAAGCGACGGCAAAGCGAAGAGGATGCTAAAATTAACTCGAAAATTTAACAATCCACGCGAGGCACAGCAGCAGAGAGAGCACAGAGCAGCACAGAGCAGCGCAGTGCACAGCGCGACAGGATTACTACTTTCAGTGCAGACGAGGGACAGCCGAAATGAGGATGCCGTCGAGCCACTCGAATTGGACCATTAGTTTCGACTGCATTAGTTTGGCGCTTTTCATGGCCCAGACGCGGCAAACGACGACGACGACGGCGACGACGACTGGGACGATGGCAAACAAGAATAAATAAGAGACGAGCAGCGGGACGAGGCGTGTCCTGGGCAGAGTGGACCGCGGTCCAATGTCGATCCCCTGGCGGAATTATGCATGTAATAAAATGCGGCGGCATCGACGGCGGCAACTGCAACAACCCGTGTCCCGTGGCCACGCCCACTTTTGCCGCGAACTAAATTTAGTTGCATTAACATCAAAAGTGCCAGTGGGCACAGTGGAAAGAGTGCTGTCATGAGAGTGCTGCCAAGTGATGGTAATAAGAGAGAGAAAAGTGCGGCCAAGCGGTGGGAGCGCAGGCAATATTCAACAAAGAGAATTTAAGGGATAGTGCTGCCCATCGTATGAAAAGAAATATCAGTGCTGCCAATGCGTTTGCCACTTTTTCGCACTCTCTGGCATCAGTGTGCCTGCTTGGCCCGCAGAAGATAAATAAAGTATTGTGTGCCACTGTTTCGAGTGGGTGTTTCGGTGAGACACTGTAAAAGAGGTGGACAGACTGATGAGTGCAACGACTTGGCAGCACTAAGCGTCAGGCATCATCGACACTTTTGGCAGGAAGCGAACATTCGGTACGGTTTGGGCCGAGCGCCAGACGTGCCACGCGACGTGCCACAGGAAGCTCTCGTCTGGCAGGGTGTCTCCAGGGGGTGTGTGTGTGTGTGCATCCTGCATGTGCATGTGTGTGGGTGCTTCCTGGTGCATGAACCATTAACAGACTCGTAAACTGGCAGTTGCTTGTTATGTTGATTACACAACCGAAAAGAGATAGCACTGGAGCGGGAGCAAATGGAAATAAAGTTGAAAAGCCAAAAAGTTGCACTTGAAATCCAGGCAGAGGATCGTGGAGGCCCCGCGTAGGCCAGCCCCAGCAAGGATTTCCCCTCCATCGGCACGTGCCAGTGTCAGCAGAGGGTCCTGTCTTGGCGCAACCCCCCACAGGAAGCCCTAGGAGATACAAACAAACAGCGCAGAAACTCTGCTTCCTATTCCTAGTCCTCTGCTGCTGCTGTTTGCAAGAGTTGAAAGTTGAATGTCTGGCAAATGCCGCGGCAATGCCCCCGACTGCAGCAGTCACTGAAAATGCAATTCCCCCTTACTGCTCCTCCCCTGCCCAGCCACACTATTTGCCACCCTCCATTGCCCCAAACTTATCGAAGAACTTTTCACACGCAGCACAAAATCTGCCAAAGCCACTTTTCGGTATTGTTTTTTGTTGCTTTACCAAATTTATTGCAACACTTTTCTGCCACTGCCACTGCCACACAGCTTTAGCTCCATTTTCCCCTTATCTGCCCTGCGTCTGTCTGTCTGTCTGTCGTTCTGTCTGTCAGTGGATATTTATCTGCCACGTTAAGTTTACTCTGGGTCCTGCTGCGATGCTGCTGCAAGTTCTCCTGCTGCTTCTTAGATTCCTTTTCCTTTGCGTTTCATAATTTTTCGCCTTGCGGCCAAATTGCCGTCTTTATTTGCAGCATGGAAATGCTTGAACGCAATTTCCCATTTCCATTTCCATTTCAATACACACACAGCAGCAGGCAGGGCATGCCATGGCAGCAACTCTCACGCGTGGGGCACAAATGGTAAACGCTTCGAGATTTTCGCTCACCCACATGACATTTGCGATTTTCCGCACATTTTGCGTACTTTATTGAACTGTTTGTCACATGGCGTTTGGGTATCTTGTGTGTGAGCTTTTGCCAGCAGCAGCTGCCACACATGTAGCTGCTGCATTGCTGCCCCAAAGCTGCCCCATAGTTTCTCAATTCCTCAGGCTCCATCATCTTTATCGATGGCAAGGCAGGGCGGACCGACTGTGGCTAAGCAAAGCCATGTAAACTTTATGAAAATCAAACGGAAATAAAAACGGACAGCACTCATAAACAATAATACGACGAAGTACACGAAGCTGAACAAGCTTTGCCCAAAGAAGGAACAACTTACGGAGCAGGAAGGAAGGAGCAACGCGAAAAGGAGCAACTTAATAAAAACAAAAATGTATGAAAAAGAAATACTTTTACGACTTTCGAAGACATTTTTACAACTTGCTGGCAAGTTTTTTGCTAACGATATGAGAGAGCTGAGAAGACAGAGAGAGCGCGCGAATTCCTTGCTGAAGCGCAGCAGCAGCAGCAGTTGCATCTGCAGAAGCCGCCGCGTGTCCTGCTGGTGTCCTGGTCAAATGGATACGTCGCATCATAAAACCGAAAGTCATTTCGCACAGAACGTGTCTAGCAGTGCCCAGGGGGGTGTAGGGAAAAGGGAGGTGACTGTGTCCAGCCAAGAAGCCAAAGTCATCGCAGCCAATAATAATTCCAATTGTAGTGCAGTGACAATTTTCTTCTACTTCTACTTCTACTTCTATTTTCTGTTTTTTTTTTTTCGTTGCTGCAAAAGATGCACCCGCACTTTTGGCCACTTTTGGGTACAATGTACCCCAAACAATGGTCAGCGCAGCAGCAGCAGCAGCGGAGTTTTTATTGCCCAACGTTGGCGTTTTAAGTGCACCATGGAAGCATGCAACACACACAAAACTAAGCAGCAGCAGCAGCAGCAGCAGCAACAGCGCAGCAGCGGCAGTGGTAACATTATTTGGTCAATGTAGACGACATGACGCGGCCATTAAGAGCAACAAATAAGCAAACAATAACATGGAGGGGAAAGGGAAGAGCGGGTAAAAGTACTTAATGCTGCGGTCCATGGCTTTAATCATGGAGACAGACCCCTTGCCACAAACCCACACAGAAATTACTTCATTCCACAAGCAACAGCCAGAAATATAAATTTATCTATTGGCTTATGAAAATTGATTGCAAATGAGCGCTGGAAGGCTTTGCTAAGCATGATAGGTGGTAATGGATTGATTTCGAGGGGCAGCATGTACATATCTCTGGCCTTTGACCAATAAACCTTAAGCCTTAATGGCAAGCCCCTGCCTGAGTCAGGGGAAGCAGCGCCAAATGCCTTGCCCAATCAGTAAAACATAATTTAGTTGAAGTTTTAGTTTGGCATTTGGCTAGTTGGAATGGAATTCATGGAAACATAACTGAATCACAGCCTCAAAAGTTGTTGTCAACGAAGCACAGAGAATGTCTTCCTGTCGTCCGCCTCGCGCCTGACCAATTCATTTAGTTTCACAAAAGCTAATTAGCAACTAAAGTGAAATTAAAGCAGAGCCAGAGCTACAGCCAAGTCACAGACTAATGGCCTTTGTCCCTCCCCACTGAGAGGGAGCGACAGGGGAGCGAGAGGTGCTACAACTAATTAAATGCAATAAGCTATGGCAACTGCTGCTGCTGCTGCTGCTGGATGGACTGGCGGAACAGGTAATGTTCTCGGGCGAGTGACAACTTCGTTTTGATGCCCAGGATGCCGCATCCTTCCTGTTCCTGTTCCTGCTCCACACTCTCCCCCTCTGCCATTTCGTGGCAGCAACTAACGAGGAACGCGCTTTAATTTGCACATTTAAGTAATTAGTTTAGCATTAGCTGGACTCTGGGTCTGGGCCGTTAGTTTTAATGAATCGCGGGCGTCCACTCACCGCTCTTGAAGGTGGCCATGAGGCGTTCCGAGTCTGCGCCATGCTGGCAGCCAAACAGCGAAGTGTCCAAAAGATCATTGGGCGCATAGCCGAGCAAACCAAGCATTCTGGAAGCAACAACAAGAAATGGAGTTAAAATGGGAATTGGGAAATCTTTGAGAGGATTCTCACTTATCATCCACATAGGTGAAACGCATGTCCAGAGAGTGCTTAGTGAGAAAGGTGCTGGTGCCCAGCGGTATCTCAATGTTCGCGGGGTTCGGTATGGGTCGCCCAATGGCTATGAGCACACGCTCGCCCTTGCCATTGACCACCAAGTGTCCCGTGATGTGTATGACCTGCCAAAAGGGTTCACAGAGATTAGTAGAGAGCGACGACGATTAGCTGACATGTGCACGCACCTTGTAGAGGGCACTCTTGATGTTGATGCTGCGTCCGCGGTTGGTCAAAGTGCACTTCAAGCGCACAAACAGATCCCGATGATGGGTGCTCACGCCAGACTCGAGCTGCTGCTCATCCTTCACTGGTGCAGTGCCGGGACGCTTCTGGTTGAGAGCCTCCTTGATTTCCGCATGATCGCACTGATGCGCGTACTCCCAGATGGGCTGGCCCAGAGTGTCAATCTGCAATTGAACGTAGGAAATGTTTTAGTATAAAGAATTAACTTTCAGCAGCTCCCATCTCTTACCTTTGTGATGCCCAAGTACTCGACTACGTTCTCGGAGACGTAGGTAATGTCGCCCTCGTGGGACAGTACCAGCAGAAACCCGTCCATGGTCTCCTTTAGCAGCTGGCTGGCTTCGGCGGTGCCATTGAGCCACTCCTCGCTGTTCAGCTCCAGCTTGGGCTTCAACTCATCAATATCCTGCTTGATGTCCTTTTGATTATCCTTGCAATCGCGCAAAGCAGGCACTGAAAATGGAAATTCATAAATTACTCGATCAGAAAGAGCAGAAAAGGGTAGGGGAAAGACTTACCAAACTGCAACATTTCACGTATCTTGAGAAAAGCAATTGTGATGCGCATCACGGATGCCTTGTCCAGCTGATTCACATCGTCGTTCTTCAGGGGCAGCACCTGCGAGAGTTCCATAAAGATTTCCGTCTCCTTGGAGCGGCGACAACGTGCCGCATCGCGGGATTTCTCCTTGCGCTTCTCATTGTTCCTGATGAAGAGAGAGAACAGAAAGAGAGAGTGCGAAGTGAGTACAGATCGTGATCACGTAGGCCAGACTTTAGGGAGCAAAGAGGGGAGGGTCATATGCGTGCATTTCAATTGCTGCATTTGATTGAATTTGATTCAATTCCGCGCGTCACGGCACAGCGTTCGCCAATTTTTCAATTGAGCAACACAAATTCGCAGCAAAAAAATCTGCGAAACATCTCGTCGGTTGCCAGGCAACAAAAACAAAAGCGAAAGCGGGACAGAAAGAGTTCATCCCAAACAGTCTTCACCACAATATCTCTAACTCCCTCCCTTTCTAGCGCTTGTAACTCTGAGCGTGGTGAATAACTGATTGGTTCTCCCCACAGCGGACAACGGCACCTGGTAAGTAAGTTCACCTTGCATGCAGAGATCTAAAGAGAGAGAGAGAGAGAGAGAGAGAGAGCGAGAGAGAATCCTGACCTACCACGAATCTCAGGTGGCGGTGCTTTGTGTGTTTTTTATTTTTGGGGGTGGGATTGGGCAATGTCAAAGCAATGAGGGGGCCTTAGATAAGGTGAGTTCTCGAGAAGAGCCGAAAATAGCCAGCAGTCACACGTTCGACTGATAAGACTGGTTGGCTGGCCCCGGGCGCCAATCCCGAGACAGCGTTAGAGACGGAGACTCCGCGCAGAAATTTCAGCAGCAGGGAGATAGATTCTTCAGCTCTGCCGCTCAATGCGAGATAAGATAATATAAGAAATAGAAAATACCCTTATAATTCTTTGATTCTCACACTCTATGGGGTATGGGCAGGGCACTGACCCCACCACACAGACAGACAGACAGTGGCACATGGGGAAAGTACATGCACAGAAACTATTTTGGGAAATTCTGCGAATGGCAACGACATGCCAGAGTCTTTGCCAAGAAAATCTCGTGATGCAAACGGAACTAATCCGACCAGCCCCAACATAAACCGTGTCTCCGCTACGTACATGAAATATAATAAAATCTTAGTATTTATTTATTACTCATTCGCAAATTCGACTTATATAATCCATAGACACGACACGACGGTGGATTTCGCACGTAGCTCGCTTGTTGATCGTGCGGCAAACCTCAAATTGAATACCAAAATTCGCCAACGCAGTATTGACCGGCCCTTTATCCCCCGTCCTAAGGGGTAAAGACAAAGAGCGGTCACCTGGCAACAGTTGGTTGCCGCCTCAGTAGTTCCTCAGCTGTCAGGCATTCCCATATCAGTCGCCGCCGCCTTAGTCAAAGACAATGGAAACTGCAATCTACGCAAGCCCATAGCCCCATAGCGGCTGTCCATTAAATGTCTGCGGTGGTATCATCTCTCCATAGCCTTTATGAGTAGGGGCCTAGCCCCTGCTTTAGCAACACCAAAGGAAGCAACACTCTTATCAGCTAAACTCAAGTCGAGCATCAATCAGGCTCTACATACACACGACATGTACGACGAATATGTTTCATATTCTTTGGCATTCTCTTTGACAGCATTCACTTGTGCGTGTCGAGCCTCGAGTTTAAGAAAATCCTGCCAAAAAGTGTGTGAAAATAGGGACAAATCTCGGAGACGAAATCCATTTTCTGTCTTGATTTTTCAACTAGATATTGATTGCAGATCTCAGCAAGAAAACAGCCACAGAAAAGTGTATTAAACACTTCGTTGTGCAGCTAAAACAAAGCCTAAAAATATCATCTTTTTATGTGCCGCAAAAGAAAGAGAAAAGTGACAGAAAAGGCAGGGATTTTTCATTGTCAGTCATCTTCAAACAGCTTAAAAACTGCAAAAATCGAACAGAATAATATGCAGCTGCCGCTTAGATAACTCTCCTAATATTTCATTTCCCTATCAGTGGAGTGTCGTACTCCGCTTTTACTGTAATATATGTAGTCTGCTCACTTTTGTGTTCATTTTGATTATTTTGTGTATAAATAAATAATGTTTGTGCGCCTGAATGACCGATAGCTGTGTGTGGGTGTCGCCTCCATCCATAGAAAGCAAAGCGAACGGCTTTGATTGCATGCTAATGGCCTGCTTATATGGTGGAAGAGTGAGAGAGACAGCGGGAGTGCTGCGGAAAGTGCGATCCCACCATCGAATGCTCATTAGAACAGAAGCAAATATTGTTGCTTTTTAAATATTCAGAGAGTGCCATGCCAGCAAGCCAGCCAGCAGCTTGTGCGGAATGGAATTGTTATTGCTACTTTTGCTGCTTTTGCTGCTATTGTTGTTAAGTATTTCCGCTCCAAAACGCAGTCCCAAGGGGACCTGTAGCTCTTGGCATGCTCCATTCACGTGGGCATGGAGAAACGCACTTAGCTCCCTAGACAAGCCTTGAACCCTTACCCCCTCGCGGGGATCACACTCTGCGCAGAGAGTATCTATGCTGCCACTTTGAGTTACAATCGCAGGTGACAATATCAAGTTAATGCGGCTGTAAATAGCGGCACAGGTCACGGGGAAGTGTTTGGCGGAGCATAAATCTATCGCTGGTGGCGATAACCGTGTTGCACTGTACGTCAGTCAACAGTCGCCAAATCGCATTAGCATTGAGATGGGCAAACACCATTTGGGAGCCCCCAAGGCGTGTGCAAAATGTAAACACAAATCGGATTCTACTTCTCATTGCCATAACTGGCCAACGCATGGGACACGCCGCTTGAATGCAGAGAAGATCTGGGAACTGCGTCAGAGCGGGAGAACTTGTTGTAAATGTTACGGACTCACGGCCTTCCTTTGTTGCCAAGCTGCCACGTGCTATAGTAATTTTTTTTGGGAAACACCCAACATAAAAGCGATCGACGTAGATAACAGTTTCACAACAAAACGAAATCCGCCATTTCGGCAATTCCAAAGGGTATATTCGATATGTAAACGATTCAGAATCTGAATATTCTTTCATTTCTACGATTCTGCCAGAGTGCACCTATGGGGAAACGACAGTCGAGGATGTATCTGGTGTTCCAAGAGGAACCCTCTTCTAGGACACACATTTAGCGTGCATTTTGGGGGGTATTCAAGCAGTCTTAATATCAAGGGAGCACTCTTTTGATTGTTGAATTCTTTTATCAATAGGCAGATTGGGGCAGCAAGTCGAAGCATTCACAGCGCCCCCACCAGCAGAGGCTACCACCCAATTATTGGAAGTAGTTATGGAACGTAATGAGAGGGAAAGTTCCCCGCGTCTGTTATTTTTTGGGGCAAACCCAACGGACCTTGCCTTGACTCATTGGAGACACTCAAAAATGTCGCCTATCAGTCGACGACAGTCTGTCAGTCAATGTCTGTGTGTGTGTGTGTGTGTTTGTTCATTCGTATCTAAATATTATTGTATTATAAAACGAACAACAAATAAGCATAGATAAGAGCTCCGTTGGTAGCTTGAGGCTTCTCTCTGCCTCTGCCTCTGTCTCTGCCACCCACTTACATAAAATCCTCGATATCCACAAACTGCGAGAACTGGCAGGGCTGGGTGTTTGTGGGCGTGTAGCCATAGCAGTGGGCATAGCTCCAGGGGCGACTCTCGCGGCAGGGCGTGGACACGTTCAGCAGGCTGCCGCTCTGCTGGTAGAAGGCATCTTGCTGCTGCTGATAGGGATGGTAACGCAGTGCAGGCGCACTTGGACCCAGCATGGCGCCCACAAATGGACGCTGCGGGGGCAGCTGCTGCTGCTGCATCGGTGCTCGATCTGCTGCATTGTAGAAACTGCCATTGCTGAAGTCCACGGTGGGCTCATTGATCGGCATGCAGCCGTACACCGAGCCATTGTCGAGGGCCAACTGGGGCTTCAGGTCGCAGTCAAAGAAGGGATCCTCGCCATAGAAGCACGAGGCGGCTGTGGCAGTCTCGCCGGGACAGGAAAAGTCGCAGTTTTCCCAGGCATTGAATGAGTTAAACATGGAATCTATCGCTGGAATCTATCGCTCCGGCTAAGCCCATCGATTATGCACGCACACACAAGAGCCAAGAGCCAAGAGTCCCAAAAAGAACCGACACACACTCGCGCCGCTCTGATAAAAGGGGAATGATAATGGCGCGCGGGGAATTAGTGTTTCTATTTTGATTTTTCTTTTATTTTATTTCACTTTTGTATATAGGCGGAGCGACTAAAAAACACGGCGTACAAGAGTCCGGACTGCGAATGAGCGAAAGGTTCCATGGCTCCAGAGTTACCATATTTATACCCGTTCCGGAGGCACCAAAAATCGCAATTAAAGAGAGAGGGAAAGAGAGAGAAATAGTCTGACATTAACGTCAGATTTTCTGGTCTCGTATCAGACAGAAGTTTGCTATCCGGACAAGTGCGCGGCACCGATAAGATAAAAGGCAACCGAAGCGAATAGAAAACAGAATTCCGTTGGGAGCTGCAAGCTCTCTGCAAGAGAGGAAGCGAGAGAGCGAAAGAGAGGGGTGCACGGGCACTCATTCATGGAGAGATAACAACGCCTGTTCGGGCAGGTGGGGTTGGTGGACGGTTGGTAGCGAATTCAAATTGTAGGCACATAATTTACAACTAATATCAGTTCACGCCACTTGTCCCGCTTTTTGTTAATTATCAGGCTTCGTGCAGCGTGTTGCATACTTTGCCGCGTAGCGGGGAAAAGCCCCACCCACACCCCGGCACACGACCCAAAAGGATCCATAACTCACACCCCTGCAGTACCGCCAGCCACACAGACAGCCAGAAGACTAACTAAAGACAATGACTAAATATTGTGACGGACAGTACGGTACGGTACGAACGTGTTTTGATGAATCTTTTTGCTACTCTGTCTGTGGAGAGCACAGATTATAATTATCTATGGAGCATAATAGTTAAATATTTAAATTAGTTTTGCAAACATAATGCGAGTAGGAAAGTGAAACAACGAGATAGCAGCAACGCGGCACAGCCATAACCATCGCATCGCAACTAAAACTAAAACTTAAATTGTAACCAAAGGGAGGGAGACTGTCGACTGTCAGTCCCCCCGACAGTCGGGGTCAAGAGCCCATCAACTCCGGCTAAGGGAAATTATATGGTCCGTTCCATCCGCTTGTTTGTCTGAATGCTACAACTGTCAGTCATGGCTTACAGCCACTAAACAACGCTGGAGTCCTAGTGGGGTAACGCGTAATATATTATTATTAATTATTAATCAAGACAAACTTATCTCTACATGAATATCCTTCGCTTTAGTGGGATTTCTTTACATCTTCCCCTCAAGCGACAGACAGTCAACCCTCGAATTTCGAATGATCACAAAAAGCGGCATTTTTGCGCAATTTTGTACACTTTATGGGCCAAGAAATATACATCGAGGGTAGCAACAATCATAAATTAACTTTCTCTGCCAGCGCAAAAAAAAAGAATCATAATTTACACCACAAATCTGAGGATAAATGCGATGTGGGGGCCACAGCAGCCCTTCCCCAAGTCGCATCTTGGATACCCTACTGCAGCAGCGATAATCTGAACATCCGCTAAGCTGATTCTTCATTCCCTTGCACCCCACAAAACGATATCCTCTTATCTTATTTTCTGTTTCACAAACTTCCGACAAGCAGTGCAACCGCCGCATGGCAGGGTATAAAAAGAGAATCCTCTGTCGCTGCCTGCGTCGCTGCCACTGCTGCTGCACCAGGTTCAATTCAATCGAAGAGCAGCAGCAGCAGCATGAACAGCAACAACAACAGCGGCAGCAGCAGTAAGTAGCGGATCAAGAGAGGCAAAGCAGCCGAGGGAGCAACAACAAAAACAGAAACCGAAACGAAAAGAAGACGAGGAAATTAACAACAAAAACTCTACAAGAGACCTAATGCGGGACACAAACAATACCATCGCTCTCTCTCTCTCTCACTCGCACTCTCACTCCCATTCCAGTCTGGGGCTGGTTGGGCTGATTCCATCCTCCATTCCCTCCCCGTGTCGTCACATTTTTAGTTCGATTGCGCAAAAAGTAGGTCGTCGTTGGCCAGACAGAGGCTGCTACGGCTGCTGCTGCCGCGGCCAGCAACAACAGCCACAACAACAACAACAACCCAGCACAACAACAACGCATATCATTTAAATATTTTACAAAATACATATGCACCACGTATACACATGTGCGTACTGTTTACATGTGTGTGGCGTGTGTGTATTTTACTTCTGTGCGTTGGTATTGAAATTTTTTTATTGTTAAGTTGTTGTTTTTTTTTTAAGTTTTATTCGTCGTTTTCTGCGTCTTGTTTTCGCTGTTTATTTCGAATACCTTGGCAAAAGCGTGTAAACCGAATTAAAACAAACGATTTCAATACACATAATTCTCGTCTGCCCCTCAATTGGATGCCAGATGACAGCGCGGGAGCCATAAGGTCGAAATCAGAGCTGCGTTTTGTGCATGCTACGATCACCGTTAGCAATCGCTCGATTCCATGCATTCCCTTGACAACCATTATGGACTTCGATTAGCTTTCACTTGAAAACAATGGGCAAATGTAATAATTAAATTGCTACATGGATAACCAGTTCGGATTAAATGGGAAAACTACTGCTGCAGTCGGTCGGTCAATCGGTCTCTTCGAGGCGTGTGGGGGCTGGGCAGAGTTTCCAATTGACTACAGTAGAACCGCTTTTCAACTTTTCAGCGATTAGCTTTGCATTGACTTGACTTGAGTTTTCAGTGGCTCCGTCACGTAGGCCCCTAGCCCACGTTTTTGGTACAATGTAAATGTTTTAAATAAAACATAAACTTAACATTTTATGAGATTAACAAAGTCAACTTTTAAGAGGGGCGTGGGCAGCTGGAGGGATACTGTCCAGTGGCCACAGAAGTCAAAATACACACGAAAAACAAAAAGAAACACACATCTGATAAAATGTGGTAAAAAAAAATAAAACAGGTTGGTTTTCCAATGTACTATATCGACATGGGCACATTTGTGATGGTGTGAGGGGTTGGTTGGAACATAATCGAACGCAACAGGTTTGTCTTCTCTCTGCTCTTCGGTTATAAATAGCCCAAATTACGGTTTAAAGAGCCAGAGAGATACAAACAAAGAACAATGCACTGATCTAAAAATAGATGCAGGCCTGTCTTGAAGGACCCCACCGCGCTCCTGGTGCAGCAACAAGTGCCGAGTGTTTCTTTGAGTGTTTCCGCATTCATAGTACGACTGGTGGCTAGGTATCGTATCATATAATGACGTGCAAGCTAAACCTATCCGATCCAAGCCATGCATATGCATCGAGGTAGCGATTTATGGTTTTGTCTTTCGCTCGGTCAAGGTCACAGGGGTCTCGGTCACTGCGTTCTCTTTTACGCTCGGTCTGCCTCCGTCACAAGCTTGTATAATTATCGCAAATGCAAAAATTAGTTGAATGTGTGATTGATGATTTGCTTTTTTGTTTTCTATTATTTCCCTGATCTTTTTTTTGCTTTGGTTTGTTTTGTTTTCGATCGATTGTCATCAACCACTGACGGACACCCGATAAGAAAATCATCCTGGAGTCCTGTCCCTAGGGAATTGATCATTTCCCGATTGCCACCCACCACCCGCATTTGTTCAGCAGAGATCATCGATAGAGCACCGATAGGCAATGCCCTTCCATTCAATTCCCACATCTACTATCCACTACATCCAGTCTTCCAATCCGGCAATTGTAAAAACAAACATACATTTTTGTGCAGAAAAGTGAGAGAGAAAAACGTGACGACAGCAATAGAAGCCGATTGCTGCGACGCCGCACCAGCAGTAGCAGCAGCAGCAGCAGCAGCCTACAGCAACAGCAGCAGAGGCGGCGACGGTGGCGAGAAAAAGAAAGCAAGCGCTTATGCAATAGCCAAAGCAACTGATCTAAAGACATCCGTTTGGAATGGATGGGCCTAGGGTGGGGACTCACCTGCGTTTCTCCTTGGGCTTGCCGCTGGTAGTCAGGTTCGACCCTGAGCCAGAAGGAGCCTTGGACGATGCGCTGCCTGTGGTAGAGGTGCTCGGGGATGCCGCAGCAGCAGCGGGGGCGGCGACGTTACGCTGTTTTTGCGCCTTCGCTGCCGCATCGATTGTATCAATTAATGAAACCATTTTGACTCCAATGATTTAAATGCAGCAGCATTCAAAGTCTGTCGATGTGGAGATGGTGGCTGTTGGCTTCCTTGATTTTATTGCTTTTGTTGTTTCCTCTTAGTAGTTGTGTTGTTGTTATCGGAGTGTTTTCCCAGTCTCGTTTTGAGACTCTTCGTTGTTGCCTTTGTTGTTGTATTAATTTATTATCGCGTCTGGTGTTGTTACTTTTTTTATGTGTATGTTTTATGAAAAACTAGCTGAAATTCTCTATGCGCGTTTCTGTGTGTGTGTGTGTGTGTGTGCGTGTTGCGTTGTGCCCGTATTGGTGCCACTAACACAATCAACGTCACAGTCACTGTATTTTGCTGTTAAACTTTTTAGATATTTGGCTATTGATATTTTTGAATGCCCCCAGTGGACTTTCTACTTAGTTTTGCATTATTTCTTGAACGTCAATTACTTATTTCTGATCACAAACAACGGCCACAAGCACAAGGTTATTTGTTGTTGTTGTAGTTCCAACTGAACTGATTGCACTTCGGGTATTATTGCACTTTGAAGTTCTGCACGGATTTGATATTTAACTCGCGATTTAACATCTCACATCTGAGATTTATATGCACTTTATGCATTTTACAATGCGCTTACAACATTTTCGTCACGAAATTAATATTTTTACGTGTTTATATGTCAGCTAGGGATGCTATATTGATATATAAATATATCGATATTTATTTTTCGTTGACAATACATTTCGAGGCGATATATCTTTCGCACTACGGATAATCGCTAAACTGGGGTATTTTTTAGGCACAACTTTTGAAATCGAAAAATTTACATATGTATTTGCAACAATTTGAATAAAAATGAAAGAGAAAAAAATTTTTAACGGATTTTCGGCACCTTTTATTTATCCACAATCATTAATTAATCCCTTATTGAATCTTCTCTACCGCCGAGCTGTTCTGCGGAGGCTCTTTAGCAGGTGGGTCACTCGCCCCTGTGTCGTTAGACTGGGCCTCCTCCTTGGCTGGAACTCCAGTCGAAGTTTCAGCGGGCAAGGCATCAGCTAGTGGATCATCATCGTCGTCATCGACGCCGCCATTGGCCTTATTGTAGACGGTGGGATATTGCTGGAAGCAGTCGCGCATTTTGGTGAATGCCTCGAAGCAGTCGGAGCCCTTGGGATCCGCAGTGCTGTACTGGAAGCAACTGAATGCCTCACGGAAATCAACGCCACATGGTCCCGTGGCCATGCCGCCCAGGCAGGGACAGCTCCAGTTGATCTTGCCGTCCTTTGTGATTACACCCTCAGCCGGCTCTGGCGCCGGCAGCTCAATTGTGCTGGGCGTCGCATGGTCTTCCTTCGTAACGAAGATGACTTTGTCCTTGCCAAACTCTTTGCAAAATGAAAATGACATCTTGAAGCCGAATGTTCCCTCTTTGCACTAAAGTCCCACGTCGTCAAAGTCCAGCTGCTTATTGGATGTTTTTAGCACCTGAAAGTGACACGGCACCTCCTGGTAGTGGCCTATCAAGGTTACAGCGATACGAGCCCGCTCAACGAACTCTTGGGGCACTCGCAAGATAAGTCGCCGATCTGCCGCACTGAATTTCACAATATCCAACGATGTCCTGCCTCCAATTTCTCCAAACAAATTGTCCAGGGAGTTGAGAATGCAGCCACTCAAGTAGCCAGGCGTCAGTACAACAGATTCGGTGTCACGAAGTTTCCTAAAACAATGGATCGTATTATTTACGAAAGCAGCACGTGTGTGTGGCACCCGGAAAATGGAACGTTTTCCACTTACAGCTTAACATCCAAGTATTGGGAATCAGTCATTCTATGGTTGACGCTCTTATGTTCCAAAATACGCTGGGCGGAACTCTTAATTCATCACAGTTTGCTTGAAAACTTGCCAAATGCCGGCGTATATATTTTTATGTAATTTTTTCTGCTTCTCACGTTGTGTCAAACAGCTGGATAGAAAGCGATAGACGATAGGCGAAACAAGCGATAGAGAGCAGCTAAAACGCGCGATATTCAAAATCGAAATTCAAAGTTTTGATTATTAATTATTATTAATTTAACATAGATAATTTTGAATATGGGAAACTATACTTTTATGTGATTGTATTTAACAACTCCGAGCTACTTCTTCTGCATTATCCTTATCAAAGTCTAGGACTGTCTTAGAGGCGTCTAACAACTGAAAGTGGCAAGGCACCTCCTGGTAGTGACCTATCAGCGACAGTGCGGTACGTGTCCGTTCAAAAAACTCTTCGGGGACACGGAAAATAATGCGGTGCTGCTTGGAACAACATTTAACAATATCCATTTGGGTCTTGCCTCCCAGATCGCCAAAGAAGCTCTCCAGAGCGCTGAGAACACAGCCCCGAAAGTAGATGGGCGTGAAAAGAACAGCCTCGGGATAGCGGAGCTTTCTGTCGAAAAGAAAAGAAGTTAAATTATGGACATGGAGTTTTCGTTTGTTGTCCCTACTTACACTTTTACATCGAAATAGTAATAATCACCCATGTTTCTCGCTCGCTTCTGTCAATGTCATCTGAATAAATCAAATAAATCTGTTGATGTAGATTCACTTGGTTATCGTGATTGTCAATATGACAATCGTATGCTGAAATATAAATGTGTATGCCACCGGTTCATGTACCAGTAACAAAATGTCGCCGCAATCGGTACTTGAACAAATTGGGCTTCGGAGATGTAAATACGTCAGAGTTTTCCTTCGTACTGATTTTATTTGGTAAAATGTGCGGTATATATACAGTTTCTATTAGTACAATTGTTTACTTAGGAACATAGGCTTGTTTAATTAATTCTAAGTATAAGTAGGTATGGAAAGATATTTATATGACTGTAGTAAAACGATTATCATGCAGATGGTGTGACATTTTACAACTGCAGATCATCTCGAATGTAATTTACTCGATTGCCCCGTTTCAACATCCAAGAAGGTATATTTGTGGTATATTCTGAACATGAGAAATGGTATATTTCTGGGGGTCAGCCGACACATGTTTTCGATAAGTCCGCGGCCGCGCGTTGTTTTGATGAAATTCGCAAGTTGAAAATTAAAAGAAAACCGAATAAAATAAAACGTCTACACCTGATTGTCGGTCAACTATGTCGGCTGAAGGTAGAATGGACGCACTAACCAATTCAGTGGAGGAGGAGGAAGAGAGTGGCCCACTGAATATAAACAAATTAATTGTAAGTTGCTGTCGATCGTGGATCTAGTTGCGCCAACAAACACACAAAACCTGTCTGTACATATTCAGGGCGGCAATATTACTGCCAAGGACATAAAGCTGCTGCAAATGGCCAGCCTGCACACAGTGGATTCTGTGGCCAATGCGACGCGCAAGTTTCTGCTGGCCATACCCGGCCTTGGTGGCTCCAAGGTGGATCAAATCATTGCCGCGGCCACCAAGCTGGTGCCAATTGGCTTCCTCAGCGCCCGCACATTCCACCAGATGCGCGCGGATGTCGTTATGCTGACGACTGGCTCCAAGGAGCTGGACAAACTGCTGGGCGGTGGCATCGAGACGGGCTCCATAACGGAGATCTTTGGCGAGTTCCGCTGCGGCAAGACGCAGATCTGCCACACGCTGGCAGTCACCTGCCAGCTGCCCATTAGCCAGAAGGGTGGCGAGGGCAAATGCCTCTACATAGACACCGAAAGCACTTTCCGACCGGAACGCCTGGCGGCCATTGCCCAGAGGTTTGGTCTGAATGAAACTGGAGTCCTGGACAACGTCGCCTGTGCACGGGCCTACAACACAGATCAGCAAACGAAGCTGATCCAAATGGCTGCGGGCATGTTGTTCGACACGAGGTATGTCCATGTGGAATCCTTCCTCACAGACTCCACTAACTCCCCTATTATTCCCATTGCAGATACTCCTTGGTTATTGTCGACAGCATCATGGCCCTGTACCGCTCGGACTACACTGGCCGCGGCGAACTGGCCGCCCGTCAGAATCATTTGGGGCTGTGCGTGCGCCTGCTGCAGCGCTTGGCCGATGAGTTTGGCGTGGCTGTGGTCATCACCAACCAAGTGACGGCCGTGCTGGACGGCGGCGGTGGCATGTTTGTCGCTGATGCCAAGAAGCCCGTGGGCGGGCACATTCTGGCACATGCTTCCACCACGCGGCTGTATCTGCGAAAGGGCAAGGGGGACACGCGCATCTGCAAGGTCTACGATTCTCCTTGTTTGCCAGAGTCTGAGGGCATGTTTGCGATTCTGCCAGACGGCATAGGCGATGCCAAGGATGCGAATTGATTAACTATAAGTATAACTAACTAACTATAGATTTATGTGTACATAAACGTGAGCGTGCGGGTATAATTTATTTTATGTATTTAAATAAGGAATTGCGTAGTAGATTTCGTTTTATTTTTCGGACACAACTTGGTGAATTATGGGAACAGGCATTATGCCTGTTTCATTACGCTGAAATGTTTCTTGTGTCATAGATCACTTATTGGCGGTTCCACTGTAGTTGCATGCACGTCAAAACATGAAGATTGATTCTGAAACAGGAGCCCAATTAGCGAAGGAATGTGACTGGCAACACAATCTCTGATTGAAGCCACTGTTCCCGCCACAATCACAAGATGAGGAGGGGGATAGAGGAAGAAGAATTGCAAGCCAAAGTCCAAAGTCTGCAAAAGTGCAGACTGTACCCAAGCCAAGACGCAGCTTGAAGCATTAGGCGCGCGTCAACACGTGTCACTGGATGGCGCTCACACGTGGATAACCATAAATACATTGTTTATTCGAGTAATTTATCATCTATAGCTTTATTCATTGTTGATCAAATGTTTCTACACACATAGTAAATAGAAGTAATAAGGATCAGAGGGGTGTTCCAACAGACTCGTCGATTATGAAGGCGAAATAAGTAATCAGATATACATACATGTGTCATCTGTTTTGTTATGCTTAAGTCCGATCGATTATGCAATTAGAACTTTGCAAATCGTAAGGATCTAGGACTGTTGTTAGGTTCAGTTTGCTCTTGAGCTGAGGGCTCAATTGTGCTGGTGGTTCTATGCTTAGGAGTAACTAAAAAGAAACTTCAATAAGTGTGCCAATACACACAGGCCCACACATTGTTTGTGGTATTGCCAAAGGGCGCGAAGGGGGTGGCTTATATCGTATCGTTGGATTAGTAACTGACGCTTAAAACATTATACTGTATTTTGTTTATTCCTTTTTAGCGTTTGCTGCGCTGTTGCCTTGCTTGGCCTGCACGAGACTGCCGTAGCCGCGCTCGTTCAGCGAGATGCGAATGTTCTCGTGCACGTTTTTTGTGTAGCTCTTGTAGATCTTGACCTTCTCGCAGAACTCGATCCAGAAGTTGTCCTCCTCGGAGGTTGAGTTGAATAATTTCTTGAAGCCCTCGTAGATGCTGGTGGACACCTTGCGTATAATCTTGGCCTTCTCCTTGAACTCAATCTCGTCAGATTCGTCCATCTTCCAGAGCTCCAGATTGCCAACATATCTGCGCAGTCGTCGCATTATGTCCACGCACTCGGGATTGCGCAGCAGCATCAGCTTGGTCAGCTCGATCTCCTTGAACTGATCGAGCAGCTCCAGACACTTGCCCACATTGGCGCGCCGCAGGCCCAGGCACTCGCGCAGCTGCTGCGAAATCTGTATAAAGTCGCGCTCCATGAACAAAGCGTCCTCGTGCTCGATGATCTCCTCAATGAAACGTGCGGCCTCCTGCTTGGGTATCTCATTGCGCGACGGCTCAATGATGATGCGACCGGGCATCGTGTCGGGATCGAGCTGACCCGACTCCAGCTTCAGCTTCAGATCTTTGGCCTCCCTGCGCGACTTCTCGATCCACGACTCCTCCGCGGCAGCGTTCTCAAATCTCTCCGGCTTGTTGTAGTTGATGTCGATGCCCAGGCACCTGGCTGTCGGCATGTAGACCATCAACAGGTCATTCTCTTTGTTCTGTGTGGGGGGAAAACAAATTTTAACTCTCTGTTGTGTGATTTTTGGCGGCCTACAACTTACATTTGCTGGGCGCGATCGCTTCTGTATGGGTGTCACGGCGGCGGTTGGCTTCGACTTCTTCACTGACTTCTTGCCTATGTTGGCGTTGGCTGCTGCGGGCGGGGTGGCTGCCGCCGCTATGCCTTCCGGTGGCACGCGCCGCTTTTGCGGCGGGGGTCCGTCAGCGGAATCAGTGCCAGCCTCCTCAGAGTCGCCGTCCACATGCTTCGGGGCTGCCTTTGACCTGCGTGCGCCAGCGGCTTTCTTCTGGGTGTTGGTGTTCTCGGCGACCGGTGCATCTGCAGCTGGAGTATCGGGCGCCTCCACAGTTGGCGAAGCTTCCATTTGTGCTGCGTTCTTGGACTGGGCGGGCGTTGCGGGGGCTGCGGTCTGCTCTTCGGCCCCGCCATTTTCGGCGCTTGATAAATCGATTGGGGCCGAATCCTCTCCCTTGAGGGCGCTCTCAATTTGATCAATGGCCTCGCTAAACTTGGCCCGCTTCATGTTCTTGTCGGTGGCGAACTTCTCCTTGTTGCCCACGTAGGGAAAGAGATCCTCTATTTTTATATTGGCGGTCTCTCCCGTGCCGTAAAAGTAAACATTGTACTTTTTGTTGATATACTTTGTGATCTTGGCCGGCCATGCTGGATAGCCCTTTACCTTGGCGAACACCAGATCTCCAATGCTGAACGATTTTCCGCTCTTTTCTTTACCCATTTTCAAGGAAAACTTGTCAAAATTAGAATTTGTAAGCAAAAATTGGCGTCTTGTACTGTGACCAGTGTGACCGCGGAATTATCGATAGAATATACCGCACTGCCTTCAAAAGTGTACCAAAATATGCCTTCTCATTTGAAACATATACCATAATATACGGTACATGTTAAATAATTGTCCTCGATTTGTTGTTCGATTAGATATTACAGGTTTACTAGTTTTATACGATGTATCAATAAAATCTCCACAAGACTGGCTAGATTTCACGACTTCTTTTTAGTTGAATGTTTACAAATTTAGTTTAAAACTAAATACACATGGATATACCGCAAATAAACCCGGCGCACTAACCATATAGTATATAGATTGAGACAGATCATAAAATAAAATAGGAACTTATGGCTGTTGCTTGAAATCCATGCCGTCTTTAAAATATCCAGAAAAGTATATATATCACCCGCGTCTCGTCTGCTGTGGCAGCTAACACCTGCAAACCTAACTGCAAACGAACTGAGTTCACCTTAACCCACGTGAAGCACCATAAAAAACTTCTAGTGTAATCAGGCCAAACATGGTCGATTCTTATAGTGACTATCGAGTTTTAAATCTGCTAGCCAAGTTTGTGCAAACACGTTTTCTTTCAAAAACGTATTGTGTACTATAATCGTGATATATTCATTGCCACAATACTTAGTCAATTTAAAGTATTATTTCCCAAGTTGACTTACAAACAATCACATTTAAGCTTTGGCAGCGTTCCCACAGGTGAAAGGTTTGTTGGCAGGCGCCAATTTACCATTTCCACCCACACAAACATCACCTTTACGCACCTATGCGCTGGTTTATTTAAAAAACAAAAACATTTTGTTGTGGCCAGTGCTCAGTCGTGTCTGCGCTGCGAGCGAATCACCAACTGTGGTCCAACATAAAAGAATAATTTCCCGTCGGAATTTCCACCGAACTTTCATTTGTTTACCGAATCACGAGAGCCGAGAGCAGAGTAGCAGCGCGAAAAATAGTTTTCACATTCGGCCTGGCCTGGAATCTGTGGAATTCGTTAATTGCGGAGCGCACAATTTTTTATTAAGTGGCGTGAAATTTTGTTGGCAACAGCAAAACACACACAAACACAGCCATGCAAGAGGTAATAATTGCCCCGCTCGTTCCTGCCAGCAACAGTGTGCTCCAGAAGGTCTCTTTCGCCAAAGAGAATATTGAGAGCGAAAATGTCAAAAAGTGAGTCATAGTTGTAGCTATACGAATACATTTGTATATATGTAATTTAAGCTTACGTTTAATGGTACTACGCCAGTCAAGGTCGCGCTTATGTCACGCCAAAACCAAACCCGCAAAACGTTGCTTGTTGTGGGACTCAGGGCATGCACCGCTTGCTGTGCAGTAAATGTAACGGTAAGCAGTGTAATTTCAAGCAGTGTAGATGCAGGAATTTTACATACATATACATACACCACATGTTGCACATTGCCTTTAGCTTGCTGCCGTTGTCCTATTTACAAGAAAAATCATAGCGAAGAATGAACTTTATTTTATTTATATTTTAATTAGATGAAAGTATCTATTAGTTGTCGCATTCTTGGCATTATTTGTCAATCAAAAGTCCCTGACTCTCACAATTGAATTCAGGGCCACCATAATTGCTAAAATGAACATTTAGACCTCTATGTCGCAATGCTCATTATTTTTGGCAATCGATGTAGAACGAACACAAAGCAAAATGTTTGCCCCCCCCCCAGAGGTAAAATATGACGAGTAGCGAGCCCAGACTGTAGCCCCTATAGAGGGGCTGCCAGAACAGTTACAGCAGATAGGACCTAGGATTAGCCTAGTTTTTGCACAATTCTCATAAGATTAGGAAAGCCAAAAGGAATTCTTTCTTTATATAGAAACAGATACATAAATAATGCAAATTAAATGGTTATTTTTGCACAAAATCATTGGGCGGTGCGAAATATTTGAATTTCGCTTTATTTTCAAATCGACAAAAACATTCTCGACGATGCCAGTGGTTTGCTCTAGTGAAAGTGACCGATGATTAATATTGGCCGCTTGCCAGCGGAATTTGTGATTATTATTTAATGACGACGAGAAGTCGCCGTAAACATACTCAGAACGCGTACCTATAATAAACCGAAAAATCAGACACACACTGGACATACTCTGCGCTGAAATTCGGACACTGAGTGGGTCTGAGGCTGCACGGCAAGCAGCCACAAGCATGGGACTCTTGCTGGTTGGAAGGGCATATATTTTGGTGGGATTTAAAAATAAGTGCACAGTCTTTTTGATTTTTACATCCATGCATTCCTCAGTGGGCAGGCAGCTCTTTGGAGGGCGATGACAGAGCCGCGGGAAGGTGCCAACACCACACCTTCCCTTCCATTTTGATATTTGCTGACAGCCAAGGAGGGAGAGGATTGGATTGGTGTGGCTTTATATTTCAATTATAGAGATGTCCCCAGTGCCCTCTCTGCTGATGACTGATCTTCGATGATCTTTGTTTAAGCATTCGCCAAAATATCTTGAATCTATTTTCATATACACTCCACGCAAACTAATTATAAACAATATTCGAGCGGTATACCAGTGTAGGTGGAATACATAAATATTTATACAGATGCTTAGCAAATGATTATTGTTTTGCAGAGCTAAAAACAATGACGTAGGGACACACACCGCCCATTCACAAAAATTACGCAGCCCGGGATGCCTCAGAGTAATACGCAAATAGATATAGATGTGGGATAGATATTACCTTCTTCCATTTGTTTATGCGATGTTTTTGCATTTGGCCAAATTCCTCGATTCTCCTTTGTTAAAAACATTTCGCTTTTATGAGTTTGTTTACCCACATTAATAATGGTTTTGTTTTGTTGTTTCGTTTGCAGTTCGCTGGCACAGGTGGAGGACAACAGCACACCCTATCCAGGAGTGTCGCGGCTAACTCCCTCGCTCGTCCTGTGCGGCGCTGCGGCTGTGGTGCCCGCCTACATGGACAAGCTGGGCGTGAGCTGCGTCATCAATGTGGCACCTGAGCTGCCGGACACGCCCCTCTCGAGCGTAATGAATCCACTGTATTTGCGTGTGAGTGCCCAGGACCGTTCGGAGTGTGACCTGGCCAAGCATTTCGATGAGGTGGCCGACCTCATCGAGGAGGTGCGCCTGAACGGGGGCTGCACGCTGATCCACTGCGTGGCGGGTGTCAGTCGCTCGGCTTCGCTCTGCCTGGCCTATCTGATGAAGCATGCGGGCATGAGTCTGCGCGAAGCCTACAACCACGTGCAGTCCATACGGCCGCAGGTTCGTCCCAATTCGGGCTTCTTTCAGCAGCTGCGGCGCTATGAGCAGCAGCTGCGGGGCAGCAGCTCCGTGGCAATGGTTTACTTTGCCTCATTGGACAAGGAAATTCCCGACATACTGGAGCCACAGTACAGAGCCATGGAGGACTTTTATCAGCGCTATCGCAGCTCGCTGAGGAAGCGTTAGGCGGCGACTTAAGAGATATTTCGTTATGTGTGATAATTATGATTAGAAATTAGTTTAAATGTAGAACCTAGAGTATATATTAATGCTGAAACTATACACTCTCATAACTAATTACAAATACACTTTTATTTAAGAACATTCAATTCACAGAGTAATTGTTTTTAGTTTAGTAATTTCAATGAATCACAAACGTCACTAGCAAACACAATTTAATTTTAAATATATATATTCAACTGGATTCTATTAGTATATACAAATTATCGTTAACTAATTAAACTTTAAACTTGCAGTAGGTTCGGGGTTGGGGGGTTCATTTAAATGCTCACAAAAGCCACACAAAACTTTGGCCGTCCGTGTGTGTGTGTGTGTGTGATAGAGGAGAGTGTCCCTTATAGGATATAGTAGTAGTTGTGGTGTTTTGTTGTATGTACAATAATTTATCTAAATCTCAGACTTAAAACGAAAACAAAAATTTCCTAGCTAAAAGGCAGAAATCAACAGAACTTTCTGTGTGTACATTTAGCTTTGGTCTAGATGCAACCTAATACATAATGCAACCGCCTGCAACCTCTCGTTTGGCCTGCTAATCCTCCTCCTCCATCACTTGCTTGTTGATATCGGAGCTGTGTGCGGTATTTGTGGCATTTGCGGTTGCTCGTGCATCAGCTTTTTCAGGTTCTCGTAGGCCGTGTTCATGATGCCCCAACTGATGAAGGAACGTCCCGTATTGAAGGCACAGCCGCGATAGAAATTCCCAATGCGGCTGTCGCGTTCGCGATAAATTCTTTTGCATGCCTGCCAACTGCCCTCCGACCGATGGCCCATTTCACTCTGCAGCGACACTTTGATCACATTGAGGGGATAGAATATTGTGCTAATGCTGGCACCTATGACGGCGCCTGCAATGAATTCCTGTGCTGTTCTGCTGGACACCGATTTCTAAAGGGAAAGGACAACAGTCAGTGCTGGGACACGTCAAATGAGTAAGTAAATACTTGCCCTTTTGGGTAACCGCGCGCTGGCCTCCTCCCTGAGCACAAAGAAGAATGCATTGGACAGTCCGTTGCGCCAAAATACTGGCTCTATGCCCCTATAGAGCTCCCGGTATCCATGATGGGCCACCACATATCTGAAAATGGTTCGAGCTGATTAACCTGAATTACAAGTATTACGGGGGGACACTCACCTGAACGCATTTGAGGTATTGGAGAAATGTTGATGGAACTTGGAGTCAGCCAGCAGCGTTTGCACGCGTTCAAAGGGTAGCAGTATGGATTCGGCACTACCCGCCACTACGCCGGCAATCACCTTGGCCCCGTAGTCATTCAGGCGATAGTCTTCCACCAGATATCTCCGCGTGCCATCGAACACACCAAACATTATGGACAACGATATCGTTTTCTGTGCCAGTGGCGGCAACATGCCGCGGTACAGAAAGCTCAACCCCTCATGCCGCAACTGTGCGAAGGCGGATGTGATGGGCACGCCATGAAGCATTTGCCGAAAGATCATTTTGTAGATGGGATATGTGGCGGAAATGTTGACACCTGCTGCTCCGCATCCGCAGGCGAACTCCTCCCACTGGAAGGAGCCAAAGAAGCGTTCCGTGAAGATGCTCGCATGGCGAGACCGCGATACACCCAACTTTGGCCCTTTGGTGGGTGGTGAGGTTCTTGTTGCTGTTGTTGTTGTTGTTGTTGTTGTTGTTGCGTGTGCATTCTGTGCCGCGGTGTCATCATCGTCTCTCATGTTGCTACTGTAGCTGTAGTGGCTAGTGCGAAAATGTGTGCAATTGTCACCTCGTTACCATTGTTCACGACGGTAACTCCACGCTCAGACACTCGGCTTGTGATTTGTTTAAATTATATTTAAATTATATAATAAAGAACCGAACCACGGTATTACGAGTAGCGTGCTATCGATGCAGACGGAGCATATCGTGGCGATACATCGATACGAACATCAAGATACAAAATTAGCTCTACCGCTATTCAAATAATTTTAAAAAATATAGTTTTAATATGAATCGTAGTGCAGCATTTAAACAGATGCATCACCTTGCCAGAATTTGCTAAACTAAATTATTGTTTAGCACTATCGATAACCAAACTAGCCAGCTCTGGGCGAACTGTCAAAATCTAGTGCGGCCAACTTCACATCCCTTTTCTCTCTTTTTGACGTGCTCTTTACAATTAGCGGTTCGTTTTTCCTATTAAATCTGAATATTTCTTAAGCATCCGAGCAACATGCTGTCTATTTACACGATAAATAAATGCAAAAACAGTGAAAATAGACACTGGCGCTGTAATTAAATTTGAGTTTCCACGGTTTCCTCAAGAAAATCTCAATCAAACTTTGTTGACATTTTCTCGGTGGAGGACGGAAAAATAAATACAAATCGCAATCTACCAATATGTATTCAATATACTGATGAGTTGTCTTATTTATAAAATTGCAGCTCCAAAATGACGATTCGCCCAGCGTACCGGCCCAAGATCATCAAGAAGCGCACCAAGCACTTCATCCGCCACCAGTCGGATCGTTATGCCAAGTTGTCGGTAAGTAAATGGAATTGAATGTGGTATGCTGCTGTATGCCTAATCATGGTCTTTATTGTTTGCAGCACAAATGGCGCAAGCCTAAAGGTATTGACAACAGAGTACGTCGTCGCTTCAAGGGCCAGTACCTGATGCCCAACATCGGTTATGGCTCCAACAAGCGCACCCGTCATATGCTGCCCACTGGCTTCAAGAAATTCCTGGTGCACAATGTGCGAGAGCTGGAGGTTCTGCTCATGCAGAACCGCATCTACTGCGGTGAGATCGCTCACGCCGTCTCCTCAAAGAAGCGCAAGGAAATCGTCGAGCGCGCCAAGCAGCTGTCGATCCGTCTGACGAATCCCAATGGACGTCTGCGTTCTCAAGAGAACGAGTAACCTTAAGATTGGAATGCTCTTTGTCGAGTTTATTGTAACGTGATCGGAATACACAATTTGAAACGTTAAAAGTGAAAAGCAAAAGCTGTAATTATTTGCCGCTTTAAAAACATTGTTTTTATTTCGTTATCAGTTAAGTATATGATGAATTAAACATGAAGTGGGTAAGGGGGAATATTTCTAGAGTAAAGTAAAGTAAAAATGAAAAGTCTATTTTAGAACGACATCGTGATCGAATTGCAAGTGATGCTCGAGCTCCTTTTTGTTTTCAAAGTTAATGTTGCAGATCAAACACATGCCACTGTTCTCGTCATTGTCCGACATGATGACGGTCACCGCCTGCTCCGATTCATCCACATCCACGTGCAGCTCCTCCACCACTTGTTGGTCATCGGAAGGAGCATCCTCCCTGACACCATAGACAACATCGGCGTCGTGGGTCTTCATGTGCATTTTGAGGGTATAGCGTTCGGTGAAGGACTTGGGGCAAACAGAGCAATAGTGACGGGGTCTGTTCTCCTTGTGTATGAGCGTGTGATGGTTGAATGTCTTGCGCGACTTGAAGGAGACATTGCAAATGCTGCAGATAATGGGATTTTCCTCGGCTTCGTGGCGTAGCCGATGGTTGTACAGCAAATTGTCCTGCGAGAAGCGCAGCCCGCACTTCTCACACTGATACTTCTTCTTGTCCCAGTGCATGCGCATGTGTCGCAGCGTGTTGACGGGCCTGGAGAAGCTCTTTGGGCAATAGCGGCATTGCTTCTCGGTCTTGCCCTCGTGCAGGTTCATGTGCAACTCGAGGTATTCCTCGTCGCGACGTATCACGCCGCATATGGGGCAGATGTGATTCTGCGTGGTCGAGTGATCTTCATTGATATGCTTCTGCATTTGGTACCACGAATTGTACACTTTGCCACAGTGGCTGCACTCCTGCTTGGTGCGCTTCCTGGGCGCCTTATCATCTTGTTCGGATTTTACATGCATGCCATCCGACTCGCCCACTTCGACTTCGCAAATGAAGTCCTCATCTTCGTACTCCTCCTTAATTTCTGTATCCGAATCATCTTCTTCCTTGACAAGTTCCACAAACAATGCATCGGCCTCAGCGTCGCCGTCGTCGTTGATCTCCTCCATTGGCGCTTCTTCGACAAACAAATCCCCCGCGTGCTCTGGACTGTCATACTCGGACTTTAGTGCTGCCTTCAATTGGTTCGTTAATCGCTTCTGTGTGGTCATTAGATTTACCATTATGGTATCGTAATCAGCCAGCTCATTGAAACACCGAGGGCAAAGTTTTGAGTTTACCTCCAGCTTGAGGCTTGTGTTTATGCAGTTGGCAAGATGGTTGAGCACCACCGAAATCGTCTTTTGTGATGACGGCACTTTGGCCGTGAGCTTCTCATAGCTGACGCTGGTGGGTTCCTCCGCGTCCACGGCGCCGCAAAAGAAGCACGTATCCATTTTTGGCCGCTTTAATCAGTTATTTAGCTGACAATCCCTTTCCTTTCAATTGAGGTGAGCGAAATTGTGTATAGTTTCAATAGAGTCGGAATATCGGAACCACGCCACGCACGAAAAATGCGCAAAAATACCACAAAAATAATTAATGTTTCAGTGTGACCGGGCACTGGAAAAACCAAGATGCCGAATACGCATGCTGTTGCAACATGCTGCGTAAGAGTTCAGCAACATGTATGGAAATTAAATTTTATTTTTTATTTATTTAATTTTTTTTAATCACTTAATTATTTACGCATCACTTATCGCTATTATAGTTCGAGTTCAGTTTATTCTGAGAATTTCCGTGAGCTGAAAACTTATAAGATCACCCTGATGGCTTATAGAATTTGAAATGCTAAAATTCTGAGGATTGGGCACGAGGTAATCCCTTCTTTGCCTGACAAATGAGCGCTGCCTTTTGGATTTAGACTTGCAGCTACGCAGCAGGGTGCGAGTGGCATTGGTGAACTGTCGCCTGGAGCTCCCATTAGGTACAGAGGAGGAGGAGTCGTCGTGGGCATACTTATTCTTATCTATGGCATCGCGCAGCTTGGCCAGCACAGAGTACAAGATTTTCAAGCGTTTGACAATACGTTTGGGTTCGACAGGAGTGGAGAGGCTGACCACAGCTAGACACTCGCTCAATATCAGCATAAAGTCGTTGTGCAGCCGCTTGCCGTCATCGCTGAGCTCCGAGTGATTGACAGGCAAGCGAAAATGCTCCTCCAGGACACTTCCCATTTGTACAATCAGCAAATGGTCTCTGGGTGGACTCTTCACCGCCATGTGTATGCTCTCCGCCAGCATGTCCAGGTAGTTGCTGATCAGCGAACGACTGTCGATGATTTCGTGTATGAGATTGCGAAAGATCAGCATCTCCTCGTTGAGGTGATGCTCCAGTATGTCAGCATGGTGTGGATGCTGTGCCGACGATTGCAACGCTGGAACAATGCATGCATCCAGCGACTCCAACGAGGCCAGGCAACTGCGCACAATTGTCTTCGTTTTGATGTCCTGCGAGAAGGCTATGGCCAGCACTCCGATCTGCTGAATGCGATCCATATTCGTGTCGAAATCGTGGACAAGTTGCTCAGTTAATTCGGAGTCTGGGGCATGCCGCAGCTTCCTGATGGGCGTGTTTTCCAGCTCCACAAGACTCGCAAAGATCAGGTGGAGCAGCGCCTCATTCAGATACGTTTCCAAGCCATAGAGGGCACGCTCCAGGGACAGCGCTTCCAGCTTACGATGCCCCGGATTGAGCTCCCCGGAGTCCTCGAGGAAGGTGGCACATTCACTCAGCAATGTCTCGCACAGTTCGGACAGCGCCTTCTTGTCCGCTTCGAGTGCAACATTGGCAAATGCCAGCGCATGTCTTACAATATGATTCACAATGCTGCCCAGCTGCAGCTCATTTTTCTCCACGATGCAGAGGAGATTCGTGGGCGTGGTGTTCGCGAGGGTTTCCATGAACGCCTCCAGATGATCCAGCGCCAGGTCCATTAACTCCACAAATGTGTGATCCTCCAAGCTATTTGCTTGGCCATTTGCCTGCTGTAGATCCAACTGTGACAGGCAGACATAGATGCGCCGCACACACCAGTCGATGCGGTCCAGGAAGTGCAGTCGCGTCATGGGCGTTGCCTCGTGTCCGTAGGCGCCTTCGATGTTGATGGTTCGCTCCAGCTGCGTGATGCAAGTGACAACCTGCGTGAGGCATAGGAAGATCGTCTCCACATCTATATTGGTGCCGCCTTCTGCTGCCCATTTGGGTGCCACTTCCGGCAGGTGGGCTTTCAGTTCACTGGCAAAGTCCAGGAATGTCGCGCAGAACTCATTCAGCCAGTCAATGTGTCCCGCTGTGCAGGCGGCACCTTGACCAATTAATTCGTTGCAAATACTCAATTGTCGCAGCAAAGATTCCATCGTGTGTGGTCCGTAATGGCTGCTGCTCTTGACTGAGAACTGCAAGCAAAGAGATACGTTTTATATGTGCATAAAATGTCAGGTAAGTGCCAGATTAATTGCCAAACCTTTTCGAGTTTTTGGAATATTTAGGTAGGCTCGGATTGACAAACATCTGCCAAATTTTATTGCCTCTTCGTCGGAGTTCACGCAATCCGAGTTTCAGCTTAAATCCGCTGTCGTACCTGCCAGCCCATCCATCCGTTCTTTGTAAGTGCTGCGCTCAAGCCCGCAGCTTATCAGCTCTCATCTGTGGGCTACTTCATTCATTTTGAAGATTTGAAATTTATTGTGCTGCCAGAGGAAATCCTCTTCCAGGTGGCTTTGCTTGTGTCTCTTATTATTCATTCTATTAACTGCTACTGCTACTCGTCTAAGTTTCTTTTTCTTTAGCTTACTTAACTTATTGATTTCTTTCTTCTTAAATGGTTGCATTTACTTTTTATGTATATAAGTATTATTACTCTACTTAAATAGCACTGGAAAAACTTCCGCCCAGCCCCAACTCACACAACTGGCCGGCCGGTTAGGATGTGGCCTCCAATGGCAAATGCACTCGCTTGTGCACCTTCAACGTGTACTTGTCCACGAATGACTTTTCGCACTCGGTGCAGGGATAGCGCGGACGATCGGTTTGGTGGGTGCGCAGATGGTGCTTGTAGGTGCGCTTCGTCTTGAACTGCTGGTGGCACACATCGCAAATGAGCGCGTTCTCCTCCGCATCGTGGCGCATCAGATGGTTGTACATGAGCCACGACAGGGAGAAGCGCTCGCCGCACTTGTCGCACTGGTACTTCTTCTTGTCCCAGTGCACCTCCATGTGCCGCAGCACGTTGCGCTTGTGGGAGAACGATTTGGAGCAGTAGCGGCAATCCAGTTCGGTTTTGCCCTCGTGTAGGTTCATGTGCAGGTCGAGCACTTCGTCATCTTTGACCTTTAGGCCGCACACACTACACGTGGAGTATTCATTTTTCTGACAATTGTCGGTCTTGATGTGTCGCTCGAGGATTTCCTGGCTCGAAAATAGTTCGCCGCAAATGTGGCATGGGGCATCCAGAGTTTCGAATAACTCGGACTCCGACGACTCCATGCTCTCCTCATTGTCGGTGAAGGGGAATTCCTCCGGATCCTCCTCGATCATTGACTCCAGTTCATCTTTAATGGACTCTTCGGTAGCCTGTTCGCAGAATAAAGTCGTTTCCTGCTGCACGGGCGTCGCGACCTCTTCTTTGTGAATGATTTTAAATGCTGGCACCTGCACACGTGCTTTTGCAATCTCCTTCTTGGGCAATGGCTTGGGGTCCGTCTTCTTTTTGCGGCATTCGAGCAAAGCATCCGCAATTTGGCGCTGCACCTGGCTGAGATTCCTCACCAGCCGATCGTAATTGAACAAATACTCCAGGCAGTCTCTGCACGCCACAGAGGACGGCTTTAGGTCCAAGCGCTGGTTGATTATTTTCTCAAAGTACTTTAATATATCCTTTATGGGCTTAAATGTTCCTGGCACAATGCATCCTGCAAAAAAATGTTTCGTACCCATTAGCCTCCCTCCAAAACTTGTTTCCTGTCTGCGCGTGTCTTGCCTTCGATTAGCTGGAGTACTCCCACAGCCTTTATTTTGCCGCAAACGAAGCAGTGCGGACGCGTTGAGCTCATCTCGCACAGCTTTTTTATAGCAACGCCAGCTCGCAAAAAAGTTTAATTTTGAAAAATTTGTATTTTTTTGTTGTGAATACTTCTCAGCAGTGTGACCGCGGACTTATCGGTAAAATATGGTGTCTGACCTTTAGAAATATACCGAAACTTAAAACCGGGAGCTCCCAGCTACATAACTCCAAGTACTTTGGTATTTTATTATCAAATGAATGTAATATATTTTTAAAATTCAAATAAACTAGTTTTCTTTCTTCACGGTGATGGAGAAGTCCTTGTATTTGGACGATGATAGTAGAATATCCTTTGTTTTGTAATGGTTAGCAGCTCCAAAGGTCTATTGGTAAACACAATTATGAGCTTATATTGAAGACATGTCAACATTTGCAATATTCCTACCTTACAGCGTCCATGAATTTTCATTTTCTTAGCACCCTCGTTGTTATCAATAACTCCGCCGCCAAGACACTTGGTACACAGTCCCAATTTCTCCATAGCTCTCACATTCTTGTCGTAGATGCCATCTACGAAGCAATCAAACTGAGAAACCAAACTAAAGCCAGGTATCAGCGGTCTTACCATGACTATCTGTGTTCCAGCCGCGGACAACAGTCTTGCCATTGTTCGTGTCGCCATGCATGTAAACCATGATCAACAAATAAAGCATTTTCCCATCTTCAAGCTCAACTTTGGGCACCTTTAATAGATTGGCAGCTGGACTTGTATAACTTCGTACTGAAATTCGGGAAAAATATTAACAAAACCTCGAGAACGAGAGTTCACTTTGATGCTCACTGAGTGGCTTGGCACACCGCCCAATCGGAGATAAGTACTTTAGATAATTCATTTTTATTCAACTGTAAGGAAAAACAGACTTTAATTTTGAGAGGATTCAAAATGTGAAATTTAGGAGGGGTATGTGAACAGTTGTCCAACAACTGATCGACTGACTGGCTTTCCTTGAAAGTTACAAGTCAATGAAGTGTTGGTCCCGCCTGCTTAGATCATGTTTATTTTAGTATCCTTCATCTGAAGTTTCAATCTCGTAGTCCTTGTACTTGGTTAGTAGAACTCGTTTAGACTCGGAGTGATCCGCCCTGCCATAGCCCTGCAAAAGTAACAGATAAACGAAATAGCAATCATAACATCCAACGACACTGATCTACAGCATGCATACCGTGGAGTGTCCGTACACTTTCATGTACTTCTTTTCGGGGTTATGCTCGATTCGTCCTCCGCCCAGGCATTCGGTGTCCAGTGCCCCTCCCTTGCATATCTTCTGCGTGCGTTCATATATATCAGCTACAATAAATACGCAGCGACATTAAACAAATTTAGAAATGTGTGAAACCATGCCACTTACCATGCCATTCGCAGTCTCCATAGCCCCGAACAATCAGTTTGCTGGGCTCAACACCGTCTGTAGTCTCCTTTCCGGTTACTTTGATCAGAATATACTTAAATATGCCTGTAGGGTCAATGTCCACGGAAGGAACAGCAGCAAGATCTTGTTCTGACATTTTGTGTAGCAGTCGCAGTCCTTGGAAGATATTAGATTTTTTTCCATGTAGTGCCGCAGCAGCTGATTTTAGCATTTTGTCCGATATACACCCGATAGGCAGCTGGAAAAATTAACGAAAATACCGACAACAATCGGTATATTTGTTTTTAAAATTTAGAATAGCTTCAAATTATACAAAATTTACAAAATTAAACAAAATTATATAAAATGCAAAAAATAGTTCTACTGAATAGTAAACCAACAGAAAACAAAAGCGTGCAGCCCATAGTTTTAGCTTTATTTACGGTATATTTTTGAGGGTCTTATCGACATATCCGCTGCCACACTGCATACCGAGTAAATTGTAAATATTTCTCTTCTGGAACTGGAATTCGGCCAAAATGAATTGTTGCATTTGCCAGTTTCCTGTGCGTGTTTCAAAAAATATACATACTGAGACAGTAGGACGCCCGCCAGTTCTGCTCAGTGAATTGGTTCTACAGTGCACAAAGGGCACCAACTACGAGCTGAGCGATGAGACGTCCACGATATGTAAAAAATGCTGTGAGAAGCTGACGCGGTACCACAAGTCAGTACAAATCGCCAGGAAGCTGCGTGCGGAGATTCTGGAACTGATAAGCAGTCCGTTTACCACAAAGGCACTCAGAAGGGTGTCGTCGAAGAGTGACATCCAGGTGGAGCACATCGACCAATTCGATGGCCATGGTGAAGCGAGCGACGGTGAGGAGGAGGAGTACCTGGAGCTGGAAGCAGTGACAGTCGAGACAGAGACAGTCGAGGATGCAGGCACAATAACAGAAGAAGAAGAGGGTGAAGGGCATTCCTTCATCCTGAAGGATGCGATTATCGAAGAGGATGAAGAGCTACAGTCGGTCGAACTGGAGCTAAACATCGAAAACGAAATAATTATAAATGATGAGGAAGCCTTGGAGGAGGGCGAAATGCAGCTGAAGGATGAGGCAGGCGGAGATGAACTATTCAAGGAGGAGACCATTAGTGAATTTGACGACCACCTGGATAACACAATCGAGTTTCTCGACTCGGATGTCGAAGATGAGCAAGACCAGGACAGCTCCGGCGACTACACAGTAAATATTCAGTGTCCGAGTTGCCCCGAGAAGTTTGGCAGCCGGCGCGGCTACAATGCCCACACAAAGCGCGAACACTTCCCGGGTTACGTCTGTGATCAGTGCGGGAAGACATTGCAATCGTATTCCGGCTTCATTGGTCACCTGCAGAACCACGAGCCTGTCAAACAGTTTGCCTGCCCCGAATGCCCGGAGCGCTTTAGTCGCAAATTCCGACTGAAGCATCACATGGCCTGGCACACCGGAGAGACGCCCTACCAGTGCGAGGTGTGCTCCAAGCGCTTTGTCCACAAGGTGGCGCTGTACAAACACAAAATGATACACGACAACGAGACGAAGCGACTGGAGTGTAAGGTGTGCGGCTTCAAGACCCGAACGAAAGCCCACTTGGAGCGCCACACGCGCTCCCACACCGGCGACAAGCCCTTCGCCTGCCCCATGTGCAACAAGCGGTTCTCTCAAATGTACAACATGAAGACACATTTGCGGGAACACGAGACTCCTGGCACGAACCGACATAGGCGCTTTCACTGCTCCAAATGCACTCACACCTTTATCAATGAACAGAACTACACGAGCCACGTAGAACGGGACGACTGCACCGCTGTTTAGTAGAGATTTTAGTTCGTTATGTGGAGAAGAGCCTTAAAATTAGAATAATGCAAGGGAAGGAGCAGTCCGCGGCTGCTCAAATCCGAATAAAATTAATTCTATCAAATTTTCTATCCATGTAATGTGTGTTTTTTTATTAAATCTATATGCATTTCACAAATAAAATATGTTTGATATAATAAATGTATCCGTTATTTGCATTTTGCATATTTCTGCGGTTATTTCAGTTGTTCCTTAAAAAAATATGTATAGTATGTGTGTGTTAAACTTATATTTAAATAAATCAACCGATCCTGCCTCAGCCCTCGCGGTACCAATTTCTGTTTCGTTTTGGTACACTGCTGGGAGGATCGCTAAAGGAAATGTGACCCTATGGCCCCATGGGTGTTTTTTTTTTTAATGGACAATAATTTGTTGTGTGTGTGTGGTGTGAGATTGACTCAATTACAAATTACATTTTATAAATACATAAATTGTATAATGATGCTGTGTTTGTTGTGTTTATAGATTATACAAAAATAAAACAGATTATCTTTTGATTTTTCGTCGAGTTGAATAGAACCTTGTTAATATCATTATATCATAAAATGCACATTACAAAAATATTAACAAAATTTATTGCAGGCAGTCCGTAGTTAGTATAAAGGTAACAAACAAATCCGAATACAGGACGAACGCATAAAATTTCTCCTCTTCCTTGGTGTCTGTTCCCCCTGTCCCTATAATCTCTTGATGCTGCCACTGCTGCTTGGACTGCTGGGGGGTTGCACGTTAAATTTATGCTCCAATTGCGTGTGTGTGTGTGTGTGTGTTGTGGGTGGATTGAGAGATACAGAAAAATACATTACTCCCCCCCGTCACATAGAAGAGAGAGAGAGGAGTACTCGTAGTAGTGTGATGCTTGCAAAAAGCCCATTGAATGTATATAGCCTTTGATTTCCCGGTTGAAAATTACTAGCTCCTAGCTCTAAGTTGCATAAGCACACCCCCCACGCTGCTGCTGCCACACGCTTCTGCTGCCTTAATACAAAATCTACGCTAAATGCTTAAACACTAATCGGATGGCTTGACAAGACCCATCGCTTTGTCTCCGAATAGGGGCAGTATGTCGGAGTCGTTAACAATCTCTTCCTGAATCACTGGACTGTCCGGGTCCTCGCAGTGCGTCTTAAAAAAGAATCTGCAAAAAAGGGAAACCAATTAGCAATCATTTTAGTTGAATGAAATGCCATAAATTCCATACCTAAAGTGACCTCTTCTGGGCAGATAGTCCTTGAATTGACGCAGGGTTGGCTGAGTTCCGGGTATTTTTATTCTGTATGGTACGGGCTCCTCGCAGAACATAAACACGACGATCGTCTCTGGCGGCTTGGCCGGCAGAGGCGGTGGCGCCGACGATGTTGGCTGATGGGGCAGGGTGCTGCTGCTGCCGCCGCTACTGCTACTGCTGAAGGAAGCTAGCGGCTGCTGCTGTTGCATCATGTGGCTTTGTTGTAGCTGTAGCTGCGGTTGGGCATATCGACGCGAGCGCCGTGGCTCGTCTTCCAGTCTTCGTTTCGCTTCCTCCAGTTTTGAGGCCGTGCTTGAACCAGAGCGGGAGCTGAATGAGATGAAGGATCAAATGGAGAGCTAATAAATATTATAGGTAGCTCCTTTTACCTTGGATCTTTGTACTTCATAGCAGTATCGGCTGAGAACATGCTGATACCACTGTCTGTGTTCATGGAAGGCCATTTGTTTGTCAACTTCCTCGAGCAGGAACTGTGATCCGGCATGGATTTCGAGTGCTTCATGGAGTGTCCACCTGTGGATTATTTGTTTGCTTATTAATTGGATTTACTCTCTCGATTGGCTTTGATCATACTTAAGCTCATCGCTCCATCGCTGACCATTCCCGAGTCGTGGGTGGCTGTTCGTCTTCTCGACGGTATTGGCGGGCAAGGGGACATTGTACCAGGTGAGCGATGCGGCGTTTGGTCCTTCCACACACGCGACACATGCTGGTCCAGTATATCTTGGTCGTTGTCTTCATCCAGTGCAAACTTTTCCCGTATCGCCTCGGCAAAGGCGCGATCACTGGCGCTCGATCTTTCGTTGCTCAACAGTGCAGCTCCAGGATTTCTCTGTGAATTAAAGTAGATTTAAATCTCTCTCTTGTTGGGCTTTAGATTTCAATTGCTACCTCAAGGCGGGCCCGTTCTTCCAAGTCTCGTTTTCGCTTCACTTCCTCCAGCTTGGGTATCAGCAAAGCGACGAGCTCGTCCTCCTTCAACGGTCTGTGTTCGTTTGAATGTAATCGTTGTGTGCGAGGTATCACCTGAAAGAGCATAAATGTGTGTGTAATTCAGGTTCCATTCCCTTTTGTGTGTGTTTTTTGCGCTAGCTACCTGAAAGGTGTTTGTTTCCTTATTCGCCATGGCACTCTGGCGAATCGCTTTGCTCTCCGTCGAACTGTGTCTGCGTTGTATGTATGGCCGACCATCCCTGCAAAGTAGAGAGTTAATTATGGAATATAGAACTCATGTCAGTGGGTTTCCAGCATCCTTTGGCAGTGTTCCGCTCGCTTAGCTACTCACATGGAACAACTGGATAGCGACATGGTGTCGGAGTCGGTGCGGCCGCCAGAGCTAACGCTCGCCCGTTCCGAATCAACACGCGAATTCGGGACATACGAGGTATTGGTGCTCGCAGTGTACACATAACCATGGGCTCTACTCGCATTCACAAACGCATGCAGTACGGGGGACAGTGTTCAGTTTGCATGCCGTATAATGTGGAGCGTATTTAATGTGTGTCGGGGGATATGTGGGATCATCGTCGGAATAAATGATACAAAAACGTAAAACACAATGGAAATCATCAAGTATCGGGCAGTCGCGTGTCGTATGAAGGATATGCGTATGGCAGGGATCGAGTGGGCGTGCGTGTGTGTGTGTGTTTTGTGAGCGTTCATGTACAAAATTTTCATATGTAAAAAAAAAGAAAAGTAAAAGAAACAAAAATAAACAAATGATGAGAGAGTTAATTACAGGAAATCATTAGAAAATAATTTAAACAAAATTAAGGCAAAAACACAGGAGTGTGTGGGGTGTCCTTCAATCTGACTTAAAATATTCCTAAGATCGCTTTGCAGACATACCCAGGAGGTCGGATTTCCAGTCTTCTTTTCTGTGTTGCTATTAGTAGGTCCCGCGTCAGTCGCATCGGGTAGTCGACGGGCACCCGACTGGCCCCCTCCTGCATTTGCACCTTCTCGAAGTCATCGCACAGGGACAGCACCGAGTCCTCGTGCAGCGTGGGCAGCGTGGAGCTGCGTGGCAGTGTGTCGGTGGCACTGATGGAGCCACTCGAGCTGGCCGAGGTCGAGGGGCCGTACACACTGCCGCTGGCACTGCATGTGCCAGCTGGCGGCCCACTCACGCTACTCACTGGCAGGTTGATGAAGGCACCAGCAGGCGAGACAGCAGCTCCAGTCGCAGCCGAAGCTGCGCCAGCTGCTGTCGCATGTTGCTGCTTGACAGCAGCCGACGGGAAAGCACAGGCGCCAGTGGAGCTGCTGCCGCAACTGCCGCTGCCACTGCTGCCGGCACTGCCCGATCCTCCCGTTGCACCGCTGCTGCTGAAGCGCTCCTGGAGGGCGGACATCTGCTGGATGTACAGAATGTACATTTCCGAACAGAGGAAAGTGGGATAGATGTTGTCCCGGATGGTCGTCTCCACATGATGCTGCATGGGATCAAATATGTGCGGGCTGAGCGGCAGCTCTGGGTTCGTCTTGATCGCCTTGATCTGTGCACGCAGGTCATCAGAAATGGACAATTGACTCTTGCGCAGGAACCTGTAAGAGAACCCAAAGAGCATACAGTAAAGGTAAATAGTCTATCCCCACTGCAACTCACCTGTAAATGGCTCCGATTATCTGTTTGACCTTCTCCGGATCTGTCTGCTGCTTGAGACCTTCGCAGGCAAAGTAAAAGTTGAGGTGATCGTTGTAGGCGGGCGCCTCCTCCTCGACATACTTCTTGAAGAGCTCGACGCCATCGCGGTCCTCGAGCAGATGGTTAAGCGTGCGGGCCCAGTTCAGGTAGGATGGCGGTGAATTCTTCAATGTATCCAATGCTATCCCTTCGGTCATCTGTAGCATAAAGTAAACCATGAAGCATGGGGTATTGCCTATTTGGAGGGGAAGGCCTATTGCTCACCTTTTTAACACGGCTCTCTTCTCCGGGTACAGGTGGTCGTGGCCCACTACACTCATTATCATCATGTTTCCGGTGGATGTCCGACAAATGATGGCCACTCATGCCACACACTAAATTGGCTTCGATTGTCGTGCCAAGCGCCAGCCAAGAGAACGAAAAACGCACAATGCAGAATACAGAATCCCTTCCTTTTTCCGTACCGTTTGCTGGCTCAACTCTCTTGCTAAATATTTACCTATTTACCCTACGCTACTAAGCCTACTACAATTAACGAACGTTTCTCTGTATGAAAATCACAAACGCCCGTATTTTTCAAATATCTGGGACATGGAAGATGCGCTCGTTTGCGAATTTTTGGAAGGCAATTAGACAAGGCCTGCAACAGAAGAGAGAGTGAAAGATATTGATAATAGATTATTATTAATTTATTCAACTGTTGAATGTTAAAGTTTATTGCACGTATTCTTGGTGTTTGATCTGCTGCTGTGGCTTTCCGTTATTTTTGCCGTTTGGCCTATTCCATTGGCTGCACCTCGTGAGCGCCTGGAAGCGCAATTATGAGCATCAGAGAGGATCAACTCAAGAGAGCCGACGGACATTGAAGATTTGGCAGTGAGAGTGAAATTTCCAGCCGCAAATATTGGCTATAGGAAACTTGTAAGTAATTCCCTGCAGCAAAAAAGTAATATGAATGCAAATTCAAGTGAAATCAAGTCATCAGTGAAAAGCCAATTTGCAAGCACAAATTGGAGTTGCCCCCCCCCCTCCACTCGTCATTATAATCCCCTTCATAATCGGTTATAAGAAGTGCAACTCAAGGATGCGGCAGCTGAATGACCAGCACTCTTATTGCTGCCAGCTCACATCTTATCAAAGGACATGCAAAAGAAATTGAATGGCGGCCATTTTGAGGGCGCTTTTGATTGGTTGACGATATCGACCAATACAGCAGAGCAGTCACAGGAGCAGGGGGGCAGCACAGCAGGCAGGCAGGCACATGGCACACAGAGGGCGCAATGGGAAGGGACAATAATCCATTATGTACAAAATTTGAACAAGAAATACGCACACACACACACACACACACACACTGTATGTGGGGTTGGTCCAGAGGATACACGAGAGGACAGAAGCGGCTGTCTGACGCGCACAGGCAGCAGGCAAAAACTAGAAAGTTCTCATCGCATCGCAGCATCGCAGCATCCCATGGCATCCCATCGCATCGCATCGCGCTTTTGGTAAATCAAAAATATTCTCTTTTCTTCTTGTTTTCCTCCTCGTTTCTTTTTTTTTTGCAGCAGTCAAAGGGATTGGTGTGGCTGGGCGGTGGTGGCCGAGGGAGCCCTTGTCGACGCCAGCGAACGACAGCGACAAACGACAGCAACAACAACAAGTCACAAAGGACGAGGACGACAAACAAAAACAGAGCAAAGCAGAAAACTACAAAAAAAAAAGGATGAAGGATGGGTAGCACTTCCCTGCCAGCACAGAACTTACTAATACAAGCACAAAGCACACAGCAACACACACACACACACTCGCGCAATGATAAAAGGGGATGAACAGGGGATGTTGTTCAAAGCAAAAGCGCCGCTCCCCAACCACCCTCTGCAGCAAGGGGAAAGAGCCAAGGAAATTCATCAAAACGCCATTTGCATAGCACTCCATTACAGCGAAAAGAACAAAGAGAGGCACAATTAAAAACGCTCGACACAGCCGAAAGCGGTGGGCAGAGACAGCGACAGCGACTGAGGTGCAGTAGGCGCCTCTAGGAGAAGGACAAGCAACGGCCACTTGAGGTCCAAGAGTCTCTCTCTCTCTCTCTCTACGCCTTCCTCGTGGCCAAAGGAATCAACGCGGCGCCTCTTCAGGCGCATCTTCTCTCCGCCACCGCCACCGCCCGTGTGGAGGCCCTAAACATCAAAGATCCACAAACACGACCTCAATGGCTTAATTGCTACTGGAAGAATCTTCGGCAAAGGAGCGCAGCAGCCCAAGGAGAGGCACTAGCCTCTGTCTTAGCACTTAAGTCAAGCTACACACAAAGTCTGCTGCTTCCTTCTCCTCACTTTGTTTACGGCGGCAATGCATTGCATATTATTATCAAATATTTGTGCAAGTTGCTCACGAGTGTTTCACATCATTATTTATTGGTGGAATTGGATGAATAATTGGATTATTTCTTCTTGAATCGGAGGGAAGAACTGTGGCAGAAGAGAGATTGAGAGCCTAAAGGGCATGTGTGCTAAGATGCATTCTGACCTTTATGTAAAACAAGACACAAGCCATGGTGCTGAGCGTTAAATTCTCATCTGGCTGCCACAATCGAACCGAACACACGTCAGTGGTTCAAATGCTAGTAATGATAATTACATAACAGCATGTCCAGCAGCCGGCTTAGGATTTTCGGACTGAACAACCTATGAGATAACTGAAATAAGATTGCCAAGTATCCAAAGAGGAAATTTAATAATTGTCTGCGAAAGACAAATCTTAAATAAAGTTAAAACACGACTCAAAAAAAAAAATGTAAAACAAATCATATTTTATCTCCTTCTTCTGCGACGGTACTTTCCCTTTGGCAAACTTTTGGATGTGTACCCCGACGGCAACAAGAAAGAAAGACTTTAATTGAAAGCCTAGAATAAAATAGCTTTACGACTTTTAGAAGTGTTATTATATCTCTTCTTTCATACGTTTAATTCGAAATTGTTGTAGGAATTTTAGGCGAATAATGTATGCTGCAGAAGAGTAATAAAATTGTTTTGAAGACGGAGCTTATGGTGTACAGCTTGTGTTTCCATTGAAAACCATTAAGGAAGCTCTTTTTGGTTTGCCAAGTACCTTTCAGATACCCAATTCCCAATCCACGGTATGGGGAACCTTTTAGCGATTCGCTGTAAAATGATTAAACTTTTAGCAGTCTACGAGGATAAAAAGTTTTGGAAGTGTTGATCAAGCCAAAAAAACCATTGTATGTACGATGTAAAACCCTTATACATTTTCTTATAATATGTTCCGATCGATCCCATGTGGCCTGCCTTATTTTTCGCTGATATTTTTACGTAGCTACCAATAAAACACACGTTACCAGCTGTACCTTTCTAACTACATACGTAACTTCAGAATCCAAACAATTTCTCGCACATAAAATTGTTTTTCTGCACTCGTAGAGCAAAAAAGAACAAATCTTTGAACAAAGTTTCAGTCAGTTAGATTCCCAACTTTCTCTCTGTACAGCTACAGCAAAAAATCAGTAAAAGTAAACAAATTAGAAATAAATGAAACTAAACTAAATCAGATCACATCATATTTTCAACTCTTTCTCCGAACTCCCCCGCTTTTCCTTTAAACCTTTACAGATTTTCGCAGTATTTGCCGAGAAAAAACTGCAGCGAACTCTTTTCTCAAAACCTGGAGCAGATGGCCTTCGGCTGCCTTTCTCTCAAGTGGATTTTTGCTCTGATTTCATGAAAACATAATTCAATGAAATATCAAAATGCTTCTGCAAAATGCTTCCCCCTTGCGTTTCGCATCAGTTCACTTTCTCTCCACTCTTAAATATCGAATGAATGTTTTCGGAATCGTTCCGTTTCGTTCCGTTTTGAAATGCATTTGAATGGAAATTATGAAATAATTACACAGAGCCCTCTAATCAATTTTCGGGCAGCACAACAAAGGAATGAGAACAGGCCTCAGGGGATCAAGGCAGATGAATCACTTTGCTATCCCTATTAGATTGCGTACACGGCGCGCAGGATTATTATTTGCTGGCTCTCCATTCTTTACAAGTTATGAGTGAGAGCTCTGATGATTGACAGGTAAGTGTAGCGTAAGATGAGGGCTTCGTTGCGAATGCCTGAGGCATTGCTTCTGTTTTTCAGACGGTTGCCCAGGTGCCCGACGCACTGACTGGAGTCAGGGCTGAGCCTAAGCTCAGATCAGAGCAGAACAGAGCCTGCGGTAGGGCTGTGTGACACATTAATATTCACTTACAAAAGACGCCGACACAGGTTCTGGCACTTGAGAAGTCGAGCTGCACCTTGGTAGCTGCACCGCCAGCTTGTTATCCGCACTAATTGTTGACAAATCTTAGCCACGAGCCACGAGCCAAAGGAGGGAACAAAGTACGAGGCGACGACAATGACAATGCGTTGAGCGTTGAGCACGAGCGGCGGAACAGCGACAGCGTTAAGCTGGAAAGTCAAACTGAATGAATGTATGAATGAGTCCTGCTCAATCCGGAGTCCCTGCGTTGCCAGCCGCAGCAGCAGCAGCAGCCATGCTGCACCCCTGCTCCTGGTACAGCCTGCTGGTAGCCAGTACATAAACGGTTGCCCGCACCCACACGGAGATTCCCCCCCCAGAGTCCACACACAATTGTTGCATGCGGATTGTTGCGTGCCGGATGGGGATGCTTACGTCATTTATGTACGGTTATCGAGAACCTAATTGATGAGCAGCAGACCGGGATCCTTGGCGGAGTGCGACCTCCAACATAATGATGCTTCATGTACAACAAACACACAAAGGATGTTCTTTTCAAAGTGTCCGTGGTTGCGGCAGTCGAAGCGAGACGGCACTATGAGGAATAGGAGTCATTGTGTGTGCAACCAATATGCGCAGGTCCACACCCACACCCACACCCACAAGTAGCAGTCGCGCGACCGCCCGCCTGCCCGCCTGCCCGCTTGTCCGCATTGTACATAAACAGAGCCAAAGGAGAGTTTGTGGGGATTTTGTGCTGTGGTCCATGTACACGGGCATGAATGATGCTGGGCTGAGGCAAGGGTTGCATTTAGCGCCCCACTCCACACCGATCCACTCCACTCCACTCGCTGGCAGCAGCGTGCAAGTCCTTCCCATCAGCGAATTTCCTACCACCGCACAGGGGCACAAACAGAACTGAACAACTTAACAACTGAAATGTGGAATGGCATGGAAATTAAATTCAAATAAGTTGGAAAAACAATGCTCCTGGCTGCCTGAGCGTAGAGGGTAGCAGCAGCCTCATTTGTTTCTAATGAGGTTAAGGCGGCACACGACGACCGCCATTGCCGCTCCTCAATGATGGCGTCTGATGGCAGTCTAGACCGGCGCCCATAGAACACGGCAACTGTGTGAAGAACTGTGAACTGGGGGCAAAAATACTACCACAGACTACAGACTACAGAATACTATTAACGAAGGTCAATAGTGCCGCACGCTGCCACTTTGCTGGTTGTTGGCAAAGTTTATGCCAGTTGCCAGTTCAGAACGGAAAGAGTGAATGTTCTCGGGTGAGATATCCATTTCGAGCTCAGAAGAGGATAAATAACTAGTTGAGGGTTATATTATATCAAGTTAGTTTGCTATATTCATTGGTTACTCAAATATTAAATTTCCATTTGCAATTTCAAAGCAAAATAAATACTCGGACATTCGAAAGTACTTCTAGTGGTTTCTGCAATCGAAATAGACACAGTCACATTGTGTTTCATATTACTGAGTGTAAACCAAATAAACGGATCTATTTCTAAATGCTCTTTAAGGCATCCAACTGGCATTTATAAAAGCTAGAAACGGTGTAAATATTCGAGAAGCTTCTGTGAATAAACATAAACATGTTTGGGGCATAAATTACACTTGTCGTTGGTTGATCACGCAATTTCTTACAGCAGTAGAGCAGAAAATAAATTCTACATCGGCCATATTTTAATTTAAACACTGCCAAAAACAATAAGAAGCAACCATCCAAAGTGACAGAAAGTAATCTTTAAAACTTGTTGGAATTATTTTCCATAGAAACGTCCAAACCAACCTGCGACCTGCAGCACAGGAAAAATATAGGAAAAACAAAGTCTTGGCCCTAGTTCTGAGTATGAGTAAAAATGATACCAATGGATACCTCGACATGAAGATACCGGGTACTCGAGTATCGAAGAGGCTATCAGGAATAAACATAAACTCTGTGGAGACGGAAACGATTTCCCTTGAAATTTATTGTTAATATCTACGTCTATACGAAGATAATATTACCATTACTCCAGGGGTCAAAACATGCAGCTGTTTAGTGGCGTGAAAAAATATGTAAATTGTTCCAAATTTCCCGATATGAGGTAGCTGTACGGAGACAAACTTGATTCGCTGTTATACCTCTGAAAACTTCACAAAACATCAGATTTCTCTACCAAGTGTAGTCTCTACCAACTATGCCTCAAACGGAATAGACCGACAGATGCTGATAAAGAATGTATATACTGCCCACTGCCTGTTACAGTCACGAATTGATTCCAATATACCCCTCTTGGAGTCTCTTAGAGTCCCCTGTGCAAAAAAGAAACACTTCCAAGTGAATATATTCGATACGAGTCGCATACTTCAAACGCAATCAAGTAAATACAATTCTATCCAGCACTCCGCACACTAACCACAGCGAAAAACCCTTCGATATGTAATTCGATTTCACGCTGTCGCTAGTTTAGAGATTGGGGGAGTTGTGAATATTTCTCGTGCGAGTGGTTCCAATTTACGCCTTAATTTGTAAAATGTAATATGCATAATTTGTGGGCACCAGAGCGGACACCATGGAAGAACTGAATGCACTTACCGAAACAAACACAAAAGAGAATTGGGCAACGCTTGAGAATAATATGAAATCAAGACGTTTGCAAGTCCTTTAAGATTGTTGAAGCTGGTTCTGTGTTGTAGTCCAATTTGTTGAAGTTTTCAACTAGTCATTCCGCTCCGCTTGACTCTTCTTTTTGTTGTAAGTTTTCTATTTTTATGGATCCTTATATTACAGTTGATTGATGCAGTACCTGAAAGAAAGAGAAGAACATTATTATAAGCTTATAAGCGGAGTATTTTGGAAGTTGAAAGCGGTGAAAGAAGAATGTAATCTATTAGAATGTTTGATCATTGATTAACCCAATGCACTACTACCACAGAAATGCATCAGAATTTCCATCTATATCCATATCTATCTATATATCTAATCCTAGATCGGTCTAGATATCCTATCATATATAGATCGAGAGATCCAATGAGAGATCAATACAGAAATCCAATTATAGATCCATTTGGAGATCCATGTGTCTACTAACTACTTATTTATACATCCATTTATAGTTATATTTACTTTCTAGGGAGTGTATACAGAAGACAATTCATTGTATAGAAATATTCCTTGTTATTTCGACAATTTTTGATATAAGAAAAGCCATCTCTCGGATTCTCGATCGTGTTGAGTAACAAAATCTAACTTTAGCTTGCTTAGTGCTTGCCACTTAACAGAATACAGAGGTAGCCAAATCAGTGGATATCTCGAGATCACCTGCTGCATTGACTTCATCTGCAAGGCATCCTATTCGTTAACTAAAGGTATACTAGGTATAACTAGGTATACAGGATGAGGCTAGACTCCTGATCTGCATCTCCACGGTGCACATCAGTTGGTTAAACACTCATCCAAACTCATTGGTTCCCACCTTATGAAGCTGCGATTGAAGGACCGTGTGTGAACACACAGCAAACTAAAGGGATAAATATACACATGGAGAACGATCAACAGTCTTGCCTTTAAGTATGGAATGAACTGAAATACATACCTATAGATTCGTGTCTCCGTTCTTCTGTTTTCCGTTTAATTTGGATGACAATGTACGGGTTCTGGTGGCGAAATCGTGCAAATCCGAGCGTCAATTGTTAATGGCGGTGACGAGGTGGGTTTGGACGGGTGTAATTTGATTGTTGCTTTAACGGCTGGACGCGATTTCGATGGCGAATGTGAGAAGGATGCTTTCATTTTGATTTGTATGCTCAACGAGGGTTATTGTTAACTAACAATTAATGGCAAATTGCACAATTGGAAGGACAAGAGTTCAACAGACAAACGTAAACAACAAAATGATAACAAGACCCAGAGGCACGGAGACCGAATTAAATGCTAAACAAGGCAAACGTCGGCGGTGGTGGTGGTGGTGTCGATGGTGGCGATGGCTGTGACGGTGTCGTCGCCGGCGTATTCGTGTGGATAGCACCAGTACCAGTACCAGTATCAGCACTCAGCTCAACTCCAGTTTCAATTCCAATTCCTTAGAAAGAGTTCTCCTTCCCCTCTCCTGCACTACACTGCTGGCTGGCACTAGGTGGCGATTGCGATTATTATTGTGCACATTTCTGCCTGCCACTTATTTGCCAGGCCAACAGAAGACCAACCGACCACCTACTATGCGTGTTTTCGGACGAATTTTACGCGTTTTTATATGGCAGGAGTCATCCTCGTCCTCTGGCAACTCTGGTCTGGGTCTGGTGGTCCCTCGCCAGAGAGAAAATCCAAGCAAAATCGCCTTGTCTAAAGCATTTTCGGTGTGGGGCTGGCTGCTGCACACTTTAATAATGTAATTAAATCGCTCCACTAGCTCTTCGCGAGCATTAAAACACTTTTCAATGCGTGCCTTGCTGCTCTGCTGCTTCCTCTTTATATTTTGTGTATTTTATGTTGCTGTTGCTGGGACCTGCTGCTGATGCTGCCGTTCGGTTTTCTTGGACGTTATGTTGCGTGTTCGTTGTGTTGCTCGATTTATGCGGATGCCTCGGGCGTGAGCACTTTGCATGCGGTGTAGCACTTTATATTTTGTTATAAATAATAGATTTTATTGAATAGCAAAACAAAATTATTGAATGGCAAACAGTGTGACCGCGGATTCATCGAAATATACCGCCTGACCCTCGCAAATATACCGAAATGTGCCTTCACTTTTGGAAAATATACCGAAAATACTTAGAGGAGAAAGATAACTTAGCACAAATAGCCCCTCCATTTACATTATCTACATTCATTCCTTTTCTTCGTCTTTATTAAATTCTTAAGCGATCAGCGTTCAGATATCATCAGATATCATATATGATTGTAATATCGTTGCCCCTGATATATCGATTGAGGATTTGCAGGGCTTCTCATCTTCAAAGACATACTTGTATCAGGGAAACGCCAGGTGGCGGCACATTGTGGCAAAAAAAACTGCTGGGTGGAGTATATTATGAACGTACATTATTGTATGAAAATATAGAAATAATATAAAAGATCAAAGAAAGCCCATCCATCATTGATTAGTTAGACATAATTTCTGGTGTTACTTTGCAAAAGAAAGGAGTGAAACCAGTCCCTAAAACTGATTCTAGCCTGTCAAAATATAAGAACTGACCCAAATCACTCGGAGCATTCCGTTTCCATTATCGACCCGAAATTGTGGAACTTTTGAAACCGCAAATTGAATTTTTTGTTGCGCGCGGAAAATATGTTGCCAGGCAAATATCGATTATTAATATATAATTTGAAGATGTGCTTATCGCCATATCGAATATATACATTTAAAATATCAATATATCGATATAACGATAGAATATCAACAATACTAGTTAAAAACAAATTTTTTGTAATCAACATAAATAAATTTAGTTGCTCGCTAGCCGCGGTTCGCGTCGACCATCAAAATATAGTATTCATTCGCAATACATATATACTTGCATACATAATAAATTTAGTTGGTATTGTTGTTGTTGCTTGTTTGTGCGTGTTTCTGGGTAAAGGAAAGTGAAAACTCAAAAACGCTAATTAACATAAAAAGCTGAAATAAGCAGCATATACCAAGCAAGAAATGTGAAATATGTGAAAAGATGCCCGTCTGTGTGCTGTGCGTGTGTGTTGCCGCAGCAGCCGCAGTAGCAGCTGCGAGCATGTATGTGTACCGAAAGTGCATGAATACGAAAACGAATCTCGAAGATAAGAAGAGCCACCAGAGCTAGATAGATAAACAGATCGGCGATGATTTAACTAAAAGATAAGCCCCGAATCTGCGAGAGCCTAATTGCGAAATGCCCAAAGCTGTAATTGTGATTGAATTTGGCGTTGCGGCAGCGAGCAAGCAAAATCGTTACGCTGCATTTTGACTTTGGGGGCGTCTGAAAAATCGATTGGATTGGCCGTAGTAAAGTTGCGACCATAACAATACTCACAATCATGACGCTGCTGGCGGCGCCTTCAGATGAAGTCCCGTGCTCGCACCGCGAACGCGGATATTCAACCAAAGGTGAGTTCAAGTATTTATTTATTAGCACCGAACCGCAGAAAAAGCAGCAAGAGCAACAAATATTCGCTCGTGTGTAGTATACAAAAAATGCAAAGTAAACGGCGCATTTGTGTGCGAGTTTCGGGTTTGTTTTGGTTTTAGCCTGATTTTGACATCAAATTTCGTAACAAGTAAACCAAAAATACCTGTTCGGTGCCCCACACCGCCACACCCCCTCGACTAAGTGTGTTTCTTTCTATGGATGGGTGAGGTGGGAGCCACCCCATGCACTTGAAGATGGCAAGCAGCAGCATTTCCCCTTCACCTTCGACTGCTTGCTATTCGACTGCTTGCCTGAACTTTGTTGGATTCAAAGTCAGATTCTTATTGTGGGTCGGCTGGCAGTCGATTGGCCCAATTAATGCTGGTTAATGTTCTAAGGCTGCTATGATTACAGGGGGGAGGGAGGACAATCATTGATTTTATATACATAGCATTTAATTGGAATAGTTTCACGTTCGTTTGTCTGCCGCAGAGTGAAGGGAATTACGGCTGTAATTTCCCTTCGATCGATTGTACACTAAAATAGATTCAACTACACCATGTGACAAAAAACCGCCCACAGCTGCCAGTCGGAAAGCATCTCGCTTGAAGGAAATTAGTTCGTGGGGAATACGCGAAAAATAATGATTCTCAGGGGCTTTCAGTTACGCGTACGCGGGAATGTTCCACAAATGAAACTTTTTTTTGCTGGGCCGCCAGCCGAATCTATTTTTATGCCAATTGACTCGAGGCCGTAAACCGCAAAACCGCCCACTTTACAGGCTGTCGGCTGTCGTGGCTGTGCTGCTCCATGGGGCTACTATACGTGAGCCTGCTCCTCCATTTGCTGTTTTAGACTCAAGTAAGTGCCTGCCTAAGCGTCGTACGATCAAAATATGGTTTCGAGATGGCGGAGAATCGAGGCCAGGCAGGTCGTAATTGAATGTGTGATTTACTCGTTACTTTTCTGATTAGCATTCCCATTCCGTTTCGCCATTGTGTGGCAACCAGGGCTCAGGGGCAGCCAGAATAATCCCCACAAAGAAAATCATTATCGAAAGTGGAACCCAGCAATTGATTCTTATTACATTCTTCTTTACAGATGGCAATCTCGAGATGAAAGTGCGCACCCAGTGAGCATTCTTCGTTAGCTTCGCCAGCCCCCAGAGACAGATTGAGAAGTGAGAGTGAGAGCGTCAGAGAGTGAGAGTAAGAGCGAGAATATCATGTCCAAAATGAGAGGTAATCGAACAGAGACCAGAACGAATCGAAGCAAGCTATTTATTACCTAGTTTGATACTGTAACCACATAAAAGGTCGCATTTTGATACCACTGCCCAACACCGGATCGATGGGACGGAAGCGCAACAACTTTTATATGCGGAGCATATTTCTACTGGCGCTCTGCATCTTTGGCCTGCTGCAATATCACAACTTTAACTACTGTAAGACATGTCATGTGATTCCATTCGCCACTTGGACACATACTTATTTCGACATTCTTCTTCTCCAGTGGACTCCCGGGACACTGTGCTGGGTGATGCGGTCACCAATGACTCGGATGATGCCATCCTGGCCATGGTGCCCGCCCCACTGCACAAGTACTTGACGCCGCACTCGCGCAATCACAGTGGCACCGCAACAACCGGAACATTGGGCGTATTAGGAGCTCGTGAGTATAAAATTTAAACTTCAATTGCAAACCCAATGACTGCTTACTTCGATTCCCTTTCAGCTCTGCTGCTAAATTCGAGCAGTTCCGGCGCGGCGACTGCGACTACAATCAGCTTTGACGTCTACCATCCGCCGAACATATCGGAAATAAAGCGTCAAATCGTTAAATACAACGACATGCAGCTGGTGCTCAATGAGGACACATTTGGGCCTCTGCAAAACGACTCTGTGATAATTGTAGTCCAGGTGAGTCCATCTAATGAAATACCCTTCAGCATCAACTTCATTATGGAATCATTTGACAGGTGCACACGAGGATTACTTACTTGCGCCATCTGATTGTCAGCCTCGCGCAGGCGCAGGACATTACGAAGGTGCTGCTGGTGTTCTCGCACGACTACTACGACGAGGACATCAACGATCTGGTGCAGCAGATAGACTTTTGCAAAGTGCTACAGATCTTCTATCCCTACTCCATTCAGACGCATCCCCACGAGTATCCAGGCGTCGATCCCAACGATTGTCAGCGGAATATCAAGAAAGATCAGTGAGTATTGCCATGCAGGAGGTGCCTTTGTATAGCTGAAATAACTTACCAATAATCGTATCTAACAGGGCCATGATTAGCAACTGCAACAACGCGCTGTATCCGGATCTGTATGGGCACTATCGGGAGGCAAAGTTCACGCAGACGAAGCATCATTGGATCTGGAAGGCGAATCGTGTGTTCAACGAGCTGGAGGTCACCCGCTATCACACAGGTATGCTGTAGCAAGGATCACTTTGAGGCCAAACCCCACTTCAGATCCTTTTTCCGGCATTAGGTCTGGTCCTGTTTCTCGAGGAGGATCACTATGTGGCCGAGGATTTTCTATACCTGCTGGCCATGATGCAGAAGCGCACCAAAGACTTGTGCCCCCAGTGCAACGTACTGTCCCTGGGCACCTATCTGAAGACATTCAATTACTACACCTACCACAGCAAGGTGAGACCTAGAAGGGAACTTCCTCATGCTAGAAATGCTTGCCACTGAAAGTCTGTTGAGTGAGAGACAAAAAAAAATGAGATAGAGCGCTTCGAGCTGTACCCTCTATTTTAAGTATTTGTATATTTATGTTTAAAGAACAACTTAACGCTTCTGTTGCTACCAGACACACACCTCACACACTCACACACACACATTCCCAGCGCTCACTATCGAAATCATAGCATAAATTAAAATTCAAGCCGATTGGGTTAAGATTAGGCCTTGTATCACATGCATGCCCTGGTAACCAGCACTAGTTCCCCAATGGACTACCAGTAGCTGGTGGCAGAACTAGTGCAGTTTAGTGAAGCGAAGAGAAACTACATAGTTCTAGAGGGGCGTGTTCAGAGCGCAAATTCACGAACCACTTACACTTTTGTTTACTTGCAACACACTCATACATTGAAACCATATATCATGTATTATTATTATTGTATTTTAAACATCATATATATATATATATATTATATATCTCTGTTCTATTCCGAATTCTGGCACGCAGACTAACAAGAAATCCTCTGCTTCCTCGCTGATCTCGTCAAACAGTCTATTAGGATACAATAGGCATAATAATAATAATAACAAAAACAACAACAATAATAACAATAATAATAATAACAAATTAGCCGTGTCGTCCTCCTCTTCTTCCACATCATCTGCGCAATCATCAACGACATCATTCAGAAACAACGCCAAAGTGTATGTGGGCGACACCACTGCAGATGGCAGCAGCAACCACAAAAACATCAACAATAGCAACAAGAGAGATTACAATAAGCATAACAATAACAATAATAATTATAACAATAACAAATCGAATAATATGAGAAGTAACCACATCAACACTGTCACCGCCTCCTCAGCAGCCACATCCTACGACACCAACAATGAGCAACAAAATAGCAATAGCAATAATAACAATAACAACAAAAATGGTGCACAAACATGGAACTATCATGTCCTGCCGTCATTGTATTCCGTCTATCAGAAGGTAGAGCCACCACACCACACCACCACCGCTAGCACATACTTTTGGCTGGCATCCACTCCAAGTTCCTTCTAGCTTGCAACTGCACCCTGCGTATCGATCCATCCATCCGCATTTGTCCCTACTTTTTGAGCACTGGCTGTTTGCACCTGGGATGCGTTTGTGTCGCGACCCTTCAAGGTGCTCCTGTAGATTGCTCCCCATCCTCCCACATCCTCCTCCTACATACCTGCGCTTTGGCACTTTTGCATGTAACTTTTTTGGATGTTTCCTTTCTTTGCTTTCTGTTCTATTTCTGTGTATGTGTAATTGCTATGCATACTGTTGCGTTGTGTTAATTAACTTGTCTATGTGTCCCGTTATGGCATGCCACAACTCTGCCCCGCCCGTACCTGCCCGTACTCGAACTCCAACTCGAACTCGAACTCTGCCTTACAGTTACACGCACGCGTGCGGCTCGTGAAGATTGATAGCCAAAGCATCATCAATGATTATCGCAAGGTATTTGGTATTGGTATTGGTATGGCGTGTATACCACCTCCTCCCATCGTTACGTTACGTTAGCGAATCACTGCCTAATCCTAAACACTGCCCGCCCAACTGCGCCAGTGCAGTGCGTGATTGAGAGCCACTTGGGAAACCACTAAATTGACTTCATACAGCTACCCACAAATTGTACTACCAATTAGTTTATGTTTAAACGAATGAAATTTGCATGCCCAACCCCCCTGCCTATGCCACCGCCTCTGCCCCTATCCGCTCCTTTCGATTTCGATCTGTTTCAATTTGTTTACTACAAAAGAATGCCGTTAATTGCGTACTTAACCTCAATTCCCCTTCTTCTTCCCATCTCTCCCGCCGACAGGTGGAAGTTATGCCGTGGGTGAGCAGCAAGCACAACATGGGCTTCGCCTTCAACCGCACCACCTGGACGAACATCCGGAAGTGTGCCCGTCACTTTTGCACCTACGACGACTACAACTGGGACTGGTCGCTGCAGCACGTATCCCAGCAGTGCCTGCAGCGCAAGCTGCACGCCATGATTGTCAAGGGGCCGCGAGTCTTTCACATTGGGGAATGGTATGCCCGAGAGTGTTATGCACTGTCCTTACATTATTAATCTCTCCATATGCTCCCTCTTGCAGTGGCGTTCATCATAAGAACAAGAATTGCGAGTCCAACCAAGTCATCTCAAAGGTTCAGCACGTGCTGCGGATAGCACGCACCTCGCATCAGCTGTTTCCCCGCTCACTCACCCTAACAGTGCCCAGTCTGAGCAAGAAGACCAAGCTGCGCAAGGGCAACGGCGGCTGGGGCGACCTGCGCGACCATGAGCTGTGTCTAAACATGACCCTGGCCACGCGATAGAGGACCGGAGTGGGTGCCAAAGGAGCAAAGCTGCAGCTTTCAGTACGAGTATTGATATCTAGTTAGAGCTATTAGGAAGTAGCCTTTAATATGGTTAAACGCGAACATTCAACATTCAGCACTCAACGAGAATAAGTACTCTGTATCAGTGTAATAACCAAACCGCAAGTAATCGAAAGTCAAAACAAGTTGTGCATCAGTTGCGCCTCCAAAGACACCACCTTTCATGGGCGCGGCACAAATTCCTAGTATAAGTAATCCTCCTCTAGTCACAGGCCATATGCCAACCCAACCCAACCCAATATTCGGATCCTATTTGTACTGTTTGCTCTTCGGTTTTGGTAAACATTACTCTGTATTGTTTAGGCTCCGTCCAAAAATAGGACGGATAGGTCCCAACAACGCATACGACTCTTATAATACTAACTATATAATTCATATATGTACGATTAGTACTAAATCGTCTATCGTAATCCCAAATTGTGCCGAATCCGTTTCGTAAATGGCCATCTACGTGGTCGAGTCTCTAGAGAGTTTAGCGAGTTTAGAGGTAGAGCAAGCAGTCAATCGCATAAACTAGTCATACGAGTAGCACATGCACATGGAACGAACCATGGCGCATTAGAAGAATATAACTAAATAACTCTTTGATAACTTATTGTATAACATTTTAAGCCTGTACATAGAAATCTTTTGTTGTATAAATTAAATAAGGTCTTTTTAATACACATACAACCAAAAAACATACACACATATGCATACATAATGTATTTAACTAATTAAATTAATCTGTTATTTTGTAATTGTTGGTCAAATGCGCTTTTATGTATTAGGAATTTTTGATCATTTGAACGATTAATCTTAGTGAATAAAAAGCCAAGTGAACGCTGAACAAATACCAATCCAGACTGTCTTACAATTTCGCCTTAAAACTCTGTATTAGTGGAGTTCCAGATGATAGATAGATGACATATATTAAAAGCCACAATAATTCAAAAATTTTCGTATTTTGCGGTTAGTGGTCGCATCTACGGCATGGGCTCTCGACGGGCGTCATTATCGATACTATCAGATAGTCGATGTTTGACGCATTTTCCAACCTTTGTTGGTGCCATTGGACTTTTAAACATAACTGCTAAAAACTCAATGATATTTTGGAAATCATTCAAAAATAAAACCAAACTCGTAGATTTTTAAGCAAATTTCCCAAAATTTAAGGAGCAGCGTGGTGGCCGCAGCAGAGAGGAATTCAGTTCCAAGTTAAATTTTCCCGGGCGAAACAATCAATGGTCGGCGAAACTATCGATGTTCGTCGCATTTTCCAACCATCGTTGCCGGCAATGAATTTTAGACAACACTAAAGAAAGCTTAATAATATTTTGGAAATCAAATCAAAACAAAATCTAAATCGTAGATTTCTAAGCAAATGTCCCAAAAATAAGAGAACTGCGTGGTGGCTGGAACAGCGAGGAGCATATCAAGATCAAGCACGTTCAATAGCTGAAATCCAGTCGGAAAGGAGAGCTTGCGTTTCTCGCTTAAAAAATTTCCGACACTGTTTTTTTCGCGGCCAACGTTAGTTGCAAACGCGCAGCTGGAGCAAAAACAACCCGAGGTCTTGAGACTGGCAGCAGCACAGCACAGCACACAATCAGCGAATCAACGGACTAGAAGCTAATACACTGCCATCTCAGAACATAACGTGATTTAATCAACTCTAGCCTGTTCGTTCTTTCGGTTTGAGTGCGTGATAGTGTCTCATTAGCTGCAATCATGAGCAAGCAACTGGCGCGCCATGTTGGCCAAATCAACAAATTCCTGACCGTAGCATCGGCGAATGCTGCATCCACCCACAACACGTACTTCACCTATGTGCGTGAGTTGTCGCATCCGATTGCCCGTGACCCGCCAATTGTGCCGGTCGAGGAGGCTGTCTCCTGCATCAAGTCTGGTGAGTGCATGACTAAATGATTGGCTTTGTAATCTCAGCGCCACTGGTGCTGGGGCTGACCTGTAAACTTAGTTTTCATTAATATACTATACTGCTCGTGTAGATATAGGAACGGCAAAGTTTTTGGTTATGTAATGTTTTGGCGTTCTAGTGGGTTTGCTTAGGAGAACAGAATGAAAATGAAAACGGGGCGCAGAGCAGTGGCAGTGGCATGCAAATGTAAACCATGTGTGTGTTTGTTGTTGTTGAACTACTTTGAGCAGCACAAAGCACAGGGGAGGGCACTTACATACACACATACATATTTACATGAATACTTATTTATAAGGGGGCTGCTCAATAGCTTTGACAGAATCAAATTGACCGTGATTATCGTCATTGCTGAGTGCTTAAGCTATCAGTTACTTATTTACTATTCCCTTACACACTATGCCAGCCAACACGTTTACAGTTTCAGTCCAGATGCAGACAGGGGTCATTAACTGTACTTGTGTATCTGTGCACATACATTGTGGCTACAGTGGAGCGTCGCATGTAGATTTTATTTTTAGTTTCACCAAATTGTACTTTGTACCCTCGCCTGCTCTGCAGCAGCAACAACAACAGCAGCATGAAAGCTAAGCTTACTCCGCAAGAACGAATGTCGCACACACACACACACATGCAAGTGTATCGATACAAGCGGCTATCGTCGTCGCTGCGGACGTCGGCAGCTGTGCTGATAAGAGCTAATAACTTTTAAAACAGCTTCTTATGCAATGAATATCAGCAGGTGAACTTGGGTGTGTGTGTTTTCGTGTCATTGGGCAAATTTTAAATTCCATTCTTTGAGGTCACAGCAGCAGCATAATCAGAAACAGCTGACCCGTGCGCAGCATTTGCTTTGATTAAATTCAATTTAGGCAATTTGGCGACATTTGCTATGGAATCAATTGAGTGACCGTTAGCCACGCCCACAATTCACATAGACATAATCAATGTTTAGCACTTCAAAGGTCTCCCTCAACAGCAGGCCCATGCAAATTGATAAACATTGATGTGTGGGGCGCCAGGGGGCCTGCATGCCAGAGCAACAGCCACAGCTATTAATGTGTGATTTATGCATGTGTTTGACGAGCTGTAATCTCGCGCGTCGTCAGTGTTGGTCCCGTTCTCTCTAATTTTAGCCAAATTCGCCAACGCAGGCCGCTGGTCTACGCAGAATATACTACGTAATTTGGTTGGAAAAGTTTCTCGGATGGCACGTTTCTGGCAGATACAATTTTTGGCACTCGTACAGTAATCATTGCCTACGCTGGAATCAGTTCTATTGGTTCTCGCATTCTGTACGCCAGACATTTGTCAATAGATTATGGGGAAAACTTTCTTATAATTATATTTGGCGTGGCTCAGACACTGTTACAGATAAGAATTTCACATATCGGAATCGCATGATTTGTTATGACTATGACGTTTTGAGGGGGCCCGCAAAGGGAGGGGGTCAAAGTATTGGTAGCTGCCTGCACATTGGTATTGACGCCATTGCCTGTCTGTTTGTGCCATTTGTCAGGGAGAGTGTTGGCAAATAGATCATTTAAAGTTGTACATTTCTGGGAAGCGCCCCCTCATAGGTCTGCAAACATTAAGTATAGTCACGAGACAAAGAACTATGGCACCATTATTGAAAACACACGCAAGCTAACTCTCTCTCCCTCCCTCCCTCACGAACAAACATCTTGAGAGCTTTCAAGAGTCACGGCAAACGAAAGCTTCTCGATCGCTAGAGATTGTAAGCACAGATTCTGCTGAATGCGCATAAAGGGAATGATTAGTATTAGTTACTAACTTGTCAGTCACGCAAATGTTGTTTAATTCGCACGAAATACATTTTAAAAATAGTTCTAAATACATTAAAACAAGTCTTTCCACTGCAAGACAAAGATAGCATGAGACACAAAGATGAATTAGTGCTGGAAAAGGTGCCAAAAAAGGTGCAGTTCTGTCGCCTCCCCCCATGCAATTAATTGATTAAATATTAACAATCTCTCTCTAATCTTTTTTCTTGAAAAGGCGACACGGTGTTTGCCCAGGGAGCTGCCGCCACGCCCGTCGCTCTCCTGAATGCCATGGCTCTGCATGGAAAGTGCAACAATCTGAAGGATGTCACCGTTTGCCACATGCACACGGAGGGTCCTGGAGAGTACTGCAAGCCCGAGTACAAGGATGTTTTCCGTTCGAACTCCCTGTTCATGGGTGCCAACGTGCGCAAAGCTGTGGCCGAGGGACGTGGCGACAATGTGCCCATCTTCCTTCACGAAATTCCTCTTCTGTTCTACAAGAAGATTATCAAGCCTGATGTGTCCTTGATCCATGTGTCGCCGCCAGACAACCATGGCTACTGCTCTCTCGGCACCAGTGTCGACTGCGTGCGCGCTGCTTTGCTCAACTCAAAGCTCATTGTTGGTAAGTGACAAGTCCTCCCAGATTATGTGATATTTATATTCCCAATCTGTTTAGCTCAAATAAACCCCAAGATGCCGCGTACTTTCGGTGATGCCATCATCCACAAATCGCACTTTGACTTTGCCGTCGAAGTTAACGACAATCTGCCACAGCATGGCACTGGCAAGATCTCCGCTGTGGAGCAGAAGATTGGCAAACTGATTGCCGAGAATCTGGTGAAGGATGGCGCCACCCTGCAGATGGGTATTGGCAGCATTCCCGACGCTGTTCTCGCTGCTCTGCACAACCACAAGGATCTGGGAATTCACTCCGAGATGTTCGCCAACGGAGTGGTCGAGCTGGTTAAGAAGGGCTGCGTGACCAACAGCAAGAAGAAGATGCACCAGGGCAGGATTGTGGGTTCCTTCCTCATTGGAGATCAGGCCCTGTATGACTTTGTCAACGACAATCCCTTCATCGGTAAGCTATGCCTGGCAACATTTTCCACCATTAGAGTACATTTTCATTGGTTTTTCTTGAATAGAAATGTATGGCATCGATTATGTGAACAATACCGGCATCGTGAAGCAGCAGCCCCGCATGACGGCCATCAACAGCTGCATTGAAGTGGATCTGACTGGTCAGGTCTGCTCCGACTCCATTGGCACACGCTTCTTCTCTGGCTTCGGCGGACAAGTCGACTTTATTCGCGGTGCTGCCGAGGGTATAGATGGCCTGGGTGTACCCATCATTGCCATGCCCTCGACCACCAAGAATGGCGAGAGCAAAATTGTGCCCACGCTGAAACCAGGCGCTGGCGTCGTCACTTCAAGGGCCCACGTCCACTATGTCGTCACGGAGCATGGCATTGCGTCGCTCTTCGGCAAGAATGTGCGCCAGCGCATGTACGAACTGATCCAGATATCCGACCCCAGACATCGCGAGACCCTCGAGAAGGATTGCTTTGAGCGCATCAAGGTGATGCCGTCGCCCAACTAAATCAACATTTAGAGATCCAAATCGTCGATGAATAGAAACAATTTCAGTGTGGCCTGAATCACAAATCAGAACATCCGTAATCCGTAAACGCATTCCCGAAATTGTTTGAGTTTGGAGTAGACTCTTGATAGAAGAACTGCACTTTATGGCGAGCGACACTCCTCCTTTTAGCATTACCAAAATTGAGATGGCAAAATAAAACGAACTCATGTGAGAGAAATACTCGAAAATTTCATTTAAATACCGACGACAGTTTTAATTTCATACCACAATTATGAAGAATGGGGTGTTGGGCGGGGGGCATACAGGAAGTTCGGTTTGTTTTTTGTTTTTTTTAGATGTTTAGTTGTAGGTTTTATATATGTATATACAAATCTCTGTGTGTTCGATTTGGTGTGTGGAATTTCCGCTTAAGATTACACGAGACGAGCACACAACGTTGTCTTTGAACTGAATGTAATAATATAGAGTAGTTAAGAGGTTTAAAGTTTAGGTTGAGGAGCTGTTCTCGTTCAAAAGGAACTAAATTGTATTCTCAGTATGTTATGTATCGTATTGTAAAATAGGGCCTAAAACACTTTGTTGCTTGTTAAATCTACACGTGAAGAAATAGCTTAAACCATCATCGCTGGGGATGGTGGTTGACGATTTACGATGATTTATTTTCCGGCTCTTCTTGTCCGGTGGCGGCTTTTACTTCTTCTTGTTCTTGGCGTTTTTATCGCCAGCAGCGGCGGCGGCATTCTGCTCGATCTTTGCACGCTTCTTTGGGTGATCATCCTCCTCGTCCTCGGCAACATCGTCCTCCTCATCCTCCTCCTCCATGTCGACCACCTCGACATCGTCCTTGATGTTGTGACCATGAATGTACACGGGTCCACTGCCCTTGATCAGCTTGAACGTGACCTTCGACTCGTAGAACTCCACATCGGGATTGACGGCGCGCGTCTCTCCTGCCTTCAAGACAGCAATTGGAATTTGCACAGAGTCCTTCACTGTGTTGACCTGCGTAAAAGAATGAAAAAGTATTCGTTTGATTATGCTGCCGATTGAACAAATAGATACAATGCTTCAAGTGCTTCAAAGACAGTTGTTGACTTTGCAGATTACATTTCTAATTTCCAATTTACGCGCCCCGCCGCAGCACATTCGAATCTCATCATGGGTTATACATCTGTGGTCGCTGCCTTTATCGCTTCCCTAATCATTGTCAGCCGAGTCGACGACGAGCACCTCATTCCCCAAAACTGTCCCCTGGGTGCGATGATAACCGTCTTTCTCGTTCCAGTTTCTGCTGGATGGCTGGCTACGCATTCGGCTATATTTTTGCGCTTAACCATTCGTTGGCTCACGCTTGTGTGAAACGGTTCGGTTCGGTTCGGCCCTTACCCTACTACTTGCAGGAAATATTTATCAAGTGCACTCTCACTTGAAGAGCGGTTCTCCTTCACATCCAACAAGTGGCCGGCTGCTAGTTAAAATCTTCTAAAGAAACGTGTGAAATTTAATTAAAAAAACCCCTCCCCATTGTCAGCATGCGCGATAATGAAGGTGAGTAGAGAGCACACTTTCCGGTGTAAGAAAAACAATCCCACAAAGCCTGAGACTGCCATCTATCTAGCCGTGGATAATGTATCCGCCAGAGAGAGTTTTCGTTAGCTTGACTGGGCTTCAGACCAATGGAGATCTTATGCATCATGGGGATCATAATATCATTGACGGAAATTCCCCAAGTGTCGTCTGTTAAACAGGAAAACTGGTTTACCCATGAAGACAGCATGATCTAGGGGTTCTTTCGAATGCTGATAGACAAGCGCGATGAAGTTGTCCATCAAGCAGTTCCCAGCAATCACAAGACAACAGAGAACTATGTGGGAATTGTCCAAAGAAAATAATAATTAAGGCACTTCAGAACTCTGATCAGGCATAAAGATTATTTATGCGTGATTATAAATCTCTGCTCTATATTTCCCCCAATCAAGTCAAGTAATGACGCAGATATCCAGACAGCGCCCAACTAGCCGGCGTCCAATATATGTCCATATATTTAATTGCTCTACAAAATGTACTTCCAGATACAGATTTATATCGGGAACGCCTGCCGAATGTGTGCGAGGCCGTGGGCTCAAAGGCACGCAGTTGCTGCAGCCTGCAAACCTTCAAGTCACTGCTGCCCGTCACAGATTGGCTGCCAAAGTATCAGCTTTACTTTCTGCCAATGGACATTGTGGCGGGTCTGACGGTGGGCCTCACAGCTGTGCCTCAGGCTATAGCTTATGGGACGGTGGCCGGTCTGCCACCCGCCTATGGCCTCTACTCGGCTTTCATGGGCGGCTTTGTTTACATATTGCTGGGCACCTGCAAGGACATCACAGTGGGCCCCACTGCCATCATGGCCCTGATGGTGCGTCCCTATGTGAACGGCAATCCGGACAATGCGGTTCTACTCTGCTTCCTGGCTGGCTGCATAATCCTGCTGCTGGGTCTTCTCAATCTGGGCGTGCTCATGCGCTTCATTTCGGTGCCGGTGACCACAGGATTCACGATGGCCGCTGCCATTACCATCGCCAGTGGGCAGATCAACAATCTGTTTGGCATAACAGGCAGCTCCACGGGGTTCCTCGACTCGTGGATCCACTTCTTTGGCCACATCAAGCAAACGCGCCTCAACGATGCCCTGCTGGGATGCTGCACCTTAGTTCTGTTGCTGCTCATGCGGGTAACATCCGAAAGAGATTCTCCGCCCATTCAAGGTGTAATTTTGGACATTATCTTGCAGAAAATCAAAGACTTGCCGTGTGGCAACCCCAGTTTGTTGAAGTACCTGTCGCTCTCACGCAATGCTGTGGCTGTGTTCGTGGGAATCCTTTTGTGCTACCTTCTGAGCCTCGGCTCCGAGTCACTGCCATTCCTTGTGAGTGGCAGCATTACCTCGGGCCTGCCCCCCTTTCAGGTGCCTCCATTTCAATCGCAGGATCCAGTAACCGGAGAGCCAATCAGCTTTGGCGGCATGGTCTCGAACCTTGGCTCCTCACTGGTGTCCATTCCCCTGCTGTCCATACTCGAGAGCGTGGCCGTGGCAAAGGCTTTCTGTGAGTAGTGCTTCGTGCAGCGTTTTACAGACTGTACCTCTTTGCTCCTTTAGCTAAAGGAAAGATTGTGAATGCCTCGCAGGAGATGATTGCTCTGGGCATGTGTAATGTGCTCAGCAGCTTCTTTCTGTCTATGCCCATCACTGGCTCCTTCACGCGGACGGCCATCAACAATTCCAGTGGCGTAAAGACTCCACTGGGTGGCGCTGCCACAGGAGCCCTCGTACTCATGACCCTCGCCTTTCTAACCACCACTTTTGCCTACATCCCAAAGGCCACGCTGGCAGCCATCATCATAGCAGCCATGCTGTTTATGGTAGAATACGAGACCATTGCGGAGATATGGCGTGCCAAGAGTGAGTATTCTGCAGACCATAAAGAGCGCCAGCCAATAAGACAAGTTTTGTGTGTTTCTCTGTAGAGCGTGATATGCTGCCCTTTCTGGTCACCGTTTTGTGTTGTGTGTTCTGGACACTGGAGTATGGAATGGTTGTGGGCATTGTCTTTAATGCACTCTTTCTGCTGTACAAGAGCATGAAGCCGCAATTCCAATTGGAGACCCAAAAGGTTGGTTCAAACAGACATAAAGTTCGCCACGAGTTTGCATTTCCTTCCCTCTTTGTGGCAGTATAATGGCGTGGAGCTGAGCCTGGCCGATCTGAAGGGCAGTGTCGACTACTCGGCAGCGGAATACCTCAAGACTGCCATTGTATCCCATGTGACGAGTCAGCAGGGTGCCATAAGCTTAGTTATTATCAAGGGAGACGAGATCGGTTCGATTGATACCACCGTGGCGCTGGTAAGTGGCGCTAACACTGAACCCCAATCCACTCTACTACCCTCCTCTACTGTTACTTTTCAGAACCTCATTTCGGTGCGGGAGGACCTTGCGCTGCTTAACTGCAATCTCATTTGCTGGAACTGGAGTGTACCGGCAGCGGGGGTGCTTTGCCGAATGGACAGCAAGACGCGACAAATGCTAAAGTTCTCAGAGAGCTTCCCGGAACTAATGGAGGCATTGGAAAATGAAGCTGATGCAACGGTAAAGATATCGCAAATCGATGATTGAAGCAAGCAAGTCATTAAATGTGTGATATTTCTCTTTAAATTCGCATTTTTTGTATCTGTATCTGCGTACAGTTACTTACAATTTAAGGGGGGTATGGGGGGACGCATTCGTTGCAGATGTACAGACAAAAATTACCCTAACCCATGCCCATGCCCATGGGAATAGAGAAACCGGTCCTTGCCCCGGCATAAAACACGGCAAAAAAAAAAGAAAAAGAAGAGAAGCAGAAGCCAAAAGGCAGACGGGTCGGCAGACGCATGCGGCGCGCGCATACACACAAAATTTATGCACACTCACCTCCACCACGTTGAACTCATTCTCCTTGGCTTCCGCGCCCAGCAGAATCTGTTTGATCACCAGCTTCTGGCCTCGTGCGTAGTCCTCGTCCACATCCCACGTCACGCTATTGCTTTCGCCGGTCAAAGTGACACCTGAAAATTAGATTATTTGTTCTTAGTACCCCGGTTATGCTTAACAAGAGAAAACACATGTGTGTATCTACATTAGGTTTGTATGTATGCATGTACTGTATGTGCACAGACACATTAATTAGTCAGCGGTAGCAACCTTGAACAAAAACACCGGCAAGCGGCGGCGTCTGCGGCAGGCATTGCCCTTTCACACACGCATAACTCGAACTTTAGGCCGAATATTGCGGCTGCACTAGACTTGAATTAAACATGCATAGGTTTATTATATTTACCATAGAAAGATTCCTCAGCCATTGCAGTTATTTGGTTGATATTAAATTAAAAGAGCCGAGCGTCGAACACGTGTTGAGCAAAAAAATTTGCAAAATGGTAGCTAGAGATGCAAGACGACCGATAATATCAATAGTATCGGGGGTGAGTGGCAGTGGTAGTTGGAAGGTTGGCCACTATCGGTTGTTGTCCACCCATCTATCGACATGTTTTTCGGTACAGTCTGGGGATCTAAAACTAATTATATTGAAATTTGCCTGTTTCAAACTATAATTTCACAATGTAATAATTGAAGTACAGACGAAGGACCTCTACATTTTATGATTTCGAGTATATATTTCCATTTTTATCAGATTCGCGTGACTATCGATAAGATGCACGTCAGCCATTGCACGTTTACCAACCCTACTCAACGCTTCAACATCATCATCATCACCACCGCCATCATTACGGGCACGTGTAAGAGTACAAAAAATTTCCTTTAATAATTGACTGTACAACCGTGTGATACAAGAACTACAAATGGAGTCCGAATCTTTTTATGGTAAGTAGCTACATTTTCGCGTGCATAGGGATATCTGAACGAAAACAGCACGAAATTTAGTTGGCGCTGGCGAGTGCCGGCCCGGCCGGCAAAGGAAAACTGAGTTACATTTTCTCGCTTGCTTCCCCAGGTGTTACACTCAGCGAGAAAGAGCCAATTGCACAGTTCGATGTACCCGATATTCCAGAGGAGTATGTCGTCCACTCACACAAGTTGATAATCAAACAGATCTCGCTCGGATCCGAAGCAAAGACGGGGGAATTTAATGTTGTACAGGTACAGTGTATACAGCATAAATGTGTGTAGCATGGGTTCAAGATAATTGTTGTTTCGCACACTTTGCAGGCAGAGACAAACGTGAACGAAGATGGTGAGAAAAAGACTGTGAAGATTCCAATAGCAGTGCTGAAGGTCGGCGAGACGCGCAGCCTTAGACCGAATGTGGAGTTCCCCAACGGATCGGTCACATTTAAGTTGGTGCAGGGCACTGGGCCGGTCTATGTCTGCGGAAAGGTATAGCATATTTACTCTTGATTCCTTTATTTCGTGATGCTCATCTGGTGTACTTTTCCAGGCCGAGATGAACTTCGGCGAGTTCGACGATGGCCAGATGTACGAGGAGTATTCCGACGAAGAGGAGGACAGCGATGGCGACTTTGACGAGGACGCTGTGCCACAGACAAACGGCAAGAGCAAAGTTACAAAGAAGTAAAGTAAACAATAAACTATCCAGTAAGCTAATACAACAAATGATACAAACAAGAAAATAAAACTAAACAGAAAAGAGCAGAACAGAAACACGAAGACAAAGCAGCTGCAAAATAATATAAATATATTTTTCAAAAAGGAAGATTTCAAATAAATCGAAACAAATGTACGTTCTTGGAATGCGTGTGCGTGTGTGTGGGTTTTGGGTTGGTCTATAGTATATGGAATTTTATTCATTGTTTTATGTTATGTTCAAATATGTCGCTTAATACAAAAGAATTTGTGGCAGTTTTGAGAAGAATGCTCACGGAAGATAAAAAAATGGCCGCCACCGAGATTTGTGCTAGTTACAGGCTCGCGCCACAGAGATCTTCTGTCGTGGTACGCTAAAAAATAAAATACAGAATTAAATGGTCTGTTGACTCGCTTCAAGTGTGGCGTATTTCTACCGTATGTGTATGACACGACGCCTCTCATCGCTGGGATGTATGAGATCGAGTTTTTGGCTCCAATCGATGAGCTTCATTTCGTGGCGCAGCTTCTTCCGATCGAAGTATGAAATGACACAGCTGATGGGTATCCAAAAGACTGAGGTGACCAGCACAACGGCCACTGGAAGGCAGGAGCATGTCATTAGATCACTGTTGAATGGAAAATCTAGCTGAAATACTTACTGACAATGTTGTCCTTGAGAAATCGCAGGGTTTTGGCAACATTAATCTCCTCAATGATGTCCCAAAAGCGCTCGACCACATCCTGTATGGTCTTTTCGCAAACGCCCTAAAAAAACACAAATTATAAGCATAAAAATGTGGGATCATCTGTATAGAATTTCTCTTTCACCTTATTGCAGAATCCAGTTATGCAGGGCGTGCCATCGGGCAGTACATCCGGCGGCTCCACCGGAAAGCATGTCTCATTGATGCTCATGCGGCAGCAGCGCTTGCAGGCATCCGCAATGATATCACACATACAGCTCTGCAGGCCCTGCGTCTCGCAGTAGGGCACACATTTGCCATTGCGGCACTGTCCCCGCTCCTGGCAGATGGTGCCATCCGCCATGGCCGGTGACTTCGGGCACTCGGCATGGGCGCCCGTGCAGCGAGCCTCCTGCTCGCAGGTGGCATACTGCGCCTCGCGGCACTTCATGCCGGAGGCCATGAACTGGCAGTTCTGGCAGCAGGGCGAATTCTTGTCGCTGCACATGGCGCCCTGATTGCGACGCAGCTTGCAGTTCTTGTCGCAGCACGAGTCATTGTCCTCGGTGCCCAGCAGCCCGGCATCGCACTGCTCGTCGCCCTCCACGCGCAAATTTCCACAGAACGACTCCTCCGGCTCCGAGAAGCAGCGACCAGACTTGGCCTGCAACACTTTGCGTATGGAACGCAGCGAGCAGGGCGAGAATTTCTAAAAGGAAAGGAACATAAACTTTAAATTCAACTGGTAAATCTCTTAGATCTTGCTCCTACCTTGTTGTTCACATCGTAGCCGCTGACTGAGTAGGTGTACATCAGAAAGCTGCCACCCTGCGAGGCGCTGGGCGAACACTCGGGTATGTCTGGGTCATGCTCTGAGCCCCAGTTGTGTCCAAACTCGTGAGCCGTGACCAGATCGGCCTCGCGTGTGATTACCCGCTGCCCGTAATGGTTGCGCGAGCTGCTCAGGCCCGAGTTCAGATACAGCGTGTAGCCATTCTTGAAGTATTCTTGAGGTGAAGGTAGAGAGAGGGCAAAAACGAATTATTTTTACGGTCAATGAATGCCAAAACAAACTTGAACAAAACGAAGGAAAACAAAGCAGAGAACGCAAGTGTGTAAGCCAAATGATAAATGACCAAAAACGAGTATTGATTTATCTGGGATTAGCCACAACCTGGAGTGCAAATGCCGCCAACGGAGTTGCGACGCGGGGAGCCAACGTAAGCCAAGCCTAAAATGCCGCCTTCGAATTTCAGATCGGTAAAGAGATGAGCTAAGCAAAAGTCTTTGTGGCTGTACTCCCGGGAGAAGACCTAATCCCCAGAGAGCAGACACGGACACGGGTTAGCAGTCATGGTGGGATTAGAGTAAGAGAGAGTCCAAGAACAAGAGTTACATACATTGATTGATATATGAGAGTGTTAATGAGGCAATCACAACTACACGACACAATTGATTCAACTTTGACTTCGCCTTGGATGGCCCGGAACTCACCTCCAGCAAATTGCGCACATCCCATTTCTCCCGTATCATGTTGTAGTGCGCCTCCCCGCCACGCAGCCTCGTGGGCTCCGAGTGCACTACAATCTTCTTGATCACAAAGCCCATGCCCTTGAAGCCCTCCTGATCGGAGCGGTCCTGCCACACCGTGTCGTTATAGATTTTGTGCACGCGATCTATAAGACTGATCTGTGGGGCAGATTAAATGACATTAGACAGCTCCCTCTAGAGCAGAGCTCATCAGCTTACCAAGTAGTTAATGGTTGTCTTTGTGTTGCCTCCGCCCATCTCCTGGAAGAAGCGATAGTCGGCCACTAGCAGCAGCGGACAGCGGGTCTTGGTGGGCGTGTACTCGTACTGATCCGACTGGCGCTTCTCGCGCGCATGTATCTCATTGTCCACCGTGTCATCGTCTTTGTCTTTGCTCTCCAGCTCCAGGCCCTCCTTGATGTAGCCACAAGTCTTTGGCGTGGCTCCCTGCTCGTTTTTGTGCAGTTTCACATCGGACGATTTGTACGCCACCATGGTGTCCTTTTTGGCTGCAGGCAAGTGGCGCCACGAGGGCTCTATGTGATACGTTTCGTCTGGCAGGTGGATGGACATGGTCATGGTGCCATCCTCGATGTGGGCACGCACCGAGGACTCTAGCTCCCCAAAGACGCGGCCCGTGTAAAAACTGTCATGATCTGCAAGCAACCAATAGCACAGCCTCAGTAAGTGGACATTTATGTATACCAAATTGAATATTTACCCATGTGCACCACCGTCTCGTTGCCGTCAGCATCCACGGCATAGGCGCGAAATTTGCTGTGCAGGACCTCGCGATGCGGATGCAAAATCAGTCGAAAGTTTTTGCCCAGCGTCGTGAATTCCACCTCCTTGATGGTGTTGAATGGATTTCTGCTATGCTTAATAATACCTCTCTTGACCACTCTATGCAAAACATCGTCCTTGTGAAACAATTCGTAGTGGCGCAGCGTCCTGTGCAAGGCAACTGAAATACCAGATACAGCCACAACTTAATCGGGGTCACTTTGTGTGGGTGGCCACGTATGCTCACCGCAGTTTTCTATTAACAGGCAGGCGAAAAACACATAGATTATCGTAAAGCCACAGCAACTAATGCATTTTGTAAACATTTTTCGCCCGCAATTGATATTTTTCTGCATTATTGATTTTTTCGGGTCGCGAGCTTCAGCTGTTGTCGTTAGTGTGACCAGTGTGTGAATCGATAGGCTGGCCATCAGCTGGTTCCGATAACACAAATACAGAGAGAAAGGGTTTGTTCGGTGTACCTGTAACTGTACTTTTTTTGAATTTGATTGTCTACTTTCTCTTCGTCACATGATGCTGGCGGGGATCTGCCAAGACGGGAATGGGCGCTAGCTTATTGTCGACGCCATAGAATTTACCATTCAAAGTCTTCCGTCTGGGCTTGGGCATTCTAGAAAGGAAATGTACAGTAGGGAGCAGGTCTTATATATGCTATTGTTACCTGTTAACGTTTGTTCCATACACGGATATGGTTATGTAATTCCTTGGCACATTATCTAGGAACTTTCTGTACCGACAACGCAGATATTCGTTCAGGCGGCACGAAAGATATGGCTTCAAATGCTCCAATTGATGCTCAAAGCTGGGCAAGACCACCCATTTTTCGCTGGGCAGATGGAGAAAGTCCCGGGGTCCCTTTGCCTCTGAAATGTTTCGCTCCTGCAACTCCGGCTTGAACTCCTTGACGAGTTCGTTGATATCAAATTTAACTGGTAGATTTGTAAACGGATCGCAAATGGAATCGGCCATCTTGTGTAAACTGAAATTTAACTGTAAAAGCAACGAAAGAAGAGCCTACTGGGGCCACTGTACTAAACTGAATTAATATTCCACTAAATTATATATTTGGCTTATGTATTTAAACTGTTACATATTTCTCTGTCTGTGTGTGTTTGTGTGTTAAATGTACAAATTCAAATGTAAAATTGAAATAGGGCGACGCGTAGACGGAGGGGGAACACGACAATTGCAATATTTTAAGTTAAATATAGGTCTAAAATTGTAGTTAAAAGCTCACTAGCTCTAGGTAAGTTAATTAGTTTGTCAAAGTGCAGCTAAGGGATGTGCAGTGCTGTGTTTACTGTGTTTATTTCTGAAACTCGGCCATGTTTGTCTCGAATATGACCGTGTTGATCTTGTGTTTGAGTGCGATGAGGTTCTCCCGGTTGGTGATGGCACGCAACTCATTGGCCACGTACTCGCCGTACGTTGAGAACTCGTCGCGCGGCGGCATGTTCACGACCGTCGGTGAGGCTGGGCTGGAGAGGGACGAGGTGCCCGCCTTGCTGGACAGGAGGGGCACATTGCCTGCATTGTTGACCTTCGGCAGGCGTATGTTGACCACGGGAGTGCCATTTTGCGTGGATTCCAATATAGTGGCGTTGTGTGAAGTGTTGCTGGTGTCGTAGTAGAGGCGCTTGACTGGCGGCGGATGCAGGTGGTGCTCGTCGTAGTAGCCGCCATCTGTGTCCGCGTTGGCGTCTCGCTTGGGTATCTTTATGATGCGACCGGAGAGCACGTGCACCGCGTTGCTGGATATGGCAGTGTTCGTCGCTGGAGTCGACTGGTAGTGGAGCTCTCCGTTCTCATTGGCCTGAAAGCTGACCGCTTCCACAGGCTCCCCGTGCAGATCCATTAGCGACTGCTGATGATGACTCTCGATCGTTTCGTGCTCTTCATCGTGCAGGACATGGCTGACATAGCGCACATTTATCTCTTTGCTCAGCTTCGGCTTGAGCTCCATGTCCTCCTGCTCCGACTCATCGATGAGGTCCTCGTCGACATCCTTGGTCGTCTCCTCAATGAGCTTCTCCAGCGCGTTGGACCGACTGCTGCGCTCGTCCGACTGCATTTCGATCTTCACGCGGCCCTTCGTGGAGCGACAGGCGTAGGGCGAGCTGAGAAACGCGAGATTCTTGAAGCCAAACCACTTTGAGTTGTACGGCTCCTTCCGTTTCATGCGATTTATTTCTCTGTGATATTGAGTGCGCAGCGTGTGAAACTTTTTCTCCAACTCGTTCGTGGGTATGTTCCCGCCAAGCGCCTGCCCGACTTCGTTCAAGAGCTTCTGCTTGACTTCTTTCTTGCGATATTCGTCACATGTCATGTCCCACAGGCCACGACGACACCGGTACTCGACGATGAGCTGCAGTGTCTTCTCCCTGGTCCACTCCATTTTTAGCACAGCAGCCGGGCAAAACGATGTCACTAGTCGCCGAGGCAGAACAATGGGCTTCGCTCCCTGCTCCCTTTGATCGAGAAAAAAAACACACATTTATTAGCAATGTACATGTAAATACAGCAGCGACAGGCTGGCTGCAGGCAGCAGGCAGCGGCTGCGGGTTTTTAATAGCCACAGCCACAGCCACAGAATCAAAGAGTTACCTAAAAGCAGAGCGTTTGCGTCTCAAATTGGTGTGCGCGCACACTGCACTAGAGCACTAGCTCTGGGCAATTTATTTTGGTTACTCCAAAACAGTTGTGGCAGCTGCAAACGCACAAAAATTTGTTGTTTTGTGTCTTCGCTTGTTTATTTCGTGGCATCCAAGTGTGTTCGTTACACGACGGGCCTTAACACTGGCCTTAGCAAGGTTTCGAGTCCAAAGCCAACGCAGCAGGATCAAATAACTTTATTTTATAGCTTATTTGTTTAATTCAGATAAAAACTATACGCAAGGCAAGCTCCCCTCCCCTCAGGTAACACAATGCTATGTATACATGTAGGCATCTATCGATACATCGATGGTCCAAAGAAAACGCGGAGGTTTTTCCAGTGTTCGACAATGCAACTAACTGGAAATTAATAACAAATAACAAAATAGATAGAAATCTTACCAAGCCAGGCAGACGATTTACATATAGTTGAATAAAAACATCGTGCTCATGGATAACAACAGCGTGGGCAAACTGACGGAAGAGTCCCTAAAGCGCAAGGAGCGATTGCAGAAACTGCGGGAACAGGTCCAAAACAAAGGCGCCGATTCGTCCGAACTGAATGAAAAATTGCCCAAGTAAATATGGTGTAAATGGCCATGCAAAGGTCTATTTAGTAACCCCAAACTTTCTTTCTTTGCAGGCCAGTTTTTCGCAGCTACAAACCACAAAATGAAAACACGATCGGGGAAGTTCTCTTGCAGGAGCCAACGGGGACCATCGAGTCCGCCGTTGAGACGCAGCTGAATTTATTGCAAGAGCCAATGGTAATCGACGAGATAGACATAAGCAACTTGGCCCCACGCAAGCCGGACTGGGACCTAAAGCGCGACGCCAGCAAAAAGTTGGATCGGCTGGAGCGCCGCACACAGAAGGCCATTGCCGAGCTGATACGCGAGAGGCTGAAGATGAACCAGATCGAGGATATCAGTCAGGCTGTTAACGTGGCTGCCGCACAGGCCGTCACCAGTGTCGAGGAGGAGTATGACTAGCGACAAACAATACAACTTAATTTTATTAAACCTATCAATGAGAAATGAGAATAAATTAACGATAAGAAACATGAAAAACTAAGCACGTGGCCTCCTAGCGGCGATTCTCCTTGCCGGTGCACGTTCCTGACAAACGTTCCTTCAGTGTGAGTATCTCTGTAATTGAAAGTCCGAGATAAGTAAGGAAGGAACTCTCTCAAAAGGAATCACTTACGACTTGAATACTTTTTCTCCAGGGTGTTGGCAAACTGTCGCATGGACAGCAGTTGGTGGGGGATCTCCTCGCGCAGCTCTTTGATTGTTATTCGCGCTTCCCTCAGCTCATTCTCGCGCAGGGACAATAGTTTCTCCTTCTCCTGAATGGCCTTTTCCTGCTGCAGCGCCACTTCCGTGCGCCAGCCAATCGTTTTCCTGTGGCCCAGGATCTCTTGGTTCTGCTTGAGGATTATCTGATTGGCCTTGGCAATCTCCTCGGATGCCATTTCCAGCGCCTGCCGCTTCGTGTGCAAAATCTTCTTCTCCGCCTCCAGCTCGGCAGCCACGTTGGCCTTCTCCTTGTTTCCTCGCTGAATGTGTTCCTGCAGCTCGGCGGTGTGCTGCTTGAGATCTTCAATTTTGTACTCCAATTTTCGCTCGTGCTTCTTGGCATTGACTTTGTCGCTGTGCAGCTTATCGTTTTGTTCCTTGAGGCTGCACATGCGGGACTTGCAGCTGGCTAGCTCATCACTCAATGCTTGGGTGCGCTGCTCGGCCTGTTCCAGCGCAATCTTTGTGTCGCACTTGTCCGCGTTTGCCTTCTCCAACTGCGCCTGGATGCTGGAGATCGATCTGCGATTGCGTTCCAGCTCACTGCTGCGCTGCTCGTTCACCTTCGACAGTTGCTCCTGCATTTGCTGCAACTCCGCAGCGTGCTGCTCCTCCAAACGTTGCGTATTCTCCGCCAGTGCCTCTCTTAGTTTGCTGTTTTCCGCACCCAATCTATCCATGTGCGCACGCTGTGAGCTCAACTCTAGCTGCACCTGCTGTATGCTCTCCTCCAGCAGAAAGCACTTCTTGTGCGAGGCATCTAGCATGAGATTTATGTAGTAGAGCACCGTGTTTAGAGGTGCAGAACGGCAGGGCAGGCACAAGTGTATGAGATTCTTGAACGATCTAATTTCCACAAACTGCAGCTGGTATTCGGAGCCAGATGGCTCTCTGGCGGCCAGGTGCAGCTCCAGTTTGCCCGACTGGCAGTCTCTGAGCATGCGCACCACATTGTCCATGAACCCAGCGAAGGTCACATTCAGGCACTGATCCTGCTTCAGCTCGTGAAAGGAAGTACAGTCCACAGTCGTTATGTACATGCGACGCTGATCGGCTTTCTCCGCTAAGCGCAGTTGCTGCAAAAGGTAAATGTTTAATATCGGGGAGGAGGTGTTTCGGTCTCTACCCCGCTCACCATCATCTCTTTGAAGTCCATCCGTTCGGCGTACAGTAGACAAGGCTTTTTGGCGCGCATCGTGTCATGCGAGAAGCTGACCAACATTTCCACACTTGGCATAATGGTTACCACGTTCTTGCTGCAATCCATATTCACGAAGCTGTCCCCATTGCTTGGCGTCGTCCACATTTCAGTTGGGCAGTTGGAAATTGAAAATATAAATAATTGTAAATATTGAAATTGTAAACAAAAGCGGGGTTGATAGCTGACTATCGCAAACATCGATATGCTCGGTGTTTTGGATGGTTACCCCACACTAGATTTCTCTGGCAAGTGCACGATGCCCATCTCTATATTAATAAAAGAAAAACGCGAAAACACATAGAGAAAAGAAAAATAAATACATACATATGTCTGTACGTAAGAGCTGAAGATGTGGTCAGAATCGGTAAATTATAAAATAGGTTGTTTTATCCACACTGCAGACTGCGAAAGTCTTCGTTGGCAGCCTGCCGTCTGGCTGCAAACCGGACGAGCTCAGACGCCTCTTTTCAAACTATGGAGCTGTCGTTGAGGCAGATGTTATGAATCGATGTGGATTCGTGCATCTAGAGACTTCCGACATGGCCGATGCGGCCATAGCCGCCCTCAATGGAACACTTTTCAAAGGAGTTTCAATTGTGGTTGAGGCCGGCAGGCCAAAAGAAAGAAGCAGAAATGGAGCCGGCAGTCGTGTCCCGCCAAGTGTCGGCGGTGGTGGCGGCTCAGGGCGCCGATCGCTGGAGGGTAAGCATAACAGTCGCACATATTTATTTTATTTACTCATGATAATGTATCTTTTGCACAGGTCAGAGTGGTGGCTCGAACAATAGGCGCGATGGCGGTGGTAGCGCAGGCGGTAGATACGGCAGTGAAGGTGGTTTCAACTCGAATGGCAGTCAGTTTGGGCCTATTAGGAATGAGACAAATTTCAGACAGCAGCGCAATGCGCCATACAGCAAGGGACCACCACAGCAGCAGGCGTCGAACGAGTCTCCTCAGGGTTATAGGAACAAATTCAGTGTAGGAAGTAATGGGGGCAGAAACGGTGACGATGGCGGTCGCCGATTTCAACACAGGGACAATAGTGACGGCGCAGGGTCTAGCAATGCGAATAGAGGTGCTCCCCAGGGGCCCAGGAGGAACCTCAAAAACAGTCCATCGAATAACAATAATGATTTTCTTGCCGGAAACTCCAGCTTTAACAATCCGAGGGGGGTAAGACAAGATCGTCGTGGCTTCGCTTTGCCGGTGGAGCAGCAACAGATGACCTTTGGTGTGCAGCAGAATCGCTTTCGCAATGGCAGCAACAGCGGCAGCGGCAATCGCCACAGTTCCGGAGTCAACGGGTATTCCCTTAGAGCTATCCCTTAAATGAGTGTTTTAATTATATTTTACTCCAAGTGCTGATCCGCAAGGTAGACGTGGCAGCTACAATGACCGCGGTGGATTTAATGCCAGACGTGGTGCCGCCAACAATGAGCACAATAGGCCACAGCGTCAAGGAGGCGCCGGCAACAAGCCGGGACACGATCAGAGCGGCGGCTTGCATGGATCATATCAAACAGAGTTTCCTCCACTGGGCAGGCACGAAGGCGGCCGTGGGGGAGGGGCCGTACATCGGAACCGGTTGGTATATCCGTCACATAATTAAATAATTCATATTACATCGTGTTTTCGCCTGTACAGTTTCAACGGGCCCAGACCGGGACCAAATAATATGGGCGGAAATAGAAGATTTTGAAGTGCTGCTTCGCAAATGCTTCGGCAACTCAAATGAATATTGTAATAGCCAATTTTTCTTTTCCATTGTCTCGCGCGCCCGCCCCCTCTCACAATTAATTTAAGCATAATAGTTTATTTTGGTTTTTCTCATTCGCCCCGATGCAGTACTTTTAAGACCACATCAAACAGTATATGTATTTGTTATCTGTAGCTAAGATTGTTACAATATTTACCGCAATACTTAAATAATCGTATAAATTATGTGCAACTAGATACGACGAGTCAATCAATACAATCAATCACAAATACCATTCACACTTGTTTTGAATTTTAACGAGCGCGCCAGGGCTGTCGGGTTTCCTATGGTCAACGCCTATCGTTATCGACTATCGACTTCTTCAAAGCTGCACTGCGACTTATCAAATTTGTCATCAAATTTATAAACAAAGAAATATGGCGATTGCCTAAACATAAATTGCGAGTCTATAACAATAAAAGGAAGTCCCATAAGCTGGCCAGTGCTTCGATTGAGGTAAGCCGTGTGTGTTCAGCAGCCAAGGCAGAAATTCGTCTGTTGGCTTACAATTTAAGCCCTCCATATGCACACATGCTCCATACTCTCCCGCAGTCGGTGTCGGACGCTTCTGACAAGTTTTGCACTGAAAATGTGGAACCACAGTCACCAGCTCTGCTGTGCCAAGGCCTTGCTTGTGATCGGCGTGCTATGTTTGCTCTCATTTGGCATAGGAAATGCCGTCCACATCCCAACATATGGCAGCAGCGAAGGTGAGACGCGGCCCCCGCCCGACCAGTTGGCCACGCTGCCAGGCGAGCTAAAGTTTGCGCATGTGGTAAGTCGTCTTATCGTGGCTCGTGCGTTGTTGGTGTTGCAATTCTGTTTTGTTTTATCATTTACAAATATTTATCGTATCTAATTTCCATTTAAATGTAAACGTAAACGTATGCAACGCAGATTTTTCGACACGGAGACCGTACACCTGTGGATCCATATCCGACGGATCCCTGGAATAATAGAAAGTTTTGGCCCACAGGCTGGGGACAACTGACAAATGTGAGTAGCCGAGTCAAGGCCTTTAAACGTGGCCTGAAATAATATTGGGTTTTTCATGCTTTACAGCTGGGCAAAGAGCAGCACTACGAGTTGGGAAAATGGCTGCGAAATCGATACAAATCGTTGCTGGGCTCGAGATATACGAACGAGGACATCTTTGTTCAGTCCACTGATGTGGATCGTACTCTGATGAGCGCACAATCGGATCTCGCGGGACTGTACGAGCCTCAAGGCGATGACATATGGAATCCGCGCATAGATTGGCAGCCTGTGCCCGTGCACACTGTGCCCGAGAAGGACGATTCCATACTCGCCGCGAAGGCCTCATGCCCAGCCTACGACTACGAGTTGGCCACGTTGGAAGCCTCTTCAGAGTTTCAGGCTCTGTACGTGCGCTATCGTGAGCTCCTCTCCTACCTTACTCAGAACAGTGGGCGCCTCGTAAAGTCTTTTATAGATGCCCAGTACTTGAATAACACGCTGTTCATTGAGAAGCTCTACAACATGACACTGCCAGTGTGGGCGGAGAAGGTCTTTGGCAAGGAGGAGCTCACCTACGTGTCCAACTTTGCCTTCTCCATTGCGACGTTCACGCGCAGTATGGCGAGACTCAAGACGGGTCCTCTGCTAAAGGATATTTTCGAGCGGTTCGACAAAAAGTTGAACAACCAACTAAAGCCCGATCGTTCGCTGTGGATTTACAGCGCACATGACACAACGATTGCCAATGTTTTGAATTCCCTGAAATTATTTGAGGTAAAACCATAGTTGAATTATAATTGAGAGAGATTGATGATGATTGCGTTCCCTTTTATAGCTTCACAGTCCACCTTATGCCGCTTGCATTATGCTGGAGATGCGCGTGGATGATAGCAACACTCCCTTGGTGTCTGTGTTCTATAAGAACACCACAGCGGAGCCTCTACCCCTGGACATACCCGGCTGTGGCCTGTCTTGCCCACTGAAAACTCTAGTCAAGCTCTACCAGGATGTGCTGCCAGTGAACTGGGAGCGTGAATGCAAGCGCTCAACCATGATGATGACCTATGAGGAGGCCAACTTGGGAGCGGCGACAGGTGATACATCAAGTGGCAATGGAATATAACATAAGCTGATTTGAAATCTTCGATTAGGCATTCTCATATTCATCATTACTGTGCTGCTGTGTGCCAGCTATGGCCTGATGGTCTACTATCGTCGCCGCCACTACAATCTGTATACTTCGTACTCTCAAATGGCATAGGAATGGATGGATCCATGTTATTGTTTATCTCGGATTTAAGAGCTGCTGCCGCTGGGAGCGGCGCTCACTTGCCTGCCACCGTGTGATTTTTATTACGTGTGAATCCTACTTTTTCTTCTGGTTCTCAAATCGTGTTAATCGTGTTGCTTACTCAGTTATAATGTGCATTTAAAAAACAGCAAATTAATTAGTCTATTCATCTTGGATAATTGTTGTGCATTTGGTAATGAAAAACCCAACTAAGTTTTTGGTAATAAGGATTGAGGATGGATAACTGCCAGCTGTTGGCTGATGAATGATGAATGAAGGAAAAAAAACAAAGACTGTGAAATGGCGATCTTGAAGTTGCATACATATATACATACATGCATACTTACATACATATTTATACACATGTATAACATTTACATTTACATTTTGATAGAAAAAACGTTATCTTGAAATGAAAGAGAGATATTTACTATTATATTATAAACAACGCTCAAAAAAACCAACCAAACATTGAAACGTGTTCTTTATATTGTTTTTGTGGGTGGGTGCTTGACTTGGTAGTTATATTCCCATGAAAATATGCTTTTTAAGCACGGCCGGTTGCACTGTTTGGTGGAACGTAACTAACACGCGGCCCTCCCGAGTGAGTGTTGAGCGGATGTAAGTTTGTGTTAGACTAGCTCAAGGTGAATTTACTAATAACTCATTACTTAATTCATCTTGTTCTAGCTCACAAGCTAAGATCCGCTCGAGAGCCATGTGGAACGTGAGATTTCCGCTGTTGCAGAGCGCTAACAGAGCTGTGGACTGTAGCTGTTAGTGGATAGCGGTAGCACGCTGTTAATCATGGCTGTTAGCGGGGTGGGGTAATATGCTGTTTGTTCATCTGGTCTGTTAACAGCGCCTCTGTTGCTGACCTGAACACTCTTGTCCTTCGATTCACAATAACTTGCACTGCCCTGAACTCTGTTCATTATACTACAATTTGTTTATTTGCCAGCGTTTTGGCTGCGCTTAATTATGGTACTTGTATGGTTAAATATAGATACGGTACGATACAGTTAGGGTTACAGTTAGAGCGTAGCATTAAGTCTATATACAACGAAGGCTGAGAATGTAGAACCTGTTTCTTGTGGTGTTGGGGGGCGGGGGCCTCGCAGCCACTGCGATGCGGCCGACTGACTAACTGAGACTGAAATAGAAGTAGATGTGGGGAAAGAGATGATGTCCGATTGGATCGAGCTTATCTGTAGGCCTTATCATCCGAGTATATGATGTAGGGCTGATGTTGATGCTGCGACAGGCTTTCTGCCCCATCGCCATTGCCAGGGACACCTCCGCCTGCCGCTCCCGCTCCACTGAAGTATGACATGCGGGACATGGTTGAGTACGCGGCAGCTGCAGCAGCCGCCTGTTGCTGTTGATGCTGGTGTTGCTGCTGCTGTTGTTGCTGGCGCTGAGTCAGATTCTGTGTGGACTGATGGTGTATGGAGGCCGCTTTGTGCGGCAGAGTGGCGTAGCTGGCTTGATACGGCGGCACCGCGTAGAGTGCGGCACCAGCCGCTGCATTCTTGTAGTTGTAGGCCGCATTGTGGGCGCCCATGTGCATGCCGGAGGGGATGCCGATCATGGCCGTGCTATGCTGGTACTCCGCATTGCTCATGCGCAGCCGGATAATGCAAATGATGATGATCAGGATGGCTATGAAGGCCACCACCCCACCGACAATGCCAATGATGAGCGTGTCGTCGTTGCTGATGATCGGCGCTTGGGCCTTCATCAGCGGCGCCTTCGTCTTAATCTTCTTTAGGCTAGGCGGCTGCGTGGGCTCCAGGCTCCATATGATCAGCGGCTCCTCCGTCGTGGAGCTGCTGCGCGTCACCAGCTGGCTGGACGACTTGTGCAGATGCGGCACTGTGGCGGTGGGTCGCGATGTGGAGGAGGTCATGCGACGGGCATCGCAGGTCAGTTCATCGTCGCCCACTTCGATGAGTTTTCGGCCGGCAAGGAAGGCCGGCGCCTGGCAGGTCACATCGGGCATTCCGGAGTTGGGCAGCCAGCGGCGCAGGGCACGCGCGTTGCAGTCACAGACAATGGGATTGCTGGCCAGACCTTGCAGCTGCAGGCTGGCGCGGCGATCCTCCAGCGCATTGAGGAATTGCGGCACCAGAACCGAAATCTGCGATCCCTCAACGTTCAGGCTGAGCTGCGAGGAGCGTGGCACGGGGAAGAGCAGCGCTGGGGGCAGAGCACTGAGCGACGTGTTGACCAGTTTTATCTGCAGTTCGCTGCTCTTCAAGCCGGCCAGGGTGCCCGAGGAGATGGACTTGAGGCGCTCCCCGCGAATGCCCAGGCTGCTCAGGCGTGGATGCTTCAGGGGCTGGATCTGCTCGCTGCCAATGCTCGAGTCCTTCACCTCAATGTCCAGCGACTCCAGGCCGGGCAGCAGCTCGAGGATGCCCTGGAGATCCAGATAGCCCAACAGCGGCAGATCGTAAGCCTCCAGATGGACGAGATTCGGCAGCTGCTTGAAGGCGTTCTTCTCGATTCTTGTGCACTGCGGCAGGTGGCTCAGGCGCAGCGATTTCAACATCTCCAGCTGGCCAAAGTTTGCCTGCGAAATTATCTCAAAGCTGTTGTTGGACACGTCCAGCTCCTGGAGCACCTGCAGCTGTGGCCACGCGTGCGAGAGATCGTCAAGGCTCTCCAGTTGGTTGCTGGACAGATCCAAGGTCTCCAGCAGTGTGACTCGCTGGAAAACATCCGGCTTCACGTGCCGCAGCTTGTTGTGCGAGAGGTTCAGGTACTGCAGGAAGGGCGTCTCCAGCAGCTCCAGCTGCTCGATGCCCGTGCCAGCCAGACTCAGCTCCCGCACCGTCTTGGGTTCGTTGAGAACGTTGTGTACTGCCTGGGCAGAGAGTGGGTTGAAGGAGAGATCGATGCGCTTGATGTTCACCATAATGCTGTCGTCCGCAGGCAGCTCCTTGATCCGATTGTGGCTCAAATCGACGGAGGACACAAAGAAGAACTGCCGCTGCAGGGCGTTGAGGGGCGCGTACTCGAAGCGATTGCGAGCGAGATTAATGTTCTCGAGCATCTGCAATTTGGTGCGTTCAAAGACGCCGTCGGACAGCTCCGACAGGCGATTGGCCTCGAGGTTGAGTTGCTCCAGGCGCACCAGACCCTCGAAGGTGCGCTCGCCAATGCGATCCAGGCTGTTGTATGCCAGATCGAGGACCTGCAGCTGCGTGGAGTTGTGGAAGGCCATCTCGCTGACCATGTCCAGCTGATTGTGGGCCACGAGCAGAACGCGGAGTCGCGGCAGGCGTGCAAAGTCCAGCTCCTCGATTGTCTTCAGCAGATTGTGCGACAGATCAATGTGCTCCAAGTACTGCAGCGAGGATATCAACTCGGCGGGGAAGAACGAGAACTTGTTGTGCGCCGCGAGGATCTGCCGCAGTCGCGGATGAATGCGGAAGGAGGAGGGAAACAGGTAGCTCAGCTGGTTGTGCGATATGTCCAGCTCCTCGATGCCCGTGCCCGTGTTGAAGTACTCCCCCTTGAAGGCCGACAGCTGGTTCCCCTTCAGATTCAATCGCTTCAGCTGCATCACATTCACAAAGGCGCCCGTGCGGATGGAGGCAATGTGGTTGTTGGACAAATCAATCGAGCTGATGTTCCACAGGTTCACGAATGTCCCGTCCTGCAGCTCCGCCAGCTGATTGTCATTGATGTGGATGTGCTTGAGGTCCTGCAGTCCGGCCAGCAGGTCGCCACTCAACTGTCGAATGTTGCAGCGACTCAAATCGATGACCTGCAGGCGTGCCAGCGGCTTGAACAGGGCGCCCGTGAGGCCAGCCAAGTGGTTGCCGCTTAAGTTCAGGCTCTGCAGGTTCTCTAGCTCGTCAAATACGCTAATCGGTATCTCGGCGAGGCTGTTCCCACTCAGATCGAGCGAACGCAACTCGGGCAGCTCCCAGGGCGTGCCGCCGAGACCGGTCAGACGATTCTGCGACAGTTTCAGCGCCATCAGTGTGCCCTCGAGTCCAGCAAAAGTGTCCGCATTGACAACAGCCAGGGAGTTGCCAGCGAGATCCAAGGTGTGGAGGCTGCTGAACATCTGGAAGCTGCCGGGTGGCAGTTCCCGAATAACGTTCCTCGACAGCGACAGGCTGGTGATGTCGCCCGCCTGCAGAGAACCCAAAATCTCCGCCGAGAGGGCAGCCACTCGATTGAAGTCCAACTGAAGCGTCGTGAGCTGTGGCAGACGTCCCAGTGCGCTGCCGGGAACCAACAGAATGTTGTTGTCTTTGATGATGAGAGTTTGAAGACTCTCCAATCCCTCCAAGGCATCATCTTCAATCTGCAAAGGAAAGGAAGTTTTTGTATTAAAAATCTCAAGCTACAAGTGTGAAGCATGTGGCCTACCGTTCTCAGGGAGTTCAAACTCAGATCCAGATACTTGAGCGCGTTCATGTCCTTGAATGTGCCAGGCGTAAGGCTGGTGATGCTGTTGCGACTCATGTCCAAGGTCTCCAGGCTCCGCACCACTTGCATGTGGGTGTAGTCCAATTGCTGCGTGGATGAGAGATTCCAGTTAGCGAGGGAATCGTCTGACCGATTTTCTGTGCTTACCTGCAGCATATTTGAGGACAGATTCAAGAACTTCAACCCAGACACTGCCGCCAGTGCCACGGTGGGAAACTGACCGAAGAAGTTCTCGGACAGATCGAGCTTCTGCAGCGTTTGCAACTTCTCAAAGACGTCGCTGTTCAGGTGGGTGAGGCGGTTACCAGCCAGCTTGATTTCCCGTATACGCTGCAGACCCTTGAAGGCCAGACTGTCGATGTTGCGCAGCACATTGTGGCGCAGATCAATGATCTCCAACTGCCGCTGGGCATTGAAGGAGTCCGGCAGTAGTGCACCTAAAAGGAATCACTTTGTTTAGTAATCAATCCAAAGAGTAGTAACTTGATCTTCCATTACCAATCAGATTTTGACGCAGAGACAGATGACGCAGGCCACTGGGACCATTCAGAGAGTTTGTGGGCACCGCTGTGAGGCTATTGCGATCCACATAGAACTCCTTGAGGTCCACACAACCCTTCAGCAGACCCTCCTCGATCAGTTTGATCTTGTTGCCGGACAAATCAAAGATGCGCAGATTCTTCAGCACATGCAACTCGGCGGATGAAAAAATGGGATTGAGGTTATCGCCCAGCAAATTGTTGGCCAGCCGCAACTCGTTCAGCGAATCCTTGAGGCCATCAAAGGCCTTTTCTGGTATACGCCTGATGAGGTTGTTGGACAGATCCAGCTCCTCGATGGTTAGTTTCAGCTGTCCAAATGCCTGTTCAGAGAGAGACAATAAGACGTTCGCAAGCTTTGTGGGCTGCAACTTCCTTACCTGGGCTGGCAGAACCTGTTGGCCGCTGTAACGTTGCGTATATGAGACAATGGGAGCTCCATACGGCAGCTGGGGGGCATCGCCATGGAAGACGACGCGATCGCAGTCCATGGCCACAGCGCCGAGCTGTCCGGTTGCTGCAAACGGCACCACATTGCACCTGTAATTGTCGCCCAGTCGATGATTAACAACAAAACAACAAACAAAGCAAAACCAAAGCTCGAATCAGCGACAGTTTGCAGCCGCAGCAATTTACTGATATTAAAATAATACAAGCGGAAACTGCCTGTCGCTGCAGTTGATTTGGCTTTGACTGTCTCCACAGCGGACAGCCATGGCTATGGCTATGACAACTCACCTGCATGGCAGACGCAGGGCGGGACTGAGCTCCGGACATGGACGCCAGGCGGCGCTGTGTTGGGTCAAGTGGGAGAGACAACAAAGCAGAAACAAGAGCACGGCGTAGCGCCGCCCCTCATTTGGCAGCTGTTTCCACGCTTTCATATTGGACTGAAATTGAAAATGGAATTGAATTCGAGATTGAGTGGAGGAATGGTATTAATTATTGTTATTCGGAATGCCAGTGCTTGTAATCAAATAAAAACACGAGGCTTGCAGCGGTTTGCATGCGTACGGTACAAAGGAAGAAGGAAGAAGGAAAGAAAGCAGGATAGAGATGAGCCTATCGCCTATCTAGTGGTGTGATTTACAAGCGATACTGATCGCTGTAAACCACTGCAATTATTCTTATTGTGAACAATTGTGTACCTTTATTGGTTTGTTGAGAGTGAAACTTGTTTCAGTTGGCGGTCAGAGAGATCTGTTGGCCAGCCAGCTGCCACGCTCACACCACAACGACGTATTTGGTCATTTCCTCTTTTAACCAAAAGCTAGAACATTTGATTTGCATACTGCGGGCCACACACCAAAAACGCTAAGAGAGAGAACAACGAACCAAGCAAGGTCCAATCGAAGTCGAAAGAATGCCATAACCAAGACCAGTCAGGTACGACATTTTTTTGGGGCAAGTTGTTTTAATTTTTCTAGAACCCTGAGACACTTGTGTCTGGCAAGCAGTCAACTGGCAAAAATATCTGTAATTGCTGACTTGTTAATTGGCTACTCAATGGCTATTCAGTGTTGGATTTACTTCTCGATTACTCGCAACCCCAATATGGCAGCTTCAGGCACTTGTGGAAGCACAAAGTCTTCGTTCTTCTGCTGTGGCTGTGAATTCTTCTTAGCACCTCTCCTCTTCTTCTCTGTGTGTCTTTCTCTTTATTCTTGATATCGCAGCTTATTGGCTGTGAGTACCGTTGCTTAAACATGTGAGTATGGGTGGGGGGCTAATACTCGTACTCGCACTCGAACTCGCACTCGTACGGTGGTTATTGTTGCTGTTTCGCTGGCTCTTGGTGTTGGCACTAAAAAAAAAACTTTTACGCTACGTTCGACTGTGGCGAGTCTATTTGCATTATTTGTGGCTTTTGCGTTATTTGTGCTATTTACGCTGTGGTCCATGGGCAAGCGAGAAAGGCATTTTGGGACGGTACGGGACGGTGCTGCGCCCAGTGGAGGCTGTTTGCTCAAGATCACAGCGATAGCGATGTCTGCTTTGGTCACATAGCCGTACCTATGTTAATGTATGTAAATTTATATTGGCCATAAACACAAACTGCGCGGAATTTCAAAATTTACCCCCGAAAAAGTGACTTTATTTTGTACACTTGTCTTGCATACGCGATGCGTTGCGATGCGCTGCTCCGCGATTCGTTTCGATTCGTTTCGATTCGATTCGATATCGAAGACAGCTTCAAGGTCTTGTTGCTACATTGGGAACTGGGGAACTATGGAGTGGGGGAACAGAGGACTGTGGATCGTATCGGATCCACTTCTTGTTTAACACTTACACACGATCCATGTGTGTGTGTGCGCATAAACGATCCAACATTTTTGATGGGAAATATGTTAATCACACATCTCTTGACGCGTCTCCCCGGTGGTGGTTTTTTTTTTCTTCTTCTCTCTTCTCTTGTAACCTGTTTCGTTATATTTTGATTTATACTTTTGACTTGGCTTACATTTTCTTTTTGTTTTTGCTGTTGCTTGGGCTGCTTCTGCGGCTGCTGGTAAAATTGCACTTCTGCTGGGAAACTTTTTGGGGGCTGGTTGAATCTTTTGTTTGTTTGTTCGTTGGATTGCACAAGTCTCTGTCTCCGTCTCTGGATTATCCGGCACAAGCCTTGTTTACATTTGTTTTTGGCCAGTTCTCTTTTGTTATACACAAAAAGAAAGCGCCAGAATGTTTTCCCAGCGCAGATGGATGGGAAAAGCGTTACACCACAGAGAGACGCAAAACAAACACACGAACACTGTGGCACTCACACGAGAATGCAGACAAACAACTAAACTTTTAGGTGCTGCCTGGGGTAGGGAGGGTAATAATTAAGCCCGAGCCACCACCACAGACACAGACACACAGACACAAGGCACAGTCACAGTCACAACCGCAAGTACTCGCACTCGACGCTGTCTCTGCGCATGCGCAGCGCTTACAATTTCGCAGCTTATTGCGTTCCGTTCTCCACTGCCGGTTAGAGCCGCGGTTCGGTTTTGGAAACGGTTTGGAATCGGTGGTTGCTGCTAGTACTTCCGCTCTCTGTTCTCTGGTCTTTCGTCTAGATGGTCCTCTCCATTGGAACGCCGCAACACAACTGAAGCTGGCCACAGCACAAGCCTGGCCTAGGCTGGCTGCTGCTGCTTGGAGGAGAAACTGGTTTGGTGCTAAAAGGGTACTAAAAACCATGGCCAAGACTGGCTCTAAGAGATGCAGATGGATGCTCTCTCAGTTTCTCGTGCAGCATTCGTGAATGAGTTTGTATTGTTTGAGACTTTTGTTCGGGTAAAAGTTTTCGCTTTGCTGCGCGGTTCTTTGGGATGTTGCTTCGGCAGAAAGTTGTACAGAAACTTCTCTCTCTGTGGCGGCGGCCCTTGTCTACCTGTTTGTGTGTATCTTTTCTGTCTTCTGTTTCTTTTGATCGCCTGAGCTGATTGGCAAGTGCGCCAATTCAAGCTAATGGGGTTAAGCCTTCAATAATGATTTTGACAGCAAACAAAGTTACTTTCCTTGTCGTAAATTGTTTGGCGTGGCAACTAATTACAAGCCCACAGAGAAAGAAAGAGAGAAATGAAGTTGAAAAGAGATGAATGACGATTGTGATGATCGGCCAGAGGCACGCACAGATCATTACTGAGGTTGTTCACACCACAGACAGAGCGAGAGAGAGAGAGAGAGAGAGAGAGAGAGACTTGAGGGGTGGGGCAATGACTACTACTATGACTGAGTACTAGTCACAGCTTAAGCTAGTAAGCAGCTATGTTAGTATGTGCTTATAATTTGTATGTTTAGGCATGCATGTTAACATTAACATCTGTCTCTTTCTCTCACTCTGTCTCTCACTCTGTCTCTCACTCTGTGGGCCGCAATTTCTTTTCTTTTTTGCGCGCAATACTTTCCATTTTCATAAAGCAAGTAAGTGCTCCACAAATGGCAGCGAGATAAGAGCCGCAGTCAGCGCCACATAATAATAATGAAAACAGAAAACAGTAACAGAAAAACACTTGGAGCACATACATACTCGCTATCCAGCCTCACGTGACGCATGCCATGTCTAACCATATAAATCAAATCGTTCAGCTGATAAATTATGTCTAAAGCTCAACACTTGACTGGCTCTGGGGATGTGCCTGCTGCTGCTGCTGCTGCTGCTGCTGCTCTCTCTTCACTCCACAGCTGCCAAGATGAAGATTGTCTGCATTGAGGTTGTCCCTCTGGTCTCCTCCTGGCTGCCTGCCTGCCATTCTGCATAAATGCAAATGATGATAAATGTATCTAGCCCACAAAGCAGCCAATTTGCGGCTCAAATCCAAGCTGTGTGATGTGTGAGCGGCGCATCCCTACTAATCGTGAGCAATTATCAAATTAACCTTGTGTAATTGGCTGGCCCCCCCCCCCCATAACTATGTTAGAGACACAGGAAATAGCCTGTCAATACATCCATATGTATTTCAATTCCAATAAGGATTAATGTCGCTTGTATACAGGCCATAAATTATTACGCACACAGCGCCACTCGCTCTCTATTGAATGACCCACAGGGGAGAGGGCGAGTGAGAGTGAAAGGGGAGAGGGGAGAGACGCATACCCCACTCGTATATTAAGTGAGTGAGAGCTGAACCTAATCAATTATCCAAATGGCTCGGCCAAACGGTAGAGCAGGGAGTGGAACGGAACGGAACGGAATGGAATGGGACTGAACAGGAGTAGAATGTCAACATAATAAGGCGACCACCAAGCGCCAAGTCTATCCCTGTCCCTCTGTTGTGGTTTCGTTTTATGTATTAAGAATGCGGTCGAGGGACTTGGACTGGGACTGGGACCTGGAAATGTGTTCCCAGCTCGTTCGTCACGCAGCCAAAAGACAACCAGCCGCCTGGGCCCTTTTTTCGGGGATTTTTATTTTGATAAATTATTTAAACGTGTGTGCAACTTGTGGCGCTTGCAGTCAGCCATATTTAATGCCACACTTTGTTGGTTCAGTGTACGCACAGGAACAGGACTGGACTGGACACGATATTCAATCAAATTAGACGACAAGTGACAGTAAACATAATCAAGAGCATGAGCCACGAGCCACGAGCCACGAGCCCATGGGCCAGTTTTGGCTTATTGATTGAGTCTGTTCCCCCCCCCCGCTGTCTGTGTCTTTGCTGATCGAAAGAAAAGCTTACATTTAAGCAGAAAATGAACACGACATTCACTTTAATTCGAGTGTTTGTATTGTGCGAAGGCAAACACAAAAGCAAACGCTTCATGGTGTTCGGGGGGGTGGTGTTGGTTTCGGGTGTTTAAATTTATTTCGGGACTTTTATGTATTTCTTGGGGGTATCGTCTTGTGCGAGATTCTATGCAAATATTTGTTCTGGCAACGCTTTTATTATTCCCACGAATCGGAATAGGTGTTGTGCTCATATCACAAATTGAATTGATTCAAATTGCATTTCAGCATTTTTGACTTCAATTCGATTTCGTATTCAAATTGCCACACGAAAGCAGTCAGCCATTGAGCTATCCATATTCGAGTTCTGTCTGCCTCCTCTTCTCACAAAGATGGGCACCCGTTGTGAGCTATTTTTGGACGAGCAGGCACCTACGCTTGCCTTTGGGGCAATTGACTTTACGGCCGAGTGGTTTTAGCCAAAGTTTTGCAGTAACAAGCTTTGGCCTAGAGCCTGGCTCGGACGCTGCCTGGCTGCCACATCAAGCATACGCAGGCCTTTGAGCTGTTGGGGCAGGTATGAGTGGGCAGCAGCCCACACACGAGTGCGCGTGGAAAGGATAAGAGGATAAGGATGTTGCGGAAAAAGTAGGCTGAAGCCGTTACCGTTAAACGAGTCAGAGATTTCAGGCAATCAAGTGTGTTAATTGCACCATAATTGGTCAGACAGGCAGTCAATGGCAGCAGCAGCAGGCAGGCAGGCAGGCAGGCAGGCAGGCAGCCAGCTAGCAGCGTGCAACAGCAACAACAACAGTCCTAGCAACGGCAGAAGGCTGTGGGGTGCACAGTTGCGTGATTAATTCAGGTGCCTTATTGACAGGTGCATCCACAAACACAAGCACAAAGACACACTGCTCCTGCCACCTTCTCAGGTGTCAAAGCAAAATCCCCAGCCCACTGCCACAGCCACAGCCACACATTGGTTGCACTTCCATTGGCGTCGCTTTAAATCGAATTAAATTCGCATATTAAATTAGAGCTCGGGCAATTGCTCCCTCTCTTTCTGTACCCACCACACCACCGACTCAAGTGTGGCTCAAATATTTAAGCCAATTTAGCTACAAGCTGGCCTTAATCACATTTATCTTTGTGCCTTTTCCAGCGCACACACCTGCCCTGCCCTGCACGTGAGATTGCTGCAAAATAAATAAATTAAAAAGCGAAAATCCGTTAAAACAACAACAAACAAGAGGGGACAGCGGCAGACAGGCAGCGACAGACCCTGAAAAAGGGTTTCCACCTGCCCACCCCTACGCCTGATTAGAGTGTGGGGGAGGGAAAACTCGCACAAGTCGTGCTGCTTTCCGCAACAGTCAATTAAAAGTTTTTGCCCCGCTCGAACATTGGCCGACAAAAGCGAAAGCAAAGGCAAACGCAAACGCAAACGAAAACCGCAAACAAATACGAAATTAGTGGAAAATGAAGGAAGAATTCAAGCAAACAACCAACCAAACATCCATCCATTCAGCCAGCTAGCAGACGCTCCTCCTGAGGCAATTTTATCCCTTTGGCTGCTGGCATGCGCTTGAGTTGAGTGATTTGATTTTGGGACCAGGACAAGGACTTGTCTCTGTGTGCGCCTATGAATGCGTAAAATGTCAAACTTTTCGCACGCGTACTTTATTTAATTTAAATGCAATTAAATCGTTTAATTTCAAAACCCAAACACAAAGCACACAAAGCGACCAAGTCGCAAGTTGTGGGTTGAGTATTGTGTAGGAGTGCGTTGGGCACACCTTGTTCCCAAGGTCGAAGGCTGTCAAACGAGCACACCCATGTCATACATCAAGCGGTGCTCCCACATGCCGCTTACATAGCACATTAGAAGAGCGAACTCCGCTCCGATTTCGGTGTGCAATTTAAATGTGAAATGTTGCCATTTGATAGCCCAACCGAAAATCCACAGGTAACCGCCCCGTTTGCGCACACACAAATAATTGAAATATTATACTTGGATCCTGCATACAATGTAGCCAGGCTCCACCTTGGCAAGGTCACTGGGGGCACCGATAATGTATTGACTTAAAGTCGCACCAATAATTCCTGCAAGAAAAGTGGCAAAGCAACCTTTGACCCGGCAGGCAGGATTTTGCATATTTAATGCCCGAGGAATATTTTTTCATGCTCATTTTTTATCCCTAGCTAAAAATCGAGACAACAAAAAGCTTTGTCAAGCCAAAAAGGCAACAAACAGGCTGCCAACAAAAACAAAAAAAACATAAACAAAAACAAAAACAACTCCCACACGGAGCCAATCTACCGAGCTGACACATTTGATGATGTCTTCTTGTGTCAAGTTTCAAGTGCGGGGCGGGGGCAAGTTGTGCGTGCGACCCTCCAACGAGGTGTGAAATTGAAATTCGCCTCCTTGTTGCATACAAAGTGTACTCCTCGCACATTTATTGCATAATTACAATGGATATTTGTGGCTAAAGTCGATGCTTGGGCACACCACAAGAGCCTTTGGGGAGGTCTTAGCGGGCTGTGGGAATTTAGCTCTACTTTGTAGCTGCCTGCATTCAGCACTCATCTGACGGAAATCAATTACAATTTATTGAGCAACAAACAAATACAAACCACAAAATGTTGAAACATCAAAAGGAGACAACTGACTCACTGTGATATGCAAATTAGGTGGATTTGTAGCATAAATTATCGACTATTTTGTGTGTGGCGCTTACAACCGCATAATTAAATTCATAATGAACTAAATTGCCATATAAATTAGTGGCTCGGACTCGAAAAGGAAGTCCTTGGCAGTCCAGAAACGGAAGCTTATGGCTCGTTATGAAATTACGACTAATTTTGGGCCCGAGGAACGGGCTGCCCTTTCCCCTGTGTGAAGTGTCTCGAATTAATATGCAAATCAACTGGAAAGTGCCCCGAAATGGGGCGCCAACCACTCTCATGAATATGCAACGCGAGTATTCAATAAATGCCTGGCCCCCGCGAATCCCATTAGCGAGATGTTAAGGCGGCAGACAGAAGAAAAAGAGAGAGACATGACATTCGCCTTTAAAGGTTTGCCAATGGATACACTCGCGCTCAAAGGAGACACCCGGTGTGTGCCAGGAGCCACCACGCGAAGAGAGGACCAACGAAATGAACTTGTGAGTGACTTTTGACATGGCTGCAGACGCAGATAAGTAGGCAGGAGTAGCTTCATCAGCAGGAGCTTGGAGCTGGAAGCTGTCAGCTGGGGGAAAAAACAATTTTCAACATCACACGACACTCGGAATGTGGCTGCGCCTGCTGGCTGCCACTTACATAACTTTCGGTTAAGGCAGTCCAACCTGTCGATGGCGTGACATGTGCAAATCTGTATGAGATACGAAACGTTTGACAACTACCCCTAGAAACAAATACAACTTCGGTGAGGGTAGAACACAGAAGCACAGTCGGCCCATGCTGCCAGTCAGAGTCCTCGCTGTTTAATGCACAGCACGGGCGGTGCTCGTAAAAGTTCATAAGTTTTTTGTCCCTCCCATGATAAACGAGTTTGCCAGACAGGACAGAGCAGAGGGAGAGTCTCCTCTGCTGTTGGCTGAGTCCTTTTAATAAGCATAAATTCTGTCTGCGAGCAGACAGTCGGCCCGGCCCGTCTATGCCCAACTGGCCGCGATTACATTACATTAGCAGGCAGGCAGCACAAGTTTAAGGACAGTGGCAGCCAGGGGGCCAGCCAGCCAGCCAGCAGCTTTGTGGCCGATTAGCTGAGCAGCTTTGGGGCAGACTGTGGAGTGCCTCCTGCCAGTGCCTGAAAGGGTTTGACACATGGCATTAATGTGAAGACACTGTTTCCACATCATTTTCGGTGGACCCGTGAGACCTCAGACAACAGAAACTCATAAATTTCGCTGGCACCTGAAGGCGCCTTTTTAATGGCAGGCTACGGCTTCCATGGAGAGTTTTGAGCTTAGCTTTCGACTTCTAATGGACTGCCAACTCCACTTGTATTCCCCATTTGCTAATAAGCAAAGAGAGCAGTCGGAGGGCAGGCTGCCACTTTTTTGATTGTCGCGGCTTTGGAGTGCCTCTTGTCGCTGTTGCAGTAACATTAATTTAGGTAATGCCAAGGTGGAATTACCATATTGTCTGTCAGTGTAGAGGGCACTCGCACTAGACCCGAAGCCCTGCCAGGCTGGAAGCACAATTTGCTGTCTCAAAATATTCACAAATATTGCGTATACGCAGCTCTTCATTTTTCCTCGTCTGCTCCTGTGAGATGTAGCGTAATTTGTTCAATATTATCCCTTTAAATTCCCGACGCTGCCGCTGCAGCCTTCCTTGGGCAGGCAAATTGCTTGGCTTGGCAGCGCAAAAAGAAAAGATTGTAGCCCATACCCAATCGCTGTTCTGCTCCTCCTGCCTCAGCTTTTGTGCCTTTTACTCGCTCTGCGCTTTCGGAGAGGCATCCTGTTGGCCCACATTCACGCTCGACTTAATATGATACAAGCATCAAGGATGGGTTCGGGCTTGGCTGAGGGATGGGCTGCTCTTCATTATGGCATCCATGGCATCCATGGCATCCAGTAAATAAATATAAACTCTTAATTTTGATGCTGCTGCTGCTGCTGCTGCTGCTGCTGTGAGTCCTGGATTTCCTTTTAAGAAAGGATACAACAAACAGAAGCCCACAAATTATTTGAAGTTCTGAGAGCTGTGAATCGGCATAGATAGCGCCCTCCTGCCTCCCTCCTGCCTGTCATTAAAGATTTTCATCTCAGTGTCCACGCAAATTAAACTGTGATAAATCTGTCTGGTCTGGGCTCGCCTTTAAATGAGATTTTCTAGGTTTACGAAAGGAAGTTAGTGCCTTTTCTCCCTTGCTGCTGCCTTGGCCAAACAAATTTTACTTATTCTCCTTAGCCCCTGAGGGCATTCATCAGGGCAGGGACAGGAGCCAAGCCGGAGCCAAGCCAGAGCCAGAGCCAGGGACAAAGCCAAAGTTTTATTGCTGGCCAATTGGATGATGTTATCCCATCCTTACCCCTCAAGTGCTGCCACTGTCGCCATTGTGGTTACAAGTTGTATTTTTATTGAAAAGCTGTTTCTTATGGCGCACAAATATTTGTATGTAGCTCCTACCTGCCACTCCACAGTGAATGCTCCACTCTGGCAGCAGTCAGTTTGCCTGGTTACGCTGCAGTGGCTTTCGATTAGGGACCTTTGTGGATATGCAAAGAGTCCTTAAGCAAATTAAGTTGGCTGCTTCAGGCAGAGCCATGTACGAGCGAACTACTACTAATTTCCATCTCTCTCTCCCTCTCTCTCTCTGTGGGTTGCTGTGGAAGCAGCTGGAGCAGTCGCTTGTGGTTAGATGTGATTACCTTTAAGCACGAATCTCTTTAGAAAATTACACACACCACACAATCCCAGGCAACCACTCAAACTAGACTCCACAGTGCATACCTTTCAGCGCTTTCTGCTCCACTTTCTGCCACAATTCGAATCAAAGTTTTGTGGAACAACAAACCATTGTGCATATTGTTTGGCAGCGCTGCAGCTCCTTCTCCTGGGAGTTGTAGAGAACTTTGCACTTCAATTTGTGGAACATGCATGCAAATAACGAGCGGCAGTCTAGGGACCCCTCCCGGGATCAGGCTCTACACTGGCAGACAGCAGGTGTGCCTTTTGTGCAGTGTACAGACACAGTTCCCAATTCCCATTGATTTGGCCGCCTGGCATGTGGGTCTCCGCTGGGTCTTAGACGCTGAGGGTGGGGTGTGTGGGCTGGTTGATTAAATTCGTAGCTGGCGGGTTGCCTGATAAATGGCTGCTGTTTAAAATGAATGCACAAGAGGGAGATTGAGAGTGTGTTGTGTCTGGCAGTTGTATGATTTAAGAGTTCAAAGTTCAGACGTGGTCTGGGCTGGCATAAAATGGGAGTGCAACAAGTGGCAGCTGGAACTGGTCCACTGCGAATGATTAACATGCAGGAATTATTGGCGTAGAAGAACGGCATGTGGATCCAACTTAATGCCTTACAATTTAGGCAGTCTGCAGGATACCTTCATATTTCAAGCCGGGCACACATGCGAGCAAAAAAGTTTTACCATTCCAACAAGCCAGCTCCTTACTCTCCTCACCCAACTCGATTTCTTCGTTGATTTGCTGCTCTTTTTCTCTGTTTCTGTACGAGGCAGCTGTCTAATGGAGCCGAAGCAAAAAATACAAACAAAAAAGTAAAGGAACTCTCCGTGTTTCATGGAGATTTAACTTTCCTTTCCCTAATGAAGCCAGCAGCAAACGGAAAAATAAACTCAACGAGAGGCAGCAGTCACCAGCCGCCATCAGCGTCTCCATCTCCTTCCGACATTCCCCATCAGAGTCGCATATTTTAATAAAGTTTTTGGCTTTATGGAACTTATGTTTGCATTTTGTTTTCCATAAATTAGAGGCAGGTGCGGCACAGCGTGGGGGGGGGGGGGGGGGCCCCCCTCAAAAAACCCCAGGAAACAAAAAAATTTTTTATTCTAGCGGGGGGGGTGGGGGTGGGCTGAGAATACTTGAGGATGGAAGAANCCATGCAGCATGCAAAAATGTACCCACTAGCGACTGGCAGCCAAAGAGTAATTGGAGGAAATGTGGTTCGTTGCCAGAGTGGAAATTAATATGTGAGCCATGCACGAGAATGAGCGCAAACAAAGGGCCAGCGTAAATCCAATTTCGAATGCTGTTTCCAGCGGCGCGTCACTCACTAATTGCCGCGAGATACTCATGCAGAAAGTCCTCGCAAATACCGCAAAAATCTGTGTGTGTGTGTGTGTGTACATTAGAATGCATATTTTAAAGGGCAAGCCTCAACTCACAGTGGGATCACGCAACAGCAATTTGGCTAGCTCCGGAGGGCGGCAGCAAGGACTGTATATGGATGCCCTGAATTGATTACATGACCGCCGGTTAAGTGCATTTTCCACTGTGCGGCGCGGTTTTCCCAATTTATCCATCACTTAAACAATGACAGGATCCTGGCCAACAGGCAACCAACCAAATGACATGCACTTAAAAAGCAGCAGGACACCGCCACAAGATATGGAAAATGAAAATGGAAAATTTCTACAGTCATCAATCACGCAAAGAAAAAAAGAAAAAAGAAAAAATAAAAAATAAAGCGGAGTGGCACTCCGAGGGCTCGTTGGTATTTAGCCAAATATACATTTTCGCCAGCATTATGTTGACAAACAAATTATCATTTGAGACTCGGCGAAGCAGCAGAGGGGAGTCCGAGACATGGCCCTGGCTTAGCGTTGATTAAATAGGGTCATCAGCAGGGCACTGGCCACTGGCCACTGGCCACTGGACACCGAGTAACGAGCGAGAGACTTGCAGATAGTTAATGATGCCCAGCTGCTGAGGATATTGCAACCCCCAGCTCGTAATCTGCTCATAACGATTATGAGAATGTCAAAGGGAAGGGAGAAGGCTGGCCGCGAGGTGTGGCCAAAGTGCACGAACAGAGACTCACCGAATGATTGATTGATTGGGACATTGATGCATTTTTTCTCTATGGCATGTCGCAGGCAGCACATAAAACCATCAAATCACAATCGAAACTATTTTGGATGTTGCTTACTTAAGGCATTCCCAGGCATCCCAGCATCCCAGCATCCCAGCATTGAGCACTCTGCTGCAGCTGCTGTCTGATGTGTGAAAGAGTCAAACAATTTGCTGCCAAAAGCAACAAACAGAAAGAGCCATTTGGGAGCAGCAAGCAGCGAGCAGCGAGCACGTGCCCAGCAGCAGCCGCACCGCCTAAATATTGTTTACGAATGAGCGTATGAAAACAGAGAGCGAACGAGTGAGAGCGCGAGAGCAGACCGAAGAGAGTGCCGTGCGCAGGTGCTTAAGCAGCACGGCAACACTGGCAGCGGCAGTTACTTTTTTGGATTTCGTAGCAACGGGCCGAGCAAGGGTAAGTTTAACGGAATTTTTGCAGTGCCAAAAAATTGTGCATACAAATTGCAAATTTCCAATGAAAATTGTGACAGGAAAAACCCAAACTAAAGCAGCTGTAAACTGTGACCTGCTTGCATTTGCCCACTTGGAGCGACATGCAACAAGCGCTGCAAACAGCACCCAAAGGAACGCTGCCCTTGCCCTTAGCTTTAGCCCTACCCCTGAGACTGCTGCTTCTACGGCTGATGGCTGATGGCGGATGGCTGATAGCTGGCACAGCCTCAATGTTGAACATTCCGTGCGGCAGTCAGTTCAACGGCAGACTCGCGCGCGAACAGTTCGAAAAGACGACGGAGGTGCGCTTCGCTTCGGTTTCGCTTCGTTTTCGCTTCGTTTTCGCTTCGTTCAGTGGCAGTTTGAAAATCAAATGAAAATGTTTGAAAAATAATGCTAAGAGAAATGCCGGCGGCAGCCTGATCCGTAACGTAATTGAATTTCGAGGCAGTGGATTAAAAATAAAACTGAATTGAATTGACGAGGCAGCGAGGAGGCATCCACATCGAATAGCTAAAACAATAAACTAGTCGTTAAATGTGAATATACAAATTGGTGTTTTGATTAAAACTAATAAACATAAACAATAAACACTGGAAACGCACGGAGATACGCAGATCCACGGATCGCAAAGGAATTTATTTTTAAATATTTAATTCCATTTTCGTGTGTGGGCGTATACTAGTCCGAGGCGAAGATATCATTGTAAGCAGGCAACCCGCACACACACTGCACTCCCTTTTGCTTGTGGCACTCATTAACAGCGAAATTGTTAGCTGCCCGCACATTTGCTCAGCACTTTACACACAATGTTTATGGCTTATAGTTTTGCCCACAGAGTCGTCAGTGGAGATAGTAGCAACCACTAAAAATTGCCAGTGGTTAAAAGTTTTCGCAACATTTTTGCTTGGCAAATAGTTAACCAACTCCAAACTCCGCTGACTCAGTGGCTGATGATTTATTTGCTGTGTGGAATTCTCCGTACAACTTAATTATATTTCCCCCACAGGCTAATCGAGCGATTAAATCAAATTTTGAGCATCCATTGACAGCCGCCCCAAAACCCGCAATATAGTACCAGCAATTAATACGCTCAACTGGTTCTTGCCCTCTTCTGCTTGATCTCAAATCAGAGACTGAATTTTGCTGCCTTGATCCCTGACTTATAAGTGGAATAATGTAATGGATGCTGTTTCCAATCAGTGCGCTTCTTCCATGCCTAACTGTGCGAATAATTGAAGCGATCTTTACCGCGTGCAGCTGCCAGCAGTGTGATAATAATTTGAATTAATCATTTACACACACGTCCACTGGGTCCACAGATATATCCTGTCCGTTCCCATAACTCAATCAGAGACCATTTGTCCCCCCCACATATAAATATTTAATGTCAACTATTATTAGGCGGCAGCTGAGTATTATCTTTAGGACAGGGACTGGCACTGGGACTGTGACTGGGAAAGTGTGGGAGTGGAAGCTGCCTCTGTGAGTGAAGTGCTTTGCCGGATAAATGCTTCTAAATGGACGCATCCGCAACTCAGTTTTTGGGGGAGACTGAAGCCTGAGCCTCGTTCCAAATGGTCATCCTTTCTTTCTTTCTTCTCCCCTCTCCGTTTGCATTAGTGCGTCTAAGCTGAACGGGGACGGTAGGAGCATTCAAAGTCCATTAGTTGGGCTTCAGCCTGAACTAGTTTCTGTACCCAAAGAAACGCTGCTTAAAGGTTCAGGCAGGCGTAAAAGAATTTTCGATCTTTAAACAGAAACGAAACGAAACGAAACGAAACAAAACAAATGCGAGTCAGCAAGGAGTAAGAAGTAAGAAATAAATGACGTGTGTGTGTGTGTGCCTGTCCTCTGTCCTTTACTCTGTGCTCTGTCATGCATCAAAACATTTAATTAAATTGAAACCGATGGAAACCGGGACATGGCACATGCCAGGACAAGTGTTCCAGCTGGACAACAAGTCCACTTTGCTGCCCCAGCAGCGCATCTCTTCTCCGTATGAATTTAAATGAAGGACATCCTAAACAAGTCGGTGAATCATGTGCATATTTTAGCGGACATCTTTCAGTTTAGTTCTCTGCAGTTTTTACCGAAGCAGAGGGAATTCCTCTTTCTTTAGTCGTTCCCCCATTAAAGATCTCCGCTGTCTGTGCCCCCTTTGTGCCTCAATTTACACATAATTGCAATAAATTGACTAAAGTGGGTTTGTCTATTCATTGAAGTCTGTTGCTCCCCGCCCCAAGAGCTCTTTGTGGAGCAAGTGTGAAAGTGCAAGCTTCGATTTGTCTCGTCTGGCGTGTTGTTCGAGTTTTGGCATGCCAGGCACACACTGCTGTCGACCTCCGATAAGATAAGACATTCGAATGGCTTTGAAATGGTTGAACATTTCGGTTTTCACCCACCTGGAGCCCACTGATGTTTATGTCCCTTGCTGGTAATTGGTAATGGTAATACCTAGAATGGCAATGGCCAATGGCCAGAGCCGTACAACAGGTCGTATGAGTGCTGGCCAACTATTGCCAGTCGCCACTGTTGCTGCTGCCGGTGCTGGCTTTTGTGGCTTCGTTATGTGCTGGGAGCCGCTTAATGCTTACGATATGAGCACAAGCTCTGGTCAATTTATGCAGAGGACCACCAGAGGATACACATGTACATGTCCATGCTGCTGCTCCTTCCCTCTGGCTTCTGCCTTAAATTTGTGCGTTAAAGCTCCTTGGCTAGCAGTGGGCACACACGTGCAGGAACTCGGCACAGGGATGTTGTCTCACGTCTTAGCCCCACATCCGGCAGCTGATGAGCAGCAAAAGTCTAATTGCCTTTGTTAATACTTCTCCTCCTACAACTCGATGATCCATCTTTTCGGCATATATTACTTTGAGGCACTTAACATTCCAACGTTTTAGTTTAAATTTTAAACAATTTGCACAAGGAAATGGCTGGAGCAATTCAATTTTGGCAGCAGTACCGAAACAGAAACAGAAAGCGGAGAGCAACCAGCAACCAGCAACCAGCGACTTGTCCTGCCCCAACACAGTGGGGCATACAAAGTATTTCTGCTACATGCAAATCCCTCTAGCTGTGTCTGTTTTTATCACACCATTTCGATTTATTTATATATTAGATGGGATTCCGTTTATAATTTGTGTGAATGTTATTGCTATTCTGGTTTTGTTTTTTCTTTTCTTTTAAAGGTGCGAAAGAAGCAAGAAATGTAGCATGTGGCATGGTTGGCATTGGGGAATGGGGCATGAAGCTCATTAAACAATCATTTTGATGAATTTTGTGCGCATTGCACGCAGCGTAGGAGCAGGCGAAAGAGGATCTGGAGGCGCTGAAGGCGCATGTGGCCAATTTGCAGCCTCATATAATTTATGCTCCTCCTATTATATATAATTTTGTTGTGCTTTATATTTTTTATTGTTTCGTGTGTGTGTGGGTGCTTGTGGGCAAATTAAAAACGCTCATTTAAGCCCGCTGAAAGGCGTTGCTAATTACAATTCAAGTTCATTGGGAAGGGGCTTGGGGTTCGGGCACTGCCGCAGGACTTATTACGTTTCGTTTTATTATTATGAAGCTCCCCGTACTAGCTGTAGCTTCTAGGAAGGGGAGGAGCAGACCTGGCTCAAGGGTTCTTTCTTTTTTTGTTTTGTAATAAATTGTTTCAGAAATTCTGGGAGTGGGTGGCAGGAAGTGAAACTGTGCGGCATCAGGGGCATGGCATGCTGCGCCCCCTTTCCGCACTCTCCTATTGACATACATATGTTGTGGCACACGCTGACACGCTGCCCATAGAGAGACGACCACCCAGCCCTTGACTTGTCAACACACACAACTACAACAAAAAAGACAGAGGCAGAAACATGGAGAGAGCGGCCAAGAGAGTGCAGACAGCTTTTATTCTGAGTCGCTCTGAGTCATAATGAATGCCGAATGTGCTATCATCTGCTGGCTCCTGGCTAAAATAAATGCCGCGTACGAGTATCCTGGCAGCGTTTTAGCTGCCAACAAATATTTCACTTTATTTTTTTGTTTGGTTCATATTTTTACTGCGTTGTCAATATGCTGCGAGTGTGATTCCACGCTTGGGGAATGCGCTCAGCAGTACCCGCCTGGGGATATTTATAGAGAAAAGAACTTCTTGCGAGATAAAGATTCGGCAAAGCAAGAGCGAAACAGTCGACAGGTCGACAGAGACAAATTCATTTAAAGTTTACAGCTCCCCCCGGTACTCGGTGGAGCCCAGGCAGGACTCTGCACCCGAAGACTGGCCATTTTCATCACTTGCCCTGGAACGTGACAGTTTGGCCATTTTTCAAGTTCACCGAAATTCCACCCAAAAGTGAATGTAATTTTTTGCGATTATTGATAGAAAACGCAATTTGAACGGCCATCAGTCACAAAGGACCACGGGCAAGGGCAAATATTTGCGCCTGTCCCTGGCCCCTGGGAAGGCTGCGAGTGGCGAGACCACTGACTGGCGTTGCGATCTGCCAATTATCGCGGACATTTCTTTTGAAGATTTTCCTTTTGTTTACGTTTCATTACGGACTCGTACTCGTTGCATCATCACGTATATTTCTTTCCCACTTATTAATTTGTTTGTGGCATATGCTTTGTGTATTTTGTAATCATTTTCCGTGTAGACATATTGCCGGCAATTGATTTCTGCAACGCCTCCACGCCACGCTGTTTGTATTGTGCCTGTCGATGTTGCCCCTTCTGCAGCGGCCTCGTTGCAGGAGGGGAGGAGAGTGACTCCTACTCTGTGTGGGACTATTGACTGCACTGATGATGAGGTTGTATTTTCCATATTTTTCCCTCTATTCTTTTGCTCTACAAAATAAGCAGCACTGGCAGCGCCTCTGCTGTGCCCTTCAAACATGAATAAAAAAAGAACACTCTCTGCTCCTTTTTGTTCAACAGTCAGACTCTACTGCACTGTACGCTTTTACAATTTTGAGTATCTTGACCTGGCAGTGACAGTTCTCAGTCATAATTGAAGGACAAACCCAGGCAGGTCTTCAACAGGCAGAACCAAGCACTCGTGGTGCAAACTTTTATGCTTTTTCCCTGCAACTTTGGTGGCCCAAAAAATTTAAGTAGTTCCAAAAAAGTTGAAGAATAAAGTTACTTTTCTATTTATAACTATAAACTGTGCTGCAAAAACTATCAAATTATGAACATTCCTCGAGCAAAGATCTGTCAGGGTAAAGGTTACTGGCTGCCACTTGTGGCTGGAATATAATTTCGCTCTGGGGAGGCATTCACTTAGCCGAACTCCAGCAATGAATTACATTTATTGTCGCTCTGTTTGCGCCACGTGTAACCCAATATCTAGCACCACGAATTCCATTTCAATCAATAGAAATCGTTACCTGAAGCAACCGAGAAATTGGGGAGTACAGTGCCGTCTGCTTTTAATAGTCGTGAACTCATGAGCAGCTACAAATTTTCACGAACTTTTTGTGTCGCTTTGAAGAGAGTCTGTGGCCAGCTTATTGAAAGAAACTAGCAGCAGCAAACAAGCCGCAAGAAAGTTCTTTGGAAGGTCATGGGACAGCCCACAAATGAGTCGAGAAGGAGGAGGGGCAGGAGCGTGGGTCAGAGGTGAGGTGTGTAAAAGTCACGTATCCAAAAAGAGAGAAGAAAAGAATCGAAATCGCAGCACGTAAGGGCAGGACCTCTCAAAAAACTGCAAAAACTTTTGAATCAAGCCAGCCAAAGAAAATGCAAAAAAAATAAATGGAAATAAACTAAAAATACAACATAAAACATTAAAAGAAATTAACCAATGTGTTGTCGTTTCAGGTTCCAGGCTTTGGTAAATGGAAAACAAATAGCAACAAATAAAAGAGAAGCACACAGAGGGACACGCAACATTAGCTGCGCACACACAATAAGACAAAGAGCAATAAGTCCTGGCGGAGCAAGGAATGATGGAGGACCACAGCGGCACAGGGCTGGCTGGTGATGAGTCTGTAGACTGGAGCAACTGGAGCAACTGGAGCACACCCGCCGTCTTGCTGTACAATGCCCTGAGCAGTGCCACGCCACTGCCCGACTACAGCCCAGACTTAGCTGGCAGCGCCTACAATCTCAGCCAGGAGTAAGTTGAGCCCCATTCGAATGCCTAATTATGACACACAAAACTCAATTAATCCACACACAAACACAAACACAAACAGCAAGCGTCGAGTGTGTGGGGTAAGCCCATAAATCTGCGGAGTTCTACGTTTCTTTTGTGCGAGTTTCTTGCATCTCTAATGATGCCTTCATTGCGCTAGTCATTCAGTCAGTCATTCAATCATTCTGTGGCAGCTCTTTATTTCCGTTTCAAATACATTACGCTGCAGAGGCACAAACACTCGGAGAACAGAAATCGGTGCAAAACGTCTCCCAGCTGTAGTCCCACTGTTAGAGTTACTGCAGTAACATTCAGTCAGTCCTCTCGCTCTGTGGCTGATAATTATTCTGCCATGACTGCATTTGACGCATCGAAAATGGCTTTCCTTTTCATTTTTCTTTGCTCTCCAATAACAGCCCCAAAGTATCATTCCATTCTTTGATTTTATGCTTGCTTTTGATTCCTCTCCGATTTATGGTTAAAAAAGATGGAAAACAAAAGCGAGACCAGCAGCAACAAAACGAAGCCTGTACACCCTTTCGCAGCTGCCAAGTTGAAGGCTTTGATTATGATATTTGGATGTGTCCTTCTTCTGCAAATATTTGAAACCTTTTTCAGCACTTTAAAGCTCACTGGCAGCTGTAGGCATTGCCATTGTTTGCCATGACGAAAAAACTAGCCACGCGCCCCATAAAAAACAACAAATCAATAATCCTCTTTGCCGTGGAGAAGGCTCTCAAATAAATGGGAATTTATGTATGTAAATTTCAGGCAGTTCGTCATGTGAGATGGGAGCAGCTCGGGCTGTGTTTTCCCCACTGTAAAGTGAGAATTACTTATGTGTGCACATTTTTAATTGCTCTGAAGAGTGGAGTGGCAAACACTAATGACTCACCGGGAGTCATGGCCTGTCCTGGCCTGTCCTGGCCTGTCCTGGCCTGGCAGTTATGGGCCTTCTTCAACACAATATGTGCATATTAAATGACATCTCCCCCCGGTACTTGCAAGTATGTGTGTCCAATAAAGACCGACTAGCGGACTAGCGGACTATCAGGCTACAGGCTGACGGAGTTGAGTGTGGCGCCACAGCAAATCCTTTGCCAAGCTCCCTGCTCCCATTTCTATGCCCCTCGTCGTCGTCTATACAAACACTTTTGTAGATGTGAACCTAAATAAACAAGCTTTCGAGGCACACGAAAAATATTAAAAAGATGACGACGACGACGACAACAGCAGCAGCCGACGATGGGGGATGTCTCCCGGCCGCTTTTGAAGCAAACCCAAAAATGTTTTATGTGGCAGACGGCGCTGCAGCAGAACACGGATTTGTCAACGCACGCACAATTACACATGCTTAATAGCGACAACATCCTGGAAAGCAGGATCCTCTCAAACACACACACGCACACACATAGGCACTCTCATGGTTACGTATAGAGACACACACACATCACATCACACATCACACATCACCCACTTGGCAGTCGTTTTAGGGCGAGGCTGTGGGCTGACATGAAACATAACACACACTTAATCTCGATGCCACTAATTCCGCCATTGTTCCACCTACAATCATTCCTCCTCCTCCTGCTGCTCCTTTGTGCAGTGTGTCGACGGTTGTGCCGCTGGCTGCCGGGGAGGCTGCTGGCACGACTGGCCCAGCCATGGAGACGGCCGACTCGTTTGCATTCGTGATGCCCTGGTGGCGTCAGATCCTGTGGAGCATACTCTTTGGCGGCATGGTCATTGTGGCAACGGGCGGCAACCTAATTGTCGTATGGATTGTGATGACCACCAAGCGCATGCGAACAGTCACCAACTATTTCATAGGTGAGTAGTTCGTTACGGGCAAAGGCACGTGTGCCATGCAAATATCACGCATGCGACACAGGGATATCCTTTGTAACCTTTGTGCAAACAATCAAATCATTAACTTGTGTGCATGTGCTTTACACCCTTTAATTAATGCCCAAGGCGCTGTTTGTGTTTTCGCTTGTTTTTGGCTTTATGTTAATTACAATCTGGGTGCAAGCATGGCTGCAGTTTTGATCCAATTAAGTGCACTGTGCACCTTGGCAAACATTACCTTTGCAAATATCCAAAGCATGCAGAGCAGCGGGACTGGCGGAACCTGCTGTCATCTATGATGTCATTAATTTTAATATCCTCCGCCTCGAGCTATCAAGTTTGCTTGTTGACTCGGCGATGGCTTCTAATAATTGAATCTCTCGTTCAGTCACGTTTCACATTTCCAAGTGCATTTATTTTGCAGTGTAGATGGGTGCCGTGGCGCGTCAGGAATGTTCATTTTAATAATTCAAATGCATCTTTTGACAGAACACATACAAAAACTTTGCCCGACTTTGAAAACTTTTCGAAAGATGTGTGTGTTGTGTGTTGTGTGTGCTGCTGCGGCAGTGCATAATCGTGATAACGACATTAAGGACATCATTTATGAGGCATTCAAGGATGCCCGCTGGGTGTCGGTAAACTTTTCTGATGGACACACAATACTTGCGCACGCAGCTTCCTTGCAAGTTTATGCATCGTGTGGGAGTACATTGGAAGGCAGTTCCACTTGCAGGGTCTAAACCATTAGGGCAAGAAGACAGCAAAAATGCACAAAGCATGGCTAAAACAATGGGTAAACACCCGCCCTACACTGCGTGTCCCTATGCCGCTTCTTCTGCCTCTTTTCCTGTGTCCAAGATCAAAATCAAACAATGGAAAAAGGCAAACTGCCCTCTGCCTCTGCCTCTGCCTGCTGCTTTCTATGCTACCCTCAGCATTGGTAATCGGATGCTGGCCTCTTTCGTTAATGATTATAATCATCATTATCATTATGATAATCATTATTATGTTATGTAAACTAACGTACATAAATGGCCACTGAGCTCGAAGGGCTTTTGGCAGGGCCATTTGCCATGATGAATTTGCATTTATAAATACTTACTTGCACATTGGGCAATCATTATTATTATTATTATTATTATTATTATTATGATTATTATTGGTAACAAGTTCTGACATTTTAATCATTTCTGAGCACCAAAAATTTAAATTCACATCACAATCAGCCGAAATGGCAGCGACTGCTCCAGCCATTACCAAGGAAGAACCGGGGGTAGCGGGGCATTCAGTCACCGTTTGTTAATCTTCTTTGGGTTCATTATCAATGCGTATTTGCATCTTTTGTTTGAGTTTGTTGAGCAGAAAAAGAGTATTTACAGCCACGCCAGAGTCGCGTGACTTTCTCAGCAAACGCAAGACAAATACTTCAGAGTTTCTCAGTCTGTGTAAATATTTAAACGCAAATTAAACCGATTTGAATACTTCATTATTTGCCATTAATTAGTTTTTGCGAATCGAGAGTATTTTTGGTGTAGTTCATGGAATTTGTGTTTGTGTGTGTGTGGGGGGGGGGGGGGGGCATAACTGAAAAGTTTCCTTTTGTTATTAATTAAAATGAGGCTGTGAATCGATATCTGGCTACGTGGCTGACAGGTCCAAGCCGCAGGCACCATAAGCAGCATCCAAGGTGAAGGGCAGGGCAGGGCAGGGCAGGGCAGGTCGTTTGTTAGAATGCGACACGTCGCGACGTGTCGTGGGCGTCGCAGCAGAGCAAAGCAAAGCAGAGCACAGAGAAGAACTAGAAAAGTGGAACGTGGAACATGGAACGTGGAACATGGAACACGGAGGGCAACGGTGGCTAATGTTCAGGCATAGAACATTTGTTTTATTGTTTGTGCCGTTGTTTTTCGTGTTTCTTTTGTCACCTTATCTTCCACGGCAGATAATGAAAAGTAAACAAAGGCAAAGACACTTTCACTTTCTTGATTTCTCTCATTCTTTTTTTTTTTGCATATCGCTTTTTGTTTTTTTGCGCTGTTCTGTTCCATTCTGTGGCTGTTGTTGCTGCTGCTGCTGATTCATTGGCATGTAAATCACAATAAAAAGTAATATCAAAGTAATGAATGATGGCCAGCCAGCCAGCGGATGTGTTTTCCCCCATTCAGCTGTCAGGCAAACAAATATGCATGGCCGGAAAAGTCCGCCAAGTGAAAGTGCACTTTACTCCTCCACTAATTACAAATGTACAACGCATAAATAAATAACCAAAGGTGTCCCGACTGCCTTAGCTAAGTTCTTTGTTTCTTTTTTGATTTTTCTTCCTTTTTTGTCCCCATAATTTTCTTACTGTTGCCACTTGAACCAGCAGCCAGATAAGCAGCAGAGTCCTCTGACTTGGGTTCTTTGTTTTTTTCTCCAGTGAATCTCTCCATTGCGGATGCCATGGTCTCCAGCCTGAATGTGACCTTCAACTACTATTACATGCTGGACAGCGACTGGCCGTTTGGGGAGCTCTACTGCAAAATCTCACAATTCATCGCCATGCTGAGCATCTGTGCCTCGGTCTTCACTTTAATGGCCATCTCCATCGACAGGTGAGTGGATTGGGCAGGGCAGAGCATAAAAATCATCCCATCCAGACAATCCAGGCGGCAGCTTATGAATACTTCAAGGGACACGCTTCAACCCATATCAATCACGACTTCAAGTTATGATAGATTTATGTCTATATGCGGGCTAACCCATTCATTCGATTTATGGAGATTTTTCTTTTGCCTGCCAGCATAAATATACATAAAAATGCAAAAAAAAAAACTTAAACGATTGCCTGTCAAGAGAGCAAACCCCGAAAAAAGAGCCTTTGCGTTGAATTAATCTACTGGAAATTGAGGCATCCTCCCATTCCTATGAAAACCCCATAATTTCGAGCCTATTTATCCTTAGTCGATTGTAGCCTAGTCCGCGTACGCAATTAATGGTCTTTGCTCTGACGAAAATTGAACGAATTAATTCAATTTTCGGAATTTTCCAACATGCCGCTGCGGCCTGCCGCCAAATTGCATTTCATGGAGGTTTTTTTGTTTGGCTTCTCCATGCGAGACCCATTTATATAATCTGCTTATGGTTTCCGCTTTGGCCTCTGGCGGGCGCTGCCAAAAGTTTCAGAATGCCCGAGGACCGGTGCGCTCCCCTTTGATTGTATTAAAAATCTCTCGTTTTTTTTGTTGTGTTGTGTTTTGTGTGTGCGTGGCAGATACGTGGCCATTATGAGGCCACTGCAGCCCCGGATGAGCAAGCGATGCAATTTGGCCATTGCCGCGGTTATCTGGCTGGCCTCCACCCTCATCTCCTGCCCCATGATGATCTTCTACAAGACAGAGGAAGTGCCGGTGCAGGGCAACAGCACAAGGACCGTCTGCTATCCGGAATGGCCGGATGGTCAAACGAATCATTCCATGTTGGAGTATATGTGAGTATAGAAAACCGAGGGGTGAAAGGGATTCCTCATCATTGAGGTGGCATAAGCTGTGACGAATTTACGAGCAAACGGATGCCAGCCACGGGGGCAAAGTCAAGCACAAGTCAACGCTTTTGTTGCTGCCTCTGAAATAAAGGTGCAAGGACAGGTGCAGAGGCAGAGGCAGCTGCACGTGCATGTACGACAATCGGAGACTGCAACATTGGAGTATGACACACCCGCAGCCCACATGCCATTCGGGTAGGTGGATGCCAGAGATATGAGATAGGAGTCGTAAAAGCGGACATTTGGAGCTGTCAGTTGGCAGTGAGTTGACAAACGACAAACGACAAACAGCCAAACAGCCAAAACCGAACCGAAGTCAACCAACCAAACAAGGGGCATAAAAAAGCAGGCGACAGAGAGGCGGAAGAGAGTCTGGGTGGGGGCACATGAAACGTGTTGCTTTTTACAGCCATTTTGTACGGCTATTTGGTTGAAGCGCTCCCTGTGTCCTGGCTGTTCCGTGTGTGTCGCATGCAAGGCCATTAATTTTAGATTCATAGCCAAATTGCTACTTACTCAATAAACTCGCAGCAGAACAATGTGCATCCATAGATAATGGGCTTTCACAGACATTTGCCCGACTAACTATAAAGGATTTTTGTAACAATGATGTCTGGTCTGTTCACTGCAACTCCTGCAACTTTTAGCTACAACATACTCATCATGATACTCACCTACATACTGCCCATTGTGTCCATGACGGTCACCTACTCCCGCGTGGGCATCGAGCTGTGGGGCTCCAAGACCATCGGCGAGTGCACGCCCAGGCAAACGGAGAATGTGCGCAGCAAGCGGCGGGTAAGCAATTTACATTTAATTTATTTCCTCTCAGTTAAGAGAGAGAGAGAGAGATTTCTCTTTTAAAGTTAAAGATTTAAAGACATAAATTGTAGCATTTATTTACTGTTTCGTCTCTGTTCTCCTCTCTTCCCGTTTAGGTGGTAAAAATGATGATTGTCGTCGTGCTGATATTTGCCTTTTGCTGGCTGCCTTTCCATAGCTACTTTCTGGTCACGTCCTGCTATCCGGCCATCACGGAGGCGCCCTTTATACAGGAACTCTATTTGGCCATCTATTGGCTGGCGATGAGCAACTCCATGTATAATCCCATCATTTACTGCTGGATGAATTCGCGGTGAGTACGCCACACACGCACACACAAAATGATGTTGAGTTTTCCATCTCAGCAAGGGAGCTGCCTGCAAATTGATGTCTGTACTTGCTGTGCTCTTGTGGCACTCATAATCAACCATGTTGGACAGTGTACACACATGAATATAGTTTGCTAATCCATGACACCATCATAACGATGGATATTCATATCTGTATATATATGCATCCACCACTCGAAAAAAAGGTCAAACGTGGTGCTGTCCACAAATTGACTGTTTGACTGTTTGACTGTTTGACTGTTCACGCGCCAGTGTCCGTGTTCGTATCCGGGAAAACGTAACGATTGCAATTAATTTCGCTCAGTCAGCGGATATCTGACTATCGATGGGTGGGCGCCAGTATGGAGTGGCAGCAGCAGCAGTACCCCAGTCAGTGCCAGAGCGGTGGAGACCCTTATGCAAATGACGAAGGATAAGGACAATGAAGGTGTTTGTTAATTTATACGCGGCTGTACAAATAGAGCGACAACACTTGCGAGGCTATAAATTGTAATCCAAAGAGGGCGCAGAATAATTTGTCCGTCGATCTGCTAAAGCGACGACGAGTGAAGCGGAAACGGAAATAGATAAGCTAGCAGCACACTGCCACGCCCAACGCCTCCTGTGCATTAAATTGAATTTGATTGTAGCCATTTGCAGTAGCTCTAGTTTAAACATTCTCCCTGCATTCTCTTGCAGCTTTAGGTACGGCTTTAAGATGGTCTTTCGCTGGTGTTTGTTCGTGCGCGTGGGCGCAGATTCGCTCAACCGAAGGGACAATCTCACCTCACGATACTCCTGCTCCGGTTCACCCGATCACAATCGTATTAAGCGGAATGGTAAGACCACAAAAACACTCTAATTCCTGAGGAGTGTGGGATATAATTAATGAGAGTTCCATTTACTATTGACAGACACACAAAAGTCTATACTTTACACCTGCCCCAGCTCCCCGAAATCGCATCGAATATCACATTGTGGTGAGTGTTGTAGCATCCAAATTATATTCTTTATTATTTATATTTATTTGTAGGAGTCTTGCGCAATGCTCCGCTGCGTGCCAGCCAGCAGCATGAGAGCCTGCATCGCCACTCGGCGCCAGTGGATCAGCTGGGCCACAGCCACAGCAACAGCAACAGCAACAGAAAGCGAGCGCCGTACCAGCAGGAGCTGCAGCATCGCTGGCCTGGCCAGAGCAGTGCTGCCAGCAACACCAGCAGTTCCGCTCTGGCCATGGAAAGTCAAACCACGCAGCTGCTCTCCTGACAGTCGACGAACCCTGCAGCCCTACCCCTGGAAAACGTTGAGCTGCAGCTGCAGACGCAGATTGTCTGCTCCTCATCGCCGCACAACAATAACTATCGACGCGCCAATTTGGGTGGTCGGACAGGGGCAGTGCCGGGCAACGAGAAGGATGCAGCCGATGACAAAACCTGGCTATAAGCTTACTTTATTTAGGTCTCGAATTTATACTCTTAGCAGAGCTTAGATTAGCAGAAAGCTTAACACAAATATCTATCAACTAATGTTCCAAATGCAGTTCTCAGTCCGCTCTCATGCCAAGTACCTTCGATGTATGTGAATGATTCCACGCACTAGCAGCCCACCCATTTGCACATATCAAACGGATATTTAATGATGGATTTTCATGTTACAAATGCTACTTGAAGTTGTTTTCGAATAAGGATACATTGGGAGACAGAAGCAGCTTTAGAAGAAGCTACAAAATAATAGTCCAAAATGTTTATGTTTTTATAGTTAAAATCTTTATACATAGACAAGTGTTCGATCATGTTTAAGCTGTAAATACTGTTACTGGTTCCTCGAATTTCAAACATTTCCCTACTACACACAAACCAATCAATTCGCTTTAAGCTGCCGACTTAAGTTGTACAAAATAAGTAACTGCGTAACCAGTATGAGTATGAATAGGAGTATGAATACGAATACGAATACAACTACGAATACTTTTCATGTAAATATAAATGTCTGAATGTAAACCTCTTTGCGAATAAAACGACTTGCTATTTATGAATTATCAAACGCATTTTCGATTCGCACATTTTGTTTTGTGGTTTAAACACTTTAAACTGCCAACAGCTTTAAGGGAGAGACACTCCTCTTCTGCATCCTGCATGTTTATTTAAGTATTCCATCTATATTAGACGAGACGAGAACGAGAGTATTTTGGAGTGTGGCATCTTTGCCAGAGAGAGAGAGAGTTGGCCTAGAAGCTGCGACAAATGTACAAAAAGTCCCCAGTGGGCTGTGCTATTTGTATGTTTGATTTTAAATATGAATAATCCGACTGCCAAGGGCGGTCTCCCTCTCCTCCCTCGGCCTCCTCTGCCAGTGTCAAAACATATTTGAAATATTTTGTGTACGTTCGTCTCTCTGTTTTTTTTGTAGAACTTCCCTCCTGCAAGCTGTCTATGCTCTGCCCTGCTCTGCTTTGGCTGGTGTATCAATTTTTTATAAGTAACCATTTGAGATAAAATTGCATTTGATTTTTTGTTGATTTTATTTGCTTTATGTCCCAGGCCCACGCTCCTCTTGGGAGCGTGCAGGGCGTATCCGTACGTTAATTTTCCAATGTTTCATTCTTATAAGCTATGAATAATTCGTTGGATTTTGCGTTTTTGCGTCTGGTGTGTGTGTGTGTGTGTAATGTCCTTTTATTTTCCTACTTTGTAATAACCGTCACAGAGTAATCCCGCAGTGCCCGTGGCTTCAAATCACCCGAGGCCTGCTTTAGTAGTCTTGGATTCAAGGGAAGTCGTCGTAAGAAATTGTACTTTTGCACAGATTTATGCATAAATACTTACACTTAATGCCATGCCACATGTGAGTAAACAGCACTCGTAAATGGAAGCCAGAAGCGGACCCTTAGAAGCAGCAACAGGAACAGCAAGTAGAAGGAGCAAAAGCTGTCTTAATGCATTAGTTGTGTGGCCTTGTGCTCGCACAAATAATATTCACGAGTAGTAATGCTGTTTCAATTTCACAGCACTAAAAGCATTTTAAATGCAGGTCATTAGGCCTCGGCCTCTGCTCCATTCGAATGGCAAATTGGTTGCATTTCATCTATTGAATTCCATTAAATTGTATGGGAATTATATCTTGTTGGATGCATTTTAATTGGACAGCAGCAAATGGGTTACCAGAAAGAGACTACTAAATTGGAGGAAAGCTCACTTTAAAGCCTACATATATGTATGTACATTTATTCATACATTCCTCATTGTACTTTTGCGACTTAGAACCGGACACAGTGGGTGGAGGAGAGCAACTTTAGGGCAAGAAACAGCAGAGTCGTAAAATGCACACCTTTTATAAACATTAAACAATAGAAGTAAGGCATTTTAGTCCCGGTGTGTGTGTGGTGGGGGCTGTGGCTCCTACCGGAGACATGTCAAACACATAAAGAAGGTCAACCTGGGGCGTCAATAAGCGAGCAGGCAACCAGCAACCAAGAAACCGAGCAATCGAGCAGTGTGGGAGGGCTGCTTGCGGTTGCGGTGTGCCAGACCCAACCATAATTGAATCCTCAGCTTGTGCACTCACTGCCAAAGCCAAAGCAAAAAGGCGAAGCGCTGTGCAGTCCTGCCATGCCCTGCCCTGCCCTGCTCATTGGCGGCTTTTGTGGACGACAAGTACAATTTTTAAAAGTTGTTTCTGCTACTTGCATTGTTTTGGTCTACAATCCAGATCGATTTATCTGTCCGCGTGCTCCAAGGGAAATGCCGGAATGCCCACCCATAGCCTCCGCCTGCCTGCAAATAGTTTCAAGTTTTGTTCCTGGCATGCTTCTGGTCCTAACCAGAATAAATTGTATTACATTGCAGTTTTGCCTAACGAACTTTAGCCTTTAGTTAAGGGATAAGCTGTAGGACTATCGGTGGCTGAATCACTTAGTTTTGCTTATTTTTATTGCATAAAAAGTAACAAAAAAATTGTCTTTTTATTTTTGGCATAAATTATCGTACACATAAATGAAAATAAAAACAAACACTCCAGGGATTAGCTCCCTGCTTGATATACTGTCTACTATGATGCCTGTATCCGGCTGATTACCTTTAGATAGTGCACCAGATGCCTGCCATAGTTGTGCTGAATGTAGAAGATGCATTGCGTTTGGCGCTTCAGGTGGTAGTCCATTTCGTGCTCATTTAGCTGGAAAATATCACTCAGCGAATCGTTGGCTCTCGTGTGCAGTCTGGAGGTATTCAAGAACTTCATAATCCGCTCATTCGTGTAGTTCATTTGCTGCAAATTAAGACCACGTTAATGTCAGTTCTAATTTGATTGTGATTGCATTCCACTCACCCCTTCAAAGTCCTCCATTTGCTCGGGCTTGAGGCTAAGGTAAAACTTTGTGGCATCATCGCGATCCTCGGCCACAGCCACCTTGCTCACTGCCGAGGCAAAGGTCAGATCATCGTTGTCCGACTCCATAATGGCCAGCACCGAGGTGGTGAGGAAGAGCAGTGCCGGTCGCAGCTGATGATCCCTCGCGAGCAGCGTGATCTCGCAGAACAACAATATCTGAGCGTGGCGCAGCTCCTCGGGCAGACTGCTCCATATACGATACGAGCCCGGGTGGAGCGCCGTGTTCCGCGAGACGCTGGGCTCCACCTGCTGCGGCATGGCGTTGAAGCCGACCGTGTGGAGCACTCCCTGACCGGTGAGGGCCAGCATTTCGGCCGCGCCACTGATGGGTTTCGTAAAGGCGCCCACAATGCCCTTGGTCAAGCCGGCAATGACACCCACGGAGCTGCGTGCCTCGAGTGTGTGGTGTGCCAGTCCTCCCACGGCGCCCAGCAGACTGATGCCGAGTCCCGTCAAGCCTTGGGTGAGGCCATCGGCAAAGCCCTGTGGTCGTGCACGTCGCCTGGCCTCCGTCAGTTCAATGTGTTCGGCGTCCAGCGTGAGCCTGTCCAGATTGCGGGCCACCGAGCCGGCCAGCTTGGTCACCGAATTCACCGTGCCCGCCGTCACGTTGCGCAGCAGCGAGGCAGAGCCTTGTGTGACGCCCACCATGAAGCCCCAGGGGCCACGGAAGAGGCCCTGCACCGGCATCGAGATGAAGTCTCGCAGTCCAGTGCTGAAGGAGCGCGCCAGTCCGCTGGGACTGCCCAGAATCTCGAGGGAACCGACCACCCAGCCAGCGCCGAAAATGGCACCGCTGAGGTAGTGCAGGCCCAGGGATTGGCCGAAGCGCAGGGGGACTGTGAGGATCTGCTGTCGCTCGTAGCGGGAGAAGGAGAGTGGAGAGTGATCGAGGGCTATGTACAGCCTGGAGGAGGTGTGGACGGACAGGAGCAAGCTCAGCGGCTCCACGGTGAAGCTGTTGAGGCGCAGCGGCTCGGCAATGTACAAAGACTGCGCTACGACATGGTCGGGCAAGAGGATCTGGCCATCGGGCAGGAGGATTCTCTCCTGCTCCTCGACGGGCGTGTGCACGCAATGGGATGGCTCACACTCCACCAGCGTCTCCAGCAACTGATTGAGATATGCATCCTCAATGTAGACACGAAACGGTTGCACATGACACCGCACGGCCTGCAGCTGCAGCTCGTCCTGATACAAATAGAACGTGAGCAGCGAGACGGGTCCAGTCTGCTGCTTGTAGACCTCATCCAGATCGTATACCTGCGGCATGCCATGATGCCGCCTGTACAACTGCTCCGCACAGAGCAGCACTGGGAAGTCGTACTTGCCGCTGGAGTACAGCTGATTGTCCACCTGCAGATTGGGCAGCTGCAAGCGCAGCACTCGCTGATCCTCGTCGTCGTCGTAGGCCAGCATTGTGTCATCCGCATAGACATTGCACACCTCCGTCTTTAGGTAGTCCTTCTCCCGGTTGTCCGTCTGCAGGCTGAACACAAAACGCTTCACAAAGATTCGCAGCTTGATCTGTGGCGGGACGTGGCATTCCTCGCTGAAGTGCGCACAGCTCGCAATGTCCGGCAAGGGTAAGGGATCGCTGGGAGCTGCAGGCTCAACCTCTGCCACGGTGCTCTCTTGAACTTGCTGCTGCTCCGAGTGTGTCTCTGGCTTTTTCAGCCGCGAGCGTAGATCCTTTACAGAGAACTCCAGCTGCTGGGCTATGTAGTAGATGTTGACGCGTATGACGCGATGCTTATCACAGACGACCACCTTCACATCGCCATGTTGCGGCACATGCAGAAACTTCTTCCACGACTTGTCTGTTCTAATGGGCTTTGACCAGCCGAGTTTCTGCTTGCCACAGGAAGACTCTGAAAGGAAGAAACTCGCTTAGATTTCGCTTAAACTCTTCAGTCTCGTGTGTGTGCTGTACCCACCATTGTAAACAGCCAGCGACAAATTGCACGAGGTAAACTCCACATCGGGAAAGTTGGCGTACATCTGCGGCGGGGTGTAGTAACATTCACTGTGCGGCGCCACCAGTTGATTCCACTCAAAGTGCCGGCCCACAAACTCGGAATTGGTGCAGGTTACATTGCTATTCCCCGAGGCACTCGTCTGCGCCACAATGAACTTTACATTTGTGCTATTGCTGATGATCAACGCTGGCGCTGTGTCACGGAATATGTTCAGATAGTGGACGTTATCCTTCTCGATGAGCGTGATCATAAAGGGCACAGAGTCCCGTCCGGATTGCAGGCTAAAGCAGCGCCTGGTGAACGGTATGGCCAGGGGTATGGGTATGGAAACATCACGACTGCCCGCCACACTGAAGCACAGAAAGAAGACAAAAGCCGTATCACAGGTATGATTAGCCGCCTGGGCATTCAGATCGTAGAAAACATCCACCGTCACGCCAATGCTGCAGAGGGGAGTATGAGTTAGAGCTGTAAGGATAAACGCTCTCCAATTTCTTACCAATTCTTTGTCCCCTCCACACACACAAGACTGCGATTCCGCTTGGCCATGCTGAACGCATTCACTGCCTCCCGTGTGGAGGTCTCCTTGTGATCCATCGTCAATGGCAGCGCATTCAGTGGGACATCTGTAAAGTTTGTGATGACAAACTTAGAGCGCAGTTTGAACACACGACGCCCATCCTCCAGGCGGTACTCCAGCATCATGCGCAGCACCTCCTCGTTGCGCACCACCACAACATCCACAAAGGAACTCGAGCGTAGCATCAGCGCTCGCTTGGGGCCATTCTCCACTGTCTTGGCCAGCTCCTCCAGGTAGATGGGCGTTGAGGCAATCCAACTGCTGCCAAAGGGCACATCAATGGTGAAGACGCCGCACAATTTTGGCACCATTTCCAGGCAGTTTGCTTTGAGTTGATGTCGCTCGCGGTTGGCCTGACCGATGCTTAGGTCCAAGCCCGTGGCATTGATGAACATGCCCCAGGCAGAAACGTCCAGTCCCAAGGTGCAGGAGAACTCCCGCGTGGCCTGCACGCGGTATTCCACATCGAAGGCATTGGCCAGTGGCACATGCCGACGCACGCGCAGCTCCTCATCATCGTTGAGCGGCCACTTGGGCTTCAGCGTCTTGCCCAGCTTGTGCAGAGAGTTCTCAATTGTCCACAAAGCGGGATCGAAGTAGAAGAACTTGTGCCAGTCCATGGTCTTCAGCATGAGCGTATATTCATCCCGGGAAGTGCTGCACAGTGGAGCTCTGTAATAAATTGGGTTTACAGAAGCTTAAAGTGGAAGATATTTGATAACCTACGGAAACTGAAAGCCCATACGATGTTCTGTGCTGTGTGTGGTGGCCGTTTGCAGCGACAACCTTCCGCCATGTGCCTCGATCGGCGCGCTCTCCCCAGTCGTATCTTCTGTGGCCTGCAGCTCACCGCTCAGCATGTTGCACACCTCAAAGATGGGCCAAATGCAAATCAATATCTTCTGTGGATAAAACTCCGAGTCTGCTGCATCCACGACCACATCCTCGCGCAAGATGCGCACCCAGAGGCTGACAAACTGCTGGTTGGGGTTGTGCGTGGGCACCTTGACCAGCCAAGGCAGATTATTGTTGGTCTTCAGTGGAATGTCGCCAGTGCGTCCCTTGCCGCGACCAGCAGCAAATTTGAGACTGTTTAAAAAAGGGAAAATTGAGTTCTAAATGCGAGCAAAACTAGGGAAATTTCCTACCGCAAATTGATGTCTCCATTCCGCAGCACAGTCTGGTAGAAGGAGGCTCTACCGCTGGCCCGAAGCAGGTGCTCGTGTGGCGTCGTTTGCTCGTCGTAGCTTTTACCCTCGTGGCGGAATTCGGTAATCAACTCAAACGGCACCATGCTGATCACCTCAATCTGTCCCTTAACCAGGATATAGATCTGTGTGGCAGACAGTTTGCCCACGTTGATGGTGATGCAAGACTTGCCCACACGCAAATGGTGGACCCGTTGCTCCTCCTCGAACTTCAGGGCAATGTGCAGCGAACTGCTGGCCTCCATTTGATTGGTTTCTGGATGCTTAACGAAGAAAGTCAGCTCTTGGCCTTGACCACAACTGCGGAAGTGATAGAGCTGCAGTTCGTGTGGTGCCAGGGATATTTGCTCGCTTGTGCCCGTCTGCCCGAAGCTGAGAGCCGCCTGCATGCGATTGACCACCACGCACTTGGGCATGAGCGTGTGACGCAGCTCGCTCTTGCGCAGCACCTCCTGCCAGTGGTGCTTGGAGCTGAGCAGCGTGTGGATCATGTAGGGCGCACAGTTGAAGCGCAGCTTGTCCAGCAGAAAGTTCGCTTTGAGCGAGCGCGGAGAGTGGGCAAACATCGCGTAGCTGGAGAACTTCATGGGCTCCATAATGTCCAGCATGTTGAGAAAGCCATAGTCCAGACACTTGACCCTAGCGCGGAAATCAGTCTCCAAACTAAAGTTGTTCCTGGCATAGACTGCCGAGTGCAACTGCAGATCGCCCACGTGGAGGGTGAGAAAGGTCTGCGGGCAATCTGTGGTGCGCTTCAGCGAGTATTCCTTCAGCAGGGATGGCAGTTGCCCCTTGGGATCCGGCAGATTCAACAGATTCACTTCCATGTCCTGGCAACACAACAGCAGCTGCAGCTTGGGCACTGCCTCTGCCCGGAAGATGGTGTCGATGCGCATGCACCCCACGAGCACCTTTGGATGCAATATGAAATCGTTGTCGGCATCCGTCTTGAAGGACTGATCAATGCGGCCGCTGTCGATCTACAAAATAAATTGAGTAAGCAAATGAATGCCCGTCCACTGCTTAAAGTGCTCACAGAGTGCAAATCTTCATCCTCATCGCCCTCAAAGCAGGTGCCATCCACCGAGATCAACGATTGCAGTATGACCACGCGCCAGATATTTGCACAGATTTGACGTTCCGGCGGGGATAGCTGCTTGGTGACTGTCTCCGACAGCTGAAAGTCGCAGTAGTGCAGAAATGTCTCGTGCGTTTCACTAAAGTATTCCATGCGGCACTTGATGTGTATGGGATTGGAGTCCTGCAAGAGGGAAATCAATTAGAAGACAGCCAAAAGCAGAGAGAAAAGTGAATCCTTACTGGCATGGGAATGGGATAAATGTGAATGCTGGTCATCTGCCGTGGCTGTGGATAGCGCCAGCAAATGATGCCATAATTCTTCTTGATAATCTGCACCTGGTAGGGCATGGGCAGCACAGACTCCGAGTTCAAGTAGACAAACTGAAAGGCGCCAGCTCGGAGGTCGTCCTGGTATAACTCCGCTTTGGTTTTCAGCAAACGTTTGTGGCGCCCAATCGAGTCCAACGATGGATTGCACTTGATGAGGGTGCCGGGTTCAACCTCCACTGGAGTGCCCATGATCGGACGTTGCAGCAGGAAGCTCTGCCACTCCCGCTGGGCATAGCCAAGGATACGCCTGAGACCTTCGTGTGCCTTTTGCAGCTGCAGAATGCTCCAAGCGCTCGCATCGATGTGCAGCAAGTGTAGCTTGAGCGTGGCGTTGATGAGGAGATCGTCCGCCCACGGCTCACTGACCAGATCCACGGACAAACGCATCAGCAGTGGATGCAGAAAGATCTTCTCGCCCGCCTGCATGTAGAAGGAGCCAATCGTGGAGCGTATGACGGCCTTCTGGGGACGCGGATTGAACTTGATGCTGGTGCTAAAGTCCAGCCAGACGGCGCTGCATTTGTACGTTCGTTCCTCGTCGTACAGCTTAAGGCTGATCTGATCGAAGGACAGATTCAAGCGATCCGAATTGTAGCAGTTTCGTTTCATTTGCCGCAGCTGTGGCCCCTGCACCACAGGCCGCTCGCTGCGCACCGCAAAGCAGGGACTCTCCAGGAGCACCGTGTAGATGCGAATGGTATCGCTGGCCAGCTGCTGAATGTTCGGCTCACACAGGCGCAGCACAATGGGTTTGCGCACCTCCACATCCACTTCGGTCTGATGGATGCGATCGCACTGGGAGCGCACAGTGAGCAGCGGTGGGGGAATGCCCGAGCTGCTGAGGGTACCCGGCAGTGTGTCAAACACAGACTCATTGAACTCTCCCGACTCCACCGATGTCTCCGTGGCAGGAGTGGCCACAGTTACGTTCAGATTGAAGATGGATGCCTGCGTAATGGTTGCCTTCAGGCTTTGGGTGCACATGTAGCTGGGCTGCGAGACAGTCAGCAGAATGAGCGGCTTCATCACTGGCAGTTCTGGGTCATCCAGCTCCAAAACATCGTAGATTTTCAGCACGAATATGCCAGCCACAAAGGAGACACTTTGCGGGTAGCTCACGCCACTCGGTTGCAGCTCCTCTTGGGATTTCTGCGAACCCATTAGACGACTTCTCCCTGCGATATGTATTCCGGAATCACTCTGACAGGAGCCCATAAAGATATCGCTGCTGCTGCGGGCATCCACGAAGCTGGAACGACTACGCTTGGCGTGGGACAGCCTCAGGCGACTGCTCTTGGCCGATATGTCCACGGGCATGGACTGCAGCGAAGGCTGCTTGGCATACACCTGATCAAGGACACTGCGCAAGCGCTGAAAGCGCACCAGAATGCAGGATATCAAATTAATTTGATGCGTCGTCAGTGTGGCCACAAAGTCCGTCACGCAATTGTACTCCACGCTCTGGCCGCAGACGAAGAAACGATCGTAGATGATGGCTGGGGCATAGACCATGATGAAGTCAAAGTCCCTGAAGATGTCCATGTGATCCAGCTCGGTGGGGCGTGTCTGGTTGTTCCACTCGAAGGCCGGATTGTGGTGCTCGCTGGCGAGACTCTTTTCCATGTGATACTTTTGGGTCTGCAGCCAGTTGCCCGTGGACAGGGAGACCTTTCGCACGCTTAGCTCGTACTGACGATCCTCGACCAGGGCTCCAGGTGTGCTCAGCATGTTCAGCTCGGCGGCTTTCTGGTAGATGTCCTGCCGCACCAATTGGCGCACCAAAGGATTCTCCAGGCTGGGCGTCAGCTGCACACTCTCAATCTACAAAAAAGGAATGAAGTTGCGGGGAAGTTCTCAAAGATGAGCGCCTAAATCTTACCCTCAGCAGCAGTACACTGCAGCACTTTCGGCCCGTGGCCAATGGCAGATAAATGTAAATTCCCTTGCTGTTCAGATGCACCATGGGCAGATCCTGCACAGTTGTCACGCGACTCTCAGCAGCTGGCCGCTGTTCCGTTGGCTGATTGCTGCCCCTCATTATTTCTATCACTCCACACAGTGGAATGACAAAGTCAGTGATTTGATCCAGATCCAAGACCATCTCAATGGGCTGCACTTCGATGAGCAGCTCAGAGATTGTGTGCTGCTTGTTGCGGTGATTTCTGGCTCCAATCTTTGAGTACAAATCCTGCAGGCTGACGCTGGTAACCACCACACTGATCAGCGGCAAATTGGTGCTGTCCCCGAGCATTTTAATATAGAATTCATCCTTCTTTTGCCACTGTCCCTGCGGCCTGGCCTCGTAGTAGTTGAGTCCCAGATTCTCCACCTTGGTGGTGATTTTCGTAAAGTCCGAATGCTTGTCCATGTTCAGCAGCAGATCCTCAAAGGTTACAACAATCTTGTTCTGCTTGCGTTCTGCAGGGCTTTCCATTTCGAAGCTGATGCGTGGTATGGTCCACTGGCAAAAGAATATCAGCGAGAAATCCACTGCGGAAACTGAAAAAAGGCATCAGATGTAAGACAGGAAATGGTTCTCTTTATTTTTCTTACCTTTCTTCGCTTGCGGCGGCTCAAAGTTTGGATCCAGCTCTAGAAATTCCTTGATCACTGGATAGTTTTGTGAGCTGCCCGTGTAGACCTCCAGTCGGGGTGCCCTACTCGATTTGATATTGCCATCATCTTCGGGACTGAGAGATCTGTGAATCTCGGTTATGATTTTATAATGTTCGTGCAGGAGTTTCAACTGAAATGTCGTGGGATTAGAGCTACTTTTAGAACGATTAACGTATGTTTTAGCTTACCCTTCGAGCGAAAATATTGATGGGCGACATGTCCACGTGCACATTGATTGAATAAGTACCAAAGCCGCGCTCAGGTTCGACAGGTTTGTCCTTGCTCTGCTCCTCCTCGTTTGTCTTTTTGGAATGTTGCTGTTGCTGCTGCTTCTCTTCTGCTAACTTATGGGACATGGCCAGCGTGATGGTTGTCCTCACTGGTTCCAGCACCAATTCTGTGGCGTCTCCTCTGCAGTAGCACACATTCAGATCGTTGAGATCTATCACCCAATTGATGAGATCCGCTTTGGCAGCCACCAGAATGACGCTTCGTATGTTGCCACGCGAAATAAAGTCAAAGTTGCTGGATTTGATCTTCATGCGTGGCAGCCGTATCGATGTGTACTCCACATCAGTCTCCGTCGGGCTCTTGCGCACCATCAAATCGCAGACGTCTACACGGACTTGGGCAATCTCCACGACCACCACCATGGAGCTGAGTCGCTTCACCAGCTGACCAAGATCAAAGCCACTCTTCTGCTCACTCTTACTGTCGGTCAGTAAGCCAGTTATGGGTTCCGTTTGTGTGTGTCGCTCATCCCGCTCCGAGCTGAGGTGCACAGTCTCCTCTGGCACGGAGATCTTGCGGCTATTGTTGCGGCTGATGCGACGCGGCTGCAGGGGCAACGCGGTGGCCGATATTGTGGAATAGTTTGACACAGATTGAGGAAATTGCAGTTCGGACTGGCTGGTGGCAGCCTCCACTTCCATTTCCAGCTCTGAAAATGTAACAAAAAGTGTTATTAGAGAGTAGCTTTAAGTTCAAGCTTCGCTGCCTTACCATTTTCCATGGACTTCTTCTTCTCTTTGTGTTCTGGAAAATTGAGAAACTGCAGCAGATAGATGTCCGTGGTGAGGCGAAAGGGTTCCACCCACAGGCACAAGACAGTGCCCGGCATGCGCTCTTGTTCCACGGCTGCTGCCTCCTGTAACGGCAGCTGTAGCTGCACCTCTATCCACTTGTTGTTGAGGTCCTTGGTGGTGGACAGCACCACATTCCGCATGTTCATCTTCGAGTGGTAGACATCGGTGTTGAGGCTGCGCAGCGACACATTGGCCGAGAGATGCGTGTGATATTTGTGGCAATTGAGCTGCAACTTTGTGGCCAGCGTCTGCAGCTTGATCACATCCGAAGAGGGCGTAGACTGGGCCACAAGCTGGGACAGAGCACACAGCTCTGTGCCGCTGAAGCTCGTTAGAAGGGGAACAATGCGCTTGGCGAGGATCAACTCGCGCTTCGAGAACTCCAGAGTGAGGATCTCCGATTGGATCTCCGCCGTTTCCAACGCTGCATCGTTGGGTCGCCAGAGATGGGGCAGCAGCAGGCGATTGACGTTCAACTGCATACGTGGAATGTTCAGCAGCTTGGCGCGGCCGTTCTCCGGCGTCGTGTTCAGTATCATCAGAGTGAGGTTCTTCACATTGAATCGATAGCAATTGTAGCACGAATTGATGAGCTCCCGCGGCTTGTCCTGCAGCGGGGTAATCAGTTGCACGAGACGATGGGCGTTCACTGGCCCGCACAGCGTGCCCTCCACCAAGGGTAGCTTGAGCTGTAGATACGGCAGCAGGGATTGCTTGACGGTGGTCGCCAGCTGATGCTGATTGGCCGCCGAGGACTCCTCTGGCTGCTGGCGCGGGTACAGCTGAATGGTCATGTTGCGCAGCTCAATCTTGTAGTTGCAGGTGGGCGCGCAGCCAATGAGGTACTCCAAGTCCGCCAGGGTCATGTCTGTGTTCTTGTGCTCCGGCGGGGCAGGGGGCTGTTGCTGTGGCTCCTCGACTGTGGCGGCGACTTTGATCGACTCTGAATGATATCCCGTGTAATCGTAAGGACGCAATAAATCGCTAATTACATTCTTAACCTGCAGAAACGACTGTGAGAAGTGGAAAGTGATGCCAGCAGACAGAAGTCGATACTGAATGCGCAGTCCCATATCCTTCAGCTGGCTCTCGGCCAGCGGATGGCTGTTCGGCCTCGGCGCACGATACTCGACAATGTCGAACGATAGCACGGGGCTGCGGAAGAGCATGTACTCATCGGTGTTCCTGGCCACGTAGTCCTCGTAGTTGTGGCTGCACCAGGTGCGATCCGAGAACATAAAGTTCTCGTCGAAGAGGCTCTTGTCAATGAACGACCGCTCCTTGAGGGCCTGCAAGGGATTTGTCGTGGAATATATAACTTAAAATCTCTCAAATAATTCATCTACTCACCTCGCGGGTGTTGACCAGCATCCGATCGACTGGATCTTCGCTTCTGTATGCGCCCAGTGGCTCCATGCAAATGCTCGAGAGCCCCGCCTTCACGTTCGTCCAATCGTTCTCCTTCAGCAGCGATCGCTCGTAGTAGATGCCGCCCAGGCTGATGCGCAGGATGGGCGTGTAGCGGATCCGCTTTATGCCGCCCATGGCCTGATCGGTGAAGTACTCCGAGTTCTTCAGCTGAAAGTTCAGCTCCTCCGCATAGATGCCCATGTCGAAGGCATGGCCTAAGATCTCCTCGTCCGCACTGGCTGGGGCCTGCGACTCGAAGCTGGGCAAAAGGTTCCACGCCCACCACAGATAGCTCTGGCTCTCGGGCTGTGCACCACCCGCAGGCGTTTCATTGCCCTCCGCAGACTCCTCTGGGTCGTCCAGGTTCATGATTTCCTCCTCCATCTCCGCTGGCTTGAGTTCCAGCAGCATTTTGATCAGACGCATGACCATGGGGAACTGCAGCGAGGATACATTGATGTCCAATGCCTTGGTGAAGACTCCGATCCTCGTCGTGCTCGAGGTGCTGACTGTGTTGACGTTGTACTTGCGCAGGACGCGGCACTCCAGGGTGCAGCGATAGAGGACCGGCTCCTGGCACACCTCAATCCTGCCCGCAGTGTTCCGCTTGTCCAGGCAGATGGTTAGATCGGATATTTGCAGCAGTCTGCGCATAAACACCGACACCGGATGCACATCCACCATCGTGTGCTTCCAGTTCTCTCCGGCGGGGCTGAAGTTCAGGCACTGGACATTCATGGACACCACAATGTCGTCCTCGACATACTTCAGAATGATGTTGTGGCACTGCAGCGTGATGTTGTTGATTATCTTGTTGACCACGACCGAGCTGGAGGCGGGAGCGGCTCCCTTCTGCTGCTGTTCCGCCTCCATGGCGGCCTTTTTCGCCTTGCGCTGCTGCTCCTTTTGGTACGCGGCGCGCCGCTGCCTGCTCACATCGTCGGGCAGCTTGGCCACAAACTCAATTGTGTTTATGATTATCTTGACCGGCTCCGACATTAGCTTTGTCCATGGCACCTGGATGCTCAGCTCGTGAATGTGCCCCGAAACTAGATCCACGGGCAGATTGAGCTCCTCCTCGAGCACCTCCAGGCGCAGGTCGAGGTTCTGGAACGTCACCTCGCCCTCCCACAGCGACACCTGGGCATCTTCGTCACGGAAGTTCTTTACGTACTTGGCCACGTAGCTCAGCAGAATGGGGGTGATGTAGGACTCTAGCTTGAACATGGTTGCTCCTCTCCTTCAGTTTCCACGTCGATTCCCACACGCTGCAGACTCACTCCAGGTGTATCCTGCATTCACTTGGCTGCCGTCGCGCCTTTACTGATGTTTCAGGCACATGCTGTAAATTTTGTGTCGTGTCGTTTCTATGCCAAAATGAAAAACAAATAGTTAAATTTGTTGTAGATTGTTTACGTTTTAGCCCCGGCACACAGTGTTGGCTAACGCGTACGGCGGCAGCAGTGGACACTTACAGCACTGATGTTTTGGCCGGAATCAGCTGTTCCATTGACGTTTGCATTGTTGACGTGCAGCAACAGTTTTAGGTTTTAACAACTTTATCAAAATGCCACAAATTACGGAAACCGGCAAGGAATTTGGTGAGCAAGAATCATTCATTAGCTCACTCTTCAAACTGTTTAATCGAAGATTACTCGCAGATGTGGTCAAGTACTTCCTGCAGCTGCTGGACAAGGACAAGGACATGTCGTATGGAATAGCGGCCATAAGGACGCTGCTAATGATACTAGAGAAGAAACAATGTTCGTAAGGTGGTTGGAGAGTGATTTACTATACTCTAACACACATATCTTTTAGTTGGCACCATCCACATTCTGCACACGACCATGAGGGAGGCGGTGGCGGCCATGCGGAATACGGATTTGTCCATAGCAGCCATCGTATCGGCCGGCGAGCTGTTCTGCCGGTTCATAACGCTCAGTCTGGACGATAAGCATATGGAGGAGTGCCGTCTGATTATGATCAATCGGGGTAAAATCTTTCTGGACAAGCTGGACAACTCCCGACAGGTCGATTCTGCTGCTGCACACAAAAAGATTCAAATTGTAATCGATTAATGCACTTTCAGGTGATTGCGAAGCAGGCGCAACGTTTTATTAGCGACGGCTGTCGCATATTGACACACTCCAGGTCCCGTGTTGTCCTCAAGGCTCTGATTACAGCCTCGCAGAACAAAAAGTCCTTCCACGTGTTTGTAACGCAGGGCGGCACAGGCAATTCCGGGTGGGTACCACTATTCAGGCGAAGGCTATCATAAATTAAAATTTTTCTTTATTAGCGAGGAGATGATCCGCGACTTGAATGCGGCTGGCATCGACTGCACGTTAATACTGGACTCGGCCACGGGCTATGTCATGGAATCCGTTGACTTTGTGATGGTGGGAGCCGAGGCAGTGGTTGAGAGTGGCGGCATTATAAACCGCATTGGCAGCTACACAATGGGTCTGTGTGCTCGCGAGATGAAAAAGCCCTTCTACGTGCTCGCGGAGAGCTTTAAATTTACGCGACTTTATCCATTGAATCAGCGCGATTTGCCCAATGAGTACAAGGTGAGTGAGAATGCAATCATTGACAGCAAAAATCTCAATCTCAAATCGTTGATTCGTTTTGCAGTACTCGCGCAAGCATCTTAGCGATGTGTCCAAGGTGCACCCCCTGGTGGACTACACACCGCCGGTGTACATAACGCTGCTCTTCACGGATCTAGGCATACTGACGCCCTCCGCAGTGAGCGATGAGTTGATCAAATTGTACATGTAAATTAAACAATAAATGATAGTAGTATAGTATATACTATAGTACACACAAAAACGGATAAATAAGAGAGGAGGTTACACATTTAGCTACAGCTGAGGATGTACATACATTATATACATATACATGCATACTTATACATAATGGTACATGTACTGAGAATAAAGCTAATTAATTAAGCCCAGTTACTTCTTAAATTTATATGTTTTATGCGCGTCAGAGTGGCATTTCGTGCGGATAATTGGCATCGACATCGACATCTTCTTCGGCCTCCCAGTCGGAGCCCCAGGGGTCATGCATGTACAGGCTGTAGTGGGAAGGTTCGCTGTTGTTGCCATCCTCATTGGAGTACTCGCTGTTGTACTCGAGATCGTCGGAATAGCTGTCGCTGCCACTGTCCTCGCCCAAGTCGTGCTCATCATGTGCTCCCAGCTGGTCGTCGAAAACATCATCAGCATCATCCAAATCGCTTGCATTCTACACAAGATTACACCTTTAAATATCGTTACCTTTGAATCTGTTTGATTCTACTCACAAATTGTCCCGACTGTATGTTGATTTCAATCTGCAAGCGTATGTCCATAACCAGAAATGCGGTGGTGACCAGAATCGGTATGGTCAGGCGACTTTTCCACGCCAATTCGGTGAGAAATAGGAAGATGTTGCCGAAAGTAGAGTCCATTGTGGCGCCACTAGTGTTCTACCACTTCAGTCTCCTCTTCGGGCTGCTGCAGAGCGTCGTGTTCCACTATGCGCACGGTTTCGCCCACTGTCAGGGCTTGGACTGGAAGCAAGTGACGTTGCAGCCGACCGCTGTCGATCGGTGTGTCGAGCTCAAGCAGCTGCTCAAATATTGTGACTGGTACGCCGTTGGCCGACAGGAGTGAACGCATGCAATCCTGCCGCTTGTCCTGCAAATTTTGCAACAATTTGCTGCCCTTTTGCACCTTGGCCAACTTCCGCTCTGAAAATGAAGCTTGCTTTAGCGATGCGATTGATTATTCTCTCCATTGGATAGTCTCACCTAATTGTTCCAAATATATGCTAGAATCAGGCAATGGATCGTGGAAGTTCCTATCATTGCTTTTCTTAGTAGATTCAAAGTCTTTTTCGTTGCCTTCCTGGTCCTGGTCCTGGGATGTGAAATTATCCTCAAAACTGTCGCAGTCGCTCGAGAATTCTTTGTTTTCTTGCTCAGTTTTTGTATCTATCAATTGCCATGGATCGGCACTGCCCGTTGACATGTTTAACAAACCTACTGAGCTAATTTAACTCTCGAAATGCATTTATGTCTCTTTGGGAGCAAGTTTTGTTGTGAAAAAAATATAAATTATTGCAGTTAGAGCGAGATGGAGAGAGTCATGCAGAAAAGAGCTGCCACCTCGCATATGTTAGCTTTCTGGCAACCTTTTTTAGTATTACCGTTTCTGCAAGCAGAAAATTTAATCACTCCAGCGAAATTGGATGGTCGCATGACGATGAGTCCGCATTGACCAGATACTTCAGTTTATGTTGAACATTAGAAAAAAAAAGTTGCTGAAATTTTGGAACTCAAAAAACAGATAAAAAGAGACAAAAAGAGATATAAATATATATTTATTCTAAAAAAAAACGTTATATTGATATTTTTATATACCTTTGACAACCCTAAGCCTAATTTAGTACTACCATTCCAGCATTCGGAAAAATTCCAGAAAAATACTGAAAAGCAATAACAATTAAAATTTAATCAGTCCAGAAATTTAACAACAAACAAACAACTTACTGCTACTGCTTACTAATGGACGTGTCTGCCCTCTCGGAAGCAAATTTTAGTCCCGCGGACTGGATAAATGCCAACTACAAGAAGTACATAGAGGAGAATGGTGGCACAGACGGCGATGCGACGTCTTTTATCCAAAGCTACGTGGCCAAGCTGCAGCTGTATGTGCAGCAGGTGAACTACGCCGTGGAGGAATCCAGCCGGCAGGTGGTATCAAGCATGCCGCGCATAGCCAAGGAGTCCGCCACGTTGCACAGCGACGTGAGCCAGCTGCAGGAGAAGATGAGTGCCATGCGGCAGGAGGTGGCTGCCGTGCAGAGTGAGACGGGCGAATGCATGGCCACCCTGGAGCGGCTGAACACGCTGCAAACGAAGCTGCAGGCAGCCAAGGAGTCGCTACAGGAGTCGGATGGCTGGGGCAACCTATTGGCAGAGCTGGAAGACGGATTCGAGCGTAACGATTTGAAGGTGCTTGCAATAATACTGATCTGAGATTTGATTTAACTAAAAATTTACATTTTCAGGGTGCTTGCGAGAAGCTGATAGCGCTGCAAAAGTCCCTGCTCGCCCAGGAACAACTGCCGGGCCATGCGGAGCGTCTCACTCAGGTCGAGGACTTCAAGAACCGCCTGGAAGCGCTGGCCTCGCCCAGCGTTGTTCAGTGCTTTGCGGAATCCAATTTGGAGCAGGCCCAGCACTATGTGCAGATCTTCACGAGCATTCAGCGTCTGCCGCAGTTGCAGCAATACTATCGGGCTGTCCAAAAGAATCTCTGGCAGCAGCAGTGGAAGCAGACGCTGGAGCTGCAGGGCACAGAAACGCAGCCGCAGCAGCAGCAACAATTTCTCACGCTCTACTACGATCAGCTGCTCGAGCACTGCCAGCGACAGGTCAAGTGGTGCTCAAATCTGTTCAGTGAAGAATCGACGCAGCCCTTCCTGGTCATCGCCGAGCTGTTGCCCGCCCTCCAGCCCACGCGGGATGCCCACATTCTGCAGCTGCTGAAGACATCCAACGAGCGATTGGAACTTCTGGGTCTGTTCTCGCAGGTGAACCACAGTTTTGTGCTGCATTTGAACTCGCTGCTGGAGCAGTCGCACATCACACTCTCCGATGAGCTGCACCGGCAGCTGGGCGAGGCGGTGTTCGAATACTTTCACAAGTTCATACAGCAATATCCACGCTTGGAGGAGACGCAGCTGTCTACCCAGGTGGATCGTCTGCTGTCGACTCAGGCGACGCCCAGCGATGCGGTGCGTCATCTGGAGGAGAGCACCCGCAAGCTATACGAGTGGCTGAAAGAGGCCTGCGAACGCTGCTCTGCCATTACCAGCGATCTGGCTCTGTGCAAGCTGATAACCCTGCTGAATGGCATCTTCAAGCGTCAGCTGGAGAACTTCTGCCGCATCCAGCGGCAGCTTGGCCTCAGCCTCGGCTCCAGCAGCTACGCAGCGCAGAGTGAAAACTGGTCCCTGCTGCAGTACACGATGTCCCAGTTGCAGTGCCTCGCGGACTTCCAAGTGCAGCTGCATCAGTTCGAACAGGAATTGCTCACGCGAATGACCACGCTGGCGACCAAGCTGGCCAAGCAGTCCACTCGGGGAAACATTACAATATTCCAGACCTGTGACCATGCAGCACGCACCCAACTACTGAATTGCATTGCTGACTATCAGCAGAAGAAGGCGGAGGCCACCGACAGTCTGGGCATATTTCCGCAGATCTATGCCGCTTTGAAGTTTCAATTCACCGAAACTCACGACATAACTCTGAACATACTGCTGCAGCCCATTGAGACGCACCTGGCGCACATTCGTCCAGCGGCAGAGGCTCATCCCTCGACGGGCATCGACATGCCATCCTTCAGTTTTGCACCCCAGGAAAGTATCACGCAGATCGGACAATATCTGCTAACCCTTCCGCAGCATCTAGAGCCATTGTTGCTCGCTCCCTCGGCGCTTCTGAAGCAGGCCTTGGAGGTGTGCAACGTCAAGTACACACAGGCCATACCCTGTGCCGATGTCTTGCTCTCGCTGGTGGTGGAACAGTGCTGCATTTTGTATCAGGCGCAGATACTGCAAATCAAGTCGCTGCCAGCCGCGTCCGCCAAGCAGCTCAGTGTGGACATTGAGTATCTCTCGAATGTGCTCGAGGAACTGGGACTGTCCATAAACCTGCAATTGTCACAGATCCTCACCTTGCTGAAGGCCGCACCAGATCAGTACTTGACCCTAAGCAGCGGCTGTGAGCCACGTCTGGTGACGGCCATACGACAAATGCGAAATATTATATCCACACAGTAGATGGCCAGCTGAGCGCTGAAATGTATTTATGTATATAATTAATAGTGTGACAACAATTTAACGCATTAACAATTAAGAGTACTGCTAGTATAAATATTTAATCAAGTGTACAGCTTCTAGTATTGCACGGCACTTCGCTTGGCATGGCCAGAGTCGGTAAATTGCTCAGCGGTTAAATGAATTACTTCAAATACATGCGGCGAGTGCATTTGAAATGGAATACCACACACACCACCTACAGGACTCGCTGTATTGTTATTGTACTTCTAACAATTTTCCTCCTAACCATGGCACTGCGCTGGTCAATGAAATCTTTACCTGAGCACACAGTACACAAAATGGATGTGCCTGCAATGCGTCAGAAAGTCAAAGCGATGATGCTGCATGCCTGGAGCAACTACCATCGATACGCTTGGGGATCGAATGAACTTTGTCCCATAACGAGGCGCGGCTGCCGTGGCAGCACGTTCAGCACCCACAGCTTTGGCGCCACTATTATCGAAGCTTTGGATACCCTGCACATAATGGGCTTGAAGAAGGAGTATCAGCATGGTCGTGATTGGATCGAGGCACACTTTGCATTGGACAATGTAAGCGCTGCGCTTCCTGTCTTCGAGCTAACTTCACGGCTGCTGGGCTCCATGCTATCGTTATACTCATTAACCGGAGACATTTTGTACAGGAACAAGGCGCTGCAGATTGCCGACAAGATTATGCCAGCTTTCGATACACCCACGGGGATACCCAAGTCCATAATAAACCTTAGATCAGGACACGCACAATCAAGTAATGACATTTCAAAGTTTGGTGCACTGCACTTGGAGTTATCGTATCTGAGCGACATCACTGGCAACCCAGTCTACAGAGAGCGAGTGCAGCGAATCCGCAAGGTGTTGGGGAACATGACAAAGCCGAATGGATTGTACCCAAATCGGATGAACATAAAGACGGGCAAATGGATAGGCGGCGACTCTTCCATAAATAGATTTCACGACTATTTGCTCAAGTCGTGGCTGCAGTCGGGAAATATGGATACAGAATCTAAGCAGCTGTACACTGATGCCATTCTGGACATTGTGCAGAATTTGCTTACTGTAAGTCCCCAAGGGGATACATACATATCGGACTATGCAAACGGCAGTCAAAAAAAACGAATGGATCAAGCGGCATGTTTCTCCGGTGCATTCTTTGCATTTGGAGCAGCCTATGACCAGATGAAGCACTGGGAAAAGTACACAGATATCGGCACTAGCATTACAGAAACGTGTCACAGGAGCTACGAACAAACACCCACGAAACTGGCGCCGGAAGTGCTTGTCTTTCCAAACGGGAAAGCAGCTCCACATCAGAGGAATCGCTATATGCTCTCTGGAGATGTCGTTGAGAGCTATTTGGCCATGTGGCGCCTGACACGTGACAAGAGGTATCGCAGTTTAGGCTGCAAGTTGGTGCAGGCAATCGAAAAATATTGCCGCAAGCCACACGGATACAGCGGCATAAGGAACGTGCACGAGATGCCACCGGAACCGGTCGATTCGCAGCCAAGTTTGTTCTTGGCAAAGACACTCAAGTACTTGTTTCTGTTGTTCTCCGAGGATGATGTGATTTCGTTATACGAATGGGTTCTCAATAGCGGCGGACATGCCCTGCCAATCAAGGGCGAGAATGAATTTTATCGCGAGCTCGTTTATGATCGATCCTAAAATCTGCTTCGATGCAACTACATAAGTTTCACAAGAAGTTTTATGTTTATTTTCAACACCTATAAAGTGAATGCAAGTACAATTCTTGCTTAAAATACATCAATGTAAATGCACACAAACACCTATATAAAAGTCTTATAAAACAATAGATACATTATGTATACATATATATATTATGTATATGCAAGACAAAGATGAAACAATATTTAATATCTGAGCACACACACCTAAGCATAAGCACCACGCCTGTGAGTAATTCCTTGGACCCTCTGAAGTCTCTCTAATCCATTCTCCATTTCCATTTCGCTTAAAGCTGACTGTTGGCCAGATGATTGTCGATGACCACCTGAATGATCCTCATGCAATGCCGCTGCCTGGCCACCGTGTTGTCGATCAGTTGCTCGATAAACTGACTGGCCGGTATGGTGGTGTTTGGTGGGATATCCTGGGTGCAGCTGATGTACTTGTTGAAGATTTCCGTGTTCAACGAGGTGGCCAAGTATGTGTCGCCCTCGTCCTGCTGCTGCAGCTTGTTGAGCACCTGGGCGGCGGCCAATATTTGTTCCTTTGTCTTTTGATATGCTTGTAGTTCCTGCAGGCTGGCATAATCCGCGTTGCTCATTTGAACAGATCTCTCGCCATCTATATCCTTGATTACGCTCTTTGTCAGCTGCTGTATGTGATACTTTCGCTCGGACACAAAATTTCCCAGCAAGTAGCCTGCCGACAAGAGGACTCGTTAGTGAAAGTATTGGACCCTGACTGCCGTCTCTGACTTACCTGTTATCAGCATGAAGAAGGCAATTGTCAGCACCAGAGAGGCGCATGTTCGCTTTGAGACATATTCGCGGTATTCTCGGGAACTGTTTGCCCGCACAGCCGTCTCATAGCTGAGTACTTGATGCATTTTGTCAGAGTCCTTTTTGTTGCTTACAGAAGAGCACTACAGTGGGGGTTTGCTCATAAGCGGTAGTAGCATGACTTCATCGTATCCGTATCGTTCCACCTTTAATGGTAGTCAATGAACCCTCCCAACAGTTGTGGGAATGAGTTGTGTGCCGTGGGTTGTGGGTGGTAACCAGGAACACAAAGGAATGGGGCAAAGCAAGAGTGCACTTTACTCTCTTAAATGTTGCCAATCCTTAAATACAACTTAACTTTCACTTAGTCCTCACTGACGCCAGGGGTATTCTGTTTATTATTAAATGTTGCTTGAGTGCATTCACATAGCAATTAACTACGGCAGCAATTGATGTGTGGTTCACTTCATATATGTAGGAGTCCTGCCATTAAGGGGCGTGTGAGTTATGGGACTATGCCCAACCGCAACAGTTTTTAATTCTATTATGAAATGGTCGTTTTGTTTTTATTGCTTTATCCGAGTTGTCCTTGCACCCGGCGCGGTCTGCGGTCTGCTTGCCTGGACGTCGAGTTATGCACGAGCTTGGCACTTTGCCTGCCATCGGCTTTATTAGCTCTCGCAGCTCTGGTGAGTTTCCTACCCAAAGCTTTCGCCTGCTTTCGTGTTGAATAGGGACTCGCGTTGAGAGCGGGTTGTGTTGTGTTCGGTTGTGTTGGGTTGTGGTCAAGTGCAAGTAAGTAAATTTAAAAACTTGCACACTACCAACAAGTACTTAATAAGTTTGCAGCCATTTTTCGCTTTGCGCTTTTCGCTTCCTCACAAGTCATATCGAGTTGCAAACAGTTGACGCACTGCCGCACGGGTCCCCTTTTGATTGTCTCTCTTTTAGCTAGCGACTACTTCAAGGATATTGCATGCCATTCGATTAGAACTGCCTCTTGGCAGATATCGTGTTGCACTTCCACTTTGATGTTCGCTTCATTGAGGTGTTTAAGTCTGGGGGGGATGTGTGGATGTAAACAAAAGAAATGCGAGTACAAACCAAAGTACCTGCCATTAATTTATTAACGCTGATTAGATTTTGGGCTCGTTTATTTGCATCGATAATGAAGTGGAAACGGATTGGTGCTATATAAAACTCAGACCACCTGGGGAGCTGTGCCAGTCCACAGAAATGGCTTTATTCGCACTCTTATTGGCAGCTCTAGTGGCCTCGGCACTGGCCCATGACGCTGTGCATCCAAAGGATCTGCCGTTGGAACAGCGTAATATTGAGGGTCGCATTACCAATGGCTATGAGGCAACTGAGGGAAAGGTACCCTATATAGTGGGCATCAGCTTCAACAGCAACGGAAGGTGGTGGTGGTGCGGTGGCTCGATCATTGGCAACACTTGGGTACTGACAGCTGCTCACTGCACCAGCGAGTAAGTTCTTCCTTAAGACAATATCGAGCAGCCATTCATGAGTTTATTTAATACCCAAAACAGTGCCGATGAGGCTTCCCTCTACTATGGAGCCACCAATTACGAGCAGGCTGCCTTCAGGCACACTGTCAGCAGCGCCGCTTTCATCAGATATCCCGACTATCGTGGGCTCGATCATGACATATCCCTGATCAGAACACCTCATGTGGATTTCTATAACCTGGTGAACAAGGTGGAGCTTCCAAGCCTGAATGAGCGCTACAATTCATTCGACAGCTACCTGGCCCTGGCCTCTGGCTGGGGTGCCATCTATGATGGCAGCAATGTGGTGGAGGATCTACGCTGCGTGGACGTGGAAGTCATCCCCCTATCGCAGTGCCAGGCTTACTACGGCACCGAAACTGCCTCCGAGAATGTCATTTGTGTGGACACTCCCGATGGAAAGTCAACCTGCCAGGGCGATTCCGGCGGCCCTCTGGTCACTCATGACGGTGCTAAGCTGATCGGCGTGACTTCCTTCGTTTCCATTTATGGCTGCCAGTCGGGTGCTCCAGCTGGTTTCACTCGTGTCACCCAATACCTAGAGTGGATCAAGGAGGAAACGGGAATATTTTATTAAAAGTCTACGATGTTTGTTTACAAATAAAAAATGTTAATGAGTATCAGAGAAATGATTTTTAAATTATATTTTTAAGAGATTAACAAAAAACATTGAAATAATAAGTTTTATATTAAATTACATTACATAAATAATTGAACAAAATAAATTCACTTTAAACTTAAAAAACTTAAATTGTCTTGAAAGGACCACATGTTTAATTACGAACTAGTTCTAGCTAAGTTTACGAGGATACAACAATTCATATTGTCAATTTATATTTTAAATTTAAATTAAACCAGTAATATTTAGTAATAATATGAATCGAATAACAAAACCCGAAATTTGTTTTTATTTTTTAAGTTTTATAATAAAAAAAATAGAATCCTAAAACTTATTATCTATCCTATCCTATTATCTCTAAAACTAGAAAAGGTATTATGTTCATATGTTCACATTTATAATAGGCCAAACGATTTATGATTATAATACTCGGATTCAGCGATACTAAAAATTATTCCAGCGTGATTCCGGAGTCCCTCAGGTCACTAAATATTGACAATCTTTAAATAAATGACACTTTTGCCAACTACTTACAAGTACAACACACCTACGATAGCCGAGTGTTGGCCATAATTTCACCGAACGTTCCACTCGAAGACTTCTAATCAGCAGACACAACATTCATTCAAAATAAACTTGAGCCTGATTTATTGCCAGTGAATCCTAAATTGAAGTAAAAGTAGCACTTGTCGATGTGTAGAGGAACCAGATAAGGCTGCCCCGAAAGTATAAAAGCGTAGGCAAGTGTTAGGAAAGGTATGAGTTTCAGAGCTTAGTCAAGATGAAACTGTTCGTATTCCTGGCATTGGCTGTGGCCGCAGCTAGCGCTGTCCCCACTCCCCAGCAGAAGCACACCCCTGTCCCTGTCAAGGACATTGAGGGCCGTATCACCAACGGCTACAATGCCTACGAGGGCAAGGTCCCCTACATCGTTGGTCTGCTCTTCAGCGGCAACGGCAACTGGTGGTGCGGTGGCTCCATCATTGGCAACTCCTGGGTCCTGACCGCTGCTCACTGCACGAACGGAGCCGAGTCCGTGACCATCAACTACGGTGCCAGCTTCCGCACCCAGCCCCAGTACACCCACTGGGTGCACCGCAACGACATCATCCAGCACCACCACTACAACAGTGGCAACCTGCACAACGACATCTCTCTGATCCGTACCCCCCATGTCGATTTCTGGCACTTGGTCAACAAGGTTGAGCTGCCCAGCTTCAACGATCGTTACAACAGCTACGCCGGACAGTGGGCTGTTGCCTCCGGATGGGGCGGCACCTACGACGGCAGCCCACTCCCCGACTGGCTCCAGTGCGTCGATGTCCAGATCATGGACCAGGGCGAGTGCAGCCGCACTTGGTCTCTCCACGACAACATGATCTGCATCAACACCAACGGCGGAAAGTCCACCTGCGGAGGAGACTCCGGCGGCCCCCTGGTTACCCATGACGGCAACCGCCTGGTGGGAGTTACTTCCTTCGGTTCGGCTGCTGGTTGCCAGTCTGGTGCCCCAGCTGTCTTCAGCCGTGTCACCGGCTACTTGGACTGGATCCGCGACAACACCGGCATCTCCTACTAAGAGGAAACTCATCCTTATTCCTAAATTTTCATTGGGTTACTTCAATAAACGATTTTACAGCAAAAACAACTGTTGAACTGTCATACAACGAATCTCAGTAGAACAGATTTAAAGGCAAAGATAAAGAGAGGGAGAGAGAGAAAGAGAGGTGGCGCACTCTATTGGGGTAGATGCCAGACAGCCATAAAGCAACTATATAAGGAGGGCTCGTCGGAAAAAATTAGGCAAACGTGCGAGTGAAAGGGCTCTCGCTGTAAGTGTGAGGGCAANGCTGCGGGACAGGGTGGGTTTAGCCACTGGAAATTAATTTCTCCATTGTGGCTTCTCCCAATTTGGTGATCTGATAGATATGGCCATACCCTACAGAATGGCGTTTTTAATTTTCTCTTATCTTCAAAATTGTAGATTTGGGAGGTTTTCGCCCTTTTGCGGGGGCGGAAGGTTGCGTGGCTCATTTTTTAAATACACTTGTAACAGTGTGAGCATACAGAAGTCTGGATGCAAAATTTTGTGGCTCTAGCTTTTATGGTCTCACAGATCCAGGCGCTCAACAAGACGGACGGACGGACGGACAGACGGACGGACAGATAGACATGGCTCAATCGACTCGGCTATTGATCCTGATCAAGAATATATAGACTTTATGGGGTCGGAAACGTTTCCTTCTGTGTGTTACATAATTTGTGCACAAATACAATATACCCTATTTACTCTTCGAGTACCGGGTATAAAAAATATAAAACCGGAAATTCTGTTATGGCGTTGAATTATATTTATCTAAATTTTTCACAGACTTTTTATTTTCCACCGACTGCCCCTTTGGAATTAAACTGCAATGACAGTCTGCAGGAAAATTCCATCATGCTAATTTCACCCTTTTTAAATATATATTTCAAACATTTCTTGTTCGCAATCGTTCAGATATTAGGTGAAACCTTCTGGAGCCTTATAATAAAACAGTCAACCGGAAGTCTCATAATCGAACGTCGAAGATTTCGTCTATGTATCAGAGATAGGGACGCGTGCCTGTTGGTGAATGGTAAATAAATTATTTGCATTAATTTTGTTAGCTTTATCGAGGACGACCCACGTCAGTAGGCCGCGGGTGTGCCATATTTTTCTTCAAAGAGTCTACTTGAGACGCCTTATCAGCAGGGCAAGACATTCATGCAAGAAACGGTTGCAAAATTTATGGCTAGTGTATGTTACATTTAATTGAGAGGAACACTTGTGGCTGTGTGCACAAACAGATAAAGAGGTTTCGTTAGTATAAAAGGTTCGCCAAATTTGAGGAAAGGTATGAGTTTCAGAGCTTAGTCAAGATGAAACTGTTCGTATTCCTGGCATTGGCTGTGGCCGCAGCTAGCGCTGTCCCCACTCCCCAGCAGAAGCACACCCCTGTCCCTGTCAAGGACATTGAGGGCCGTATCACCAACGGCTACAATGCCTACGAGGGCAAGGTCCCCTACATCGTTGGTCTGCTCTTCAGCGGCAACGGCAACTGGTGGTGCGGTGGCTCCATCATTGGCAACTCCTGGGTCCTGACCGCTGCTCACTGCACGAACGGAGCCGAGTCCGTGACCATCAACTACGGTGCCAGCTTCCGCACCCAGCCCCAGTACACCCACTGGGTGCACCGCAACGACATCATCCAGCACCACCACTACAACAGTGGCAACCTGCACAACGACATCTCTCTGATCCGTACCCCCCATGTCGATTTCTGGCACTTGGTCAACAAGGTTGAGCTGCCCAGCTTCAACGATCGTTACAACAGCTACGCCGGACAGTGGGCTGTTGCCTCCGGATGGGGCGGCACCTACGACGGCAGCCCACTCCCCGACTGGCTCCAGTGCGTCGATGTCCAGATCATGGACCAGGGCGAGTGCAGCCGCACTTGGTCTCTCCACGACAACATGATCTGCATCAACACCAACGGCGGAAAGTCCACCTGCGGAGGAGACTCCGGCGGCCCCCTGGTTACCCATGACGGCAACCGCCTGGTGGGAGTTACTTCCTTCGGTTCGGCTGCTGGTTGCCAGTCTGGTGCCCCAGCTGTCTTCAGCCGTGTCACCGGCTACTTGGACTGGATCCGCGACAACACCGGCATCTCCTACTAAGAGGAAACTCATCCTTATTCCTAAATTTTCATTGGGTTACTTCAATAAACGATTTTACAGCAAAAACAACTGTTGAACTGTCATACAACGAATCTCAGTAGAACAGATTTAAAGGCAAAGATAAAGAGAGGGAGAGAGAGAAAGAGAGGTGGCGCACTCTATTGGGGTAGATGCCAGACAGCCATAAAGCAACTATATAAGGAGGGCTCGTCGGAAAAAATTAGGCAAACGTGCGAGTGAAAGGGCTCTCGCTGTAAGTGTGAGGGCAACGACAATGGAGTGTGCTGATTAATCATAATCAGGCAATGTGAAAAAAGCATAGTAATTGTTTCATAAATTAATTTTTAATAGTTTGCTACATGATAGTAGTCTGTGTTTAAAAAAAAAAACAGCCCCTTCACTCGCACTTTTCACTCTCACGAATTTCTTAGTTTTGCCGACGAGACCTCCTTATAGTTTCTTCATGATTTCTTCATGATGCCAGACAGCCAACTGCTACTGATACTGTTTGAGAGAGAGTGAGAAAGAGAGAGTTCGCGAGCCAGGAGAGTCGACTAACGGCAATTGATTTCTTCATTCTGGCAATAACAAGACATAGTTGGAAGATTGTAGATTAGATAATTCTTTATGATTCTTCTATTTTGGATGGCTTATCGACTAGTTTATTTCTACTGGCTAGGAACATTCATTCTCTTTCCTTCATTTTTTTAAATATGTAAAATGTACATTTTACTTCTGTACGTTTGAACATATTATGTACCTTTGTATGAATTTCATAGATGCCTTTCCTTACCGGGTACATCCACCGGTGGGACAAATTTGCGGCCTGAGAGAGTGAAATTGGCAGCGGAGAAAATTGAACTCTAAAGCTGGAGAAAGCGACTGTAAGACGACCATTACGTGTGTATACATACATATGTACAATTGTAGTGTGAGAGTCACTGTTGAGTGGCGCAGCTGTTAAAGTGCGGTGGTGAGATTGGAAACCATACTAAGCTAACGGGAGTCCGAGCGTCACTTTATTCCACTTTACAAGCTACGGCCGCTCGAGAGCCTTATGGATCGTGAGAGCGAGCGCGAGCACAATCTCACAGCGCTGCCGGAGAGCGTTAACAGCATTAAACACGGCTCTTGTACAGGCTGTTGCGTGCAGCGGAGACAGGCTGTTACGCTGGGCTGTTAACAGTGGCCGCCCCCCTACCGCTGCTAGTCTGAACCAATTTCGAAGAACTTATGACCTAAGACGATTTCTTTTTGTATAATACTATTGCACCAACAACTGCCCAGCGACAACAAGGGAAAGCTTAGATCACGCGCATCTCATATAAAGGGCAGCCAACCTTCCTCCCAAACGACAGGGACGCTACCGCATGATGGGTGAAGCGCTCAGCCGATGCGAATACATACAACTGTAATAATTGAAAATATTCTTCTTTTCCAAATCCATGGTAGAAATTTGTATTCAAAAAGTGTTTTCAATGTAGTGAAAAATTAAAAGTTTTGGGGGTGCTGTGAGCCTCAAAAAAAAGTGACCGAAGTCACCCTGCCACATTCTACGCAATCATAATCCCAGCATATCTCTACCAATCCTATCAAAGGAATAATAATTATATCTACATAACGGAAGAAACAATGGCATGTTTACAAACTTTTCCTTCAACGAGATCGTTCCAATGGTAGCCATATACCATAATTATCTATACATCCCCTATGTCATCTATTTATAAATGTGTATAATAAAACAGATTTCCAGATATCTTACAGACGAAGGGATTTCAATATCAGAATATATGATCATAGAGAGGCTTACGTTACACGCCGTACAATGGCCGAGTGAGTGCTAGCCATAATTTCAATAAAATATCCACTTAAAGAATCCTTATCAGCCGCACAAGACTTTCATGAATGAAATCTTTTGCAAAATTTATTGCCACTGAATGCTACTTTCCAGTAAGCTCTTGTCGATGTGTAGAAGAGCCAGATAAGGCGACTGCTTGACGGTATAAAAGCGTCGCAAAGAGTAGGAAAGGTATGAGTTTCAGAGCTTAGTCAAGATGAAACTGTTCGTATTCCTGGCATTGGCTGTGGCCGCAGCTAGCGCTGTCCCCACTCCCCAGCAGAAGCACACCCCTGTCCCTGTCAAGGACATTGAGGGCCGTATCACCAACGGCTACAATGCCTACGAGGGCAAGGTCCCCTACATCGTTGGTCTGCTCTTCAGCGGCAACGGCAACTGGTGGTGCGGTGGCTCCATCATTGGCAACTCCTGGGTCCTGACCGCTGCTCACTGCACGAACGGAGCCGAGTCCGTGACCATCAACTACGGTGCCAGCTTCCGCACCCAGCCCCAGTACACCCACTGGGTGCACCGCAACGACATCATCCAGCACCACCACTACAACAGTGGC
>NW_022995747.1:5310366-5314837 GCF_900245975.1 Drosophila guanche | reverse complement strand
CCTCAAAAAAAAGTGACCGAAGTCACCCTGCCACATTCTACGCAATCATAGTACCAGAAAATCTCTACCCATCTTATCAAAGGAATAATAATTCTATCTACATAACGGAAGAAACAGTGGCATGTTTACAAACTTTTCCTTCAACGAGATCGTTCCAATGGTAGCCATATACCATAATTATCTATACATCCCCTATGTCATCTATTTATAAATGTGTATAATAAAACAGATTACCAGATATCTTACGGACGAAGGGATTTAAATATCAGAATATATGATCATAGAGAGGCTTACGTTACACGCCGTACAATGGCCGAGTGAGTGCTAGCCATAATTTCAATAAAATATCCACTTAAAGAATCCTTATCAGCCGCACAAGACTTTCATGAATGAAATCTTTTGCAAAATTTATTGCCACTGAATGCTACTTTCCAGTAAGCTCTTGTCGATGTGTAGAAGAGCCAGATAAGGCGACTGCTCGACGGTATAAAAGCGTCGCAAAGAGTAGGAAAGGTATGAGTTTCAGAGCTTAGTCAAGATGAAACTGTTCGTATTCCTGGCATTGGCTGTGGCCGCAGCTAGCGCTGTCCCCACTCCCCAGCAGAAGCACACCCCTGTCCCTGTCAAGGACATTGAGGGCCGTATCACCAACGGCTACAATGCCTACGAGGGCAAGGTCCCCTACATCGTTGGTCTGCTCTTCAGCGGCAACGGCAACTGGTGGTGCGGTGGCTCCATCATTGGCAACTCCTGGGTCCTGACCGCTGCTCACTGCACGAACGGAGCCGAGTCCGTGACCATCAACTACGGTGCCAGCTTCCGCACCCAGCCCCAGTACACCCACTGGGTGCACCGCAACGACATCATCCAGCACCACCACTACAACAGTGGCAACCTGCACAACGACATCTCTCTGATCCGTACCCCCCATGTCGATTTCTGGCACTTGGTCAACAAGGTTGAGCTGCCCAGCTTCAACGATCGTTACAACAGCTACGCCGGACAGTGGGCTGTTGCCTCCGGATGGGGCGGCACCTACGACGGCAGCCCACTCCCCGACTGGCTCCAGTGCGTCGATGTCCAGATCATGGACCAGGGCGAGTGCAGCCGCACTTGGTCTCTCCACGACAACATGATCTGCATCAACACCAACGGCGGAAAGTCCACCTGCGGAGGAGACTCCGGCGGCCCCCTGGTTACCCATGACGGCAACCGCCTGGTGGGTGTGACTTCCTTTGTGTCTTCTGCTGGTTGCCAGTCTGGAGCCCCAGCTGTCTTCAGCCGAGTCACCGGCTACTTGGACTGGATCCGCGACAACACCGGCATCTCCTACTAAGAGGAAACTCATCCTTATTCCTACATTTTCATTGGGTTACTTCAATAAACGATTTTACAGATAAAAATATGATCACTTTTTGAATATTGGGCAGTGTGGGGAAAACTTCTTTAAAATTTATATTTCACGATCACAGGCAGGTTAAAAATTTCAGTTTCCGATTTACTTGTGATAACGCGTGCGCTTTACCGGAGTAAGCTCTGCCCTCAACACAAATAAGTGACACTGAATGGGCAGACGCAAGCATTTTCAGAATAAAAATTAAGCTTTTTCGGACGTGTTTACAAATATTTACCAACTAAAAGTAAATTAGAAAAAAATATTAAATTTATGGGTTTAGGTAAAATACAATTTTTGTTTCTTTTGGACCAGAGCAGTAACTGATCTGAAAACCTAGTATATGAAAGCAGCGTATCCAAAATGGATCAATAACTAGTACATACATAAGTATGTACATATGTGTGTATGTATGGTGCAGATACCTTAAAAATTGTATAAAACTTAAACTTTGCACTGTGCACTTTTCAAAGTAAGCTGATTTTGAGATGCTTTAACATGTGAAAAAGTGCGGAAAAAATTGAGCAACTTGCAGCTGTTATTGTAGCTCGATTACAAGGTTTATATACAAGTAAAAATATGGAAATAACATGTCGAGGTATTTTGATTAATTGTTAATACAAGTTTTTGTATAGTTGTGTGTAGGTATTTAATTGTCCAACGTTTTGTTCGTGTGTCTTTTTAGCTTTGTACCAACAATTGCACGTGTTTTCTGTGGAATATTACTTTTGCACAGCACACCACTGCACAGAGGTTCAAGTTACATTTTATTAACCAAATATTATAGAACCACGTGGTGTTAATGTTTTTGCCCCTTTTCGAACAATTTTAAATTTTGCAGATGCTTATGAGTTTACTTATGCAGCGCTGCTGGAGGTCTGGACCAACACTAATCGTGAAGCCGACGCAATAAAATGTTATAGTTTAAAGAGTATTGACAAAAACTGACTAACTATAGATGAAACTATTACAATTCAAACGAAAATTATCCAATTTATTGCTTAGTTGCACAAGTACTAAGCGAAATGCAATTCTACGTTGGAGCGATTCCAATCATATTACTTTTAACCAAACAATCATTCAATCAGTCAATCAAATATATTTTCTTAAAGTTCCAAAATGTTTTAAAGGATCTTTAATCATAATTTTTCTTTTGAATACCTTTTTTTAATAATAAATACGACGTAAATGGGATCCAGTTCGTATGGGGGCGGGAGGTAGGCGGTGTCCAATTGACTAAATTTTTTTTTCAAAATTCTACTTTAGTCTAACGAACATTCATGCCAATTTGTAGAGCTCTAGCTCTACTTTTTTGAATAATGCCAAGAAACGGGCTTTTGACCCATAGCGCTTTGGTTAAATATTTCTGCAGGTTATGTCTCGACATGAGTAAGGTAGTCCCCTGAAATGTATCATCACATTTATTTACAATTAAATTTTCGGTACATTCATGTTTTGGATATCGGCGCAGTAATTGTCGAGTTATGGCAGCTATATTTTATTCTAATCTTGTTGAGTTTGCCCTAAAAATCTACTGATAAATAAATAATAAACGAGAAGGGACGTGTGAGACGCTTCTTACGCGTCACAACTTTTATACCCGGCACTCAGTAATACATCTGCCTGCACCTTAGCGGTGTTTTGTCAAATTTTAAATATTTTCTTCATCTGTCATCTACATCTACTACACTTCTCACACCAACACGCTCCTTTAGCTCGCCGCCCTTCCCTAGACACACACACTGCAGACTCGCGGCAGAGGCAGAGGCAGCGCCCGCACACAAAAAAAAACAAATATAAGCTGCAGGACGGGGTGGATTAAAAGTCGGCAGAGGCAGGGGCCGAGTGAAGCAGAAGCATAGTGTGAATGAGAGAATGTGAAAAGAACAACAAAAGCTGCGGGACAGGGTGGGTTTAGCCACTGGAAATTAATTTCTCCATTGTGGCTTCTCCCAATTTGGTGATCTGATAGATATGGCCATACCCTACAGAATGGCGTTTTTAATTTTCTCTTATCTTCAAAATTGTAGATTTGGGAGGTTTTCGCCCTTTTGCGGGGGCGGAAGGTTGCGTGGCTCATTTTTTAAATACACTTGTAACAGTGTGAGCATACAGAAGTCTGGATGCAAAAATTTGGTGGCTCTAGCTTTTATGGTCTCTGAGATCCAGGCGCTCAACAAGACTTTATGGGGTCGGAAACGTTTCCTTCTGTGTGTTACATACATTCACTTTGTGCACAAATACAATATACCCTATTTACTCTTCGAGTACCGGGTATAAAAAATATAAAACCGGAAATTCTGTTATGGCGTTGAATTATATTTATCTAAATTTTTCACAGACTTTTTATTTTCCACCGACTGCCCCTTTGGAATTAAACTGCAATGACAGTCTGCAGGAAAATTCCATCATGCTAATTTCACCCTTTTTAAATATATATTTCAAACATTTCTTGTTCGCAATCGTTCAGATATTAGGTGAAACCTTCTGGAGCCTTATAATAAAACAGTCAACCGGAAGTCTCATAATCGAACGTCGAAGATTTCGTCTATGTATCAGAGATAGGGACGCGTGCCTGTTGGTGAATGGTAAATAAATTATTTGCATTAATTTTGTTAGCTTTATCGAGGACGACCCACGTCAGTAGGCCGCGGGTGTGCCATATTTTTCTTCAAAGAGTCTACTTGAGACGCCTTATCAGCAGGGCAAGACATTCATGCAAGAAACGGTTGCAAAATTTATGGCTAGTGTATGTTACATTTAATTGAGAGGAACACTTGTGGCTGTGTGCACAAACAGATAAAGAGGTTTCGTTAGTATAAAAGGTTCGCCAAATTTGAGGAAAGGTATGAGTTTCAGAGCTTAGTCAAGATGAAACTGTTCGTATTCCTGGCATTGGCTGTGGCCGCAGCTAGCGCTGTCCCCACTCCCCAGCAGAAGCACACCCCTGTCCCTGTCAAGGACATTGAGGGCCGTATCACCAACGGCTACAATGCCTACGAGGGCAAGGTCCCCTACATCGTTGGTCTGCTCTTCAGCGGCAACGGCAACTGGTGGTGCGGTGGCTCCATCATTGGC
>NW_022995747.1:5197964-5309644 GCF_900245975.1 Drosophila guanche | reverse complement strand
GACAGTGGGCTGTTGCCTCCGGATGGGGCGGCACCTACGACGGCAGCCCACTCCCCGACTGGCTCCAGTGCGTCGATGTCCAGATCATGGACCAGGGCGAGTGCAGCCGCACTTGGTCTCTCCACGACAACATGATCTGCATCAACACCAACGGCGGAAAGTCCACCTGCGGAGGAGACTCCGGCGGCCCCCTGGTTACCCATGACGGCAACCGCCTGGTGGGAGTTACTTCCTTCGGTTCTGCTGCTGGTTGCCAGTCTGGTGCCCCAGCTGTCTTCAGCCGTGTCACCGGCTACTTGGACTGGATCCGCGACAACACCGGCATCTCCTACTAAGAGGAAACTCATCCTTATTCCTAAATTTTCATTGGGTTACTTCAATAAACGATTTTACAGCAAAAACAACTGTTGAACTGTCATACAACGAATCTCAGTAGAACAGATTTAAAGGCAAGGATAAAGAGAGGGAGAGAGAGAAAGAGAGGTGGCGCTCTCTATTGGGGTAGATGCCAGACAGCCATAAAGCAACTATATAAGGAGGGCTCATCGGAAAAAATTAGGCAAACGTGCGAGTGAAAGGGCTCTCGCTGTAAGTGTGAGGGCAACGACAATGGAGTGTGCTGATTAATCATTTGAAAGCAATGTGAAAAAAAGCATAATAATTGTTTCATAATTTAATTTTTAATAGTTTGCTACATGATAGTAGTCTGTGTTTAGAAAAAATAAACAGCCCCTTTACTCGCACTTTTCACTCTCACGAATTTCTTAGTTTTGCCGACGAGACCTCCTTATAGTTTCTTCATGATTTCTTCATGATGCCAGACAGCTAACTGCCACTGATACTGTTTGAGAGAGAGTGAGAAAGAGAGAGCTCGCGAGCCAGGAGAGTCGACTAACGGCAATTGATTTCTTCATTCTGGCAATAACAAGACATAGTTGGAAGATTGTAGATTAGATAATTCTTTATGATTCTTCTATTTTGGATGGCTTATCGACTAGTTTATTTCTACTGGCTAGGAACATTCATTCTCTTTCCTTCCTTTTTTTAAATATGTAAAATGTACATTTTACTTCTGTACGTTTGAACATATTATGTACCTTTGTATGAATTTCATAGATACCTTTCCTTACCGGGTACATCCCCCGGTGGGACAAATTTGCGGCCTGAGAGTGTGAAATTGGCAGCGGAGAAAATTGAACTCTAAAGCTGGAGAAAGCGGCTGGAAGACGACCATTACGTGTGTACATACATATGTACAAGTTGTAGTGTGAGTCACTGTTGAGTGGCGCAGCTGTTAAAGTGCGGTGGTGAGATTGGAAACCATACTAAGCTAACGGGAGTCCGAGCGTCACTTTATTCCAGTTTACAAGCTACGGCCGCTCGAGAGCCTTATGGATCGTGAGAGCGAGCGCGAGCACAATCTCACAGCGCTGCCGGAGAGCGTTAACAGCATTAAACACGGCTCTTGTACAGGCTGTTGCGTGCAGCGGAGACAGGCTGTTACGCTGGGCTGTTAACAGTGGCCGCCCCCCTACCGCTGCTAGTCTGAACCAATTTCGAAGAACTTATGACCTAAGACGATTTCATTTTGTATAGTACTATTGCACCAACAACTGCCCAGCGACAACAAGGAAAAGCTTAGATCACGCGCATCTCATATAAAGGGCAGCCAACCTTCCTCCCAAACGACAGGGACGCTACCGCATGATGGGTGAAGCGCTAAGCCGATGCGAATACATACAACTGTAATAATTGAAAATATTCTTCTTTTCCAAATCCATGGTAGAAATTTGTATTCAAAAAGTGTTTTCAACGTAGTGAAAAATTAAAAGTTTTGGGGGTGCTGTGAGCCTCAAAAAAAAGTGACCGAAGTCACCCTGCCACATTCTACGCAATCATAGTACCAGAAAATCTCTACCCATCTTATCAATGGAATAATAATTCTATCTACATAACGGAAGAAACAGTGGCATGTTTACAAACTTTTCCTTCATCGAGATCGTTCCAATGGTAGCCATATACCATAATTATCTATACATCCCCTATGTCATCTATTTATAAATGTGTATAATAAAACAGATTACCAGATATCTTACAGACGAAGGGATTTCAATATCAGAATATATGATCATAGAGAGGCTTACGTTACACGCCGTACAATGGCCGAGTGAGTGCTAGCCATAATTTCAATAAAATATCCACTTAAAGAATCCTTATCAGCCGCACAAGACTTTCATGAATGAAATCTTTTGCAAAATTTATTGCCACTGAATGCTACTTTCCAGTAAGCTCTTGTCGATGTGTAGAAGAGCCAGATAAGGCGACTGCTCGACGGTATAAAAGCGTCGCAAAGAGTAGGAAAGGTATGAGTTTCAGAGCTTAGTCAAGATGAAACTGTTCGTATTCCTGGCATTGGCTGTGGCCGCAGCTAGCGCTGTCCCCACTCCCCAGCAGAAGCACACCCCTGTCCCTGTCAAGGACATTGAGGGCCGTATCACCAACGGCTACAATGCCTACGAGGGCAAGGTCCCCTACATCGTTGGTCTGCTCTTTAGCGGCAACGGCAACTGGTGGTGCGGTGGCTCCATCATTGGAAACTCCTGGGTCCTGACCGCTGCTCACTGCACGAACGGAGCCGAGTCCGTGACCATCAACTACGGTGCCAGCTTCCGCACCCAGCCCCAGTACACCCACTGGGTGCACCGCAACGACATCATCCAGCACCACCACTACAACAGTGGCAAGGCTCCAGTGCGTCGATGTCCAGATCATGGACCAGGGCGAGTGCAGCCGCACTTGGTCTCTCCACGACAACATGATCTGCATCAACACCAACGGCGGAAAGTCCACCTGCGGAGGAGACTCCGGCGGCCCCCTGGTTACCCATGACGGCAACCGCCTGGTGGGAGTTACTTCCTTCGGTTCTGCCGCTGGTTGCCAGTCTGGTGCCCCAGCTGTCTTCAGCCGTGTCACCGGCTACTTGGACTGGATCCGCGACAACACCGGCATCTCCTACTAAAAGTTCAATTATTTTCCTATTTTTGGATTTCGTCAATAAAAGCATATGAAAAATAATAGTTTCTGTTTTTTAATCTACTTGAGGTCTACAATATAGAGAGGTTCTGGGTAGATACAAATTTGACAGGCAGATCTGACCTCTTAAACTGAATACATTCTTGCCTAGCAAAACAATGTTTTTTAGGCATTTTTATACCCGGTACTCGAAGAGTAAATAGGGTATATTGTATTTGTGCACAAATTATGTAACACACAGAAGGAAACGTTTCCGACCCCATAAAGTCTATATATTCTTGATCAGGATCAATAGCCGAGTCGATTGAGCCATGTCTATCTGTCCGTCCGTCTGTCCGTCCGTCCGTCCGTCTTGTTGAGCGCCTGGATCTGTGAGACCATAAAAGCTAGAGCCACAAAATTTTGCATCCAGACTTCTGTATGCTCACACTGTTACAAGTGTATTTCAAAAATGAGCCACGCCCCTTTCCGCCCCCGCAAAACCGCGAAAACCTCACAAATCTACAAGAAACCCAAATCTATAAAATAAAACTAAAAACGCCATTCTGTAGGGAATGACCATATCTATCAGATCACCAAATTGGGATCCGATTGGATCATTATTATAGCCAGGATGAAGAAATTAATTTCCAGTGGCTAAACCCACCCTGTCCAGCAGCTTTTGTTGTTCTTTTCACATTCTCTCATTCACACTATGCTTCTGCTTCACTCGGCCCCTGCCTCTGCCGACTTTTTTTTTTGTGTTTTTTTTTGTGCGGGCGCTGCCTCTGCCGCGAGTCTGCAGTGTTTGGGTCTAGAGAAGGGCGGCGAGCTAACGGAGCGTGTTGGCGTGAGAAGTGTTGTAGATGTAGATGACAGATGAAGAAAATATGTAAAATTTGACAAAAAACCGCTAAGGTGCAGATGTAGTACTGAGTGCCGGGTATAAAAGTTGTGACGCGTAAGAAGCGTCTCACACATCCCATCTCGTTTTACTTAGCAACTGTGTCTCAGTTAGAAAGGATATGTATGTACATAGGTGCCAAGAAAAGTAAAAAAACTTAAAATTTAAAATTGTTCTTTGCATGTTGATAGATTATCCTTTCAGGATAGTTATATTTAATTCAGCTGTGCGGCTATTCTAAGTTGTCAAGTTTTCGGTTCTTTGTTTTAAACGGAACAAATTTATATATTCTCTGTTTTCGTGAACTTTGCCAAAGGTGGTACCAGGGTAGATATTTACTGATTGTCGAACTGAAAGGGAATATGAAATTAATCTTTTCTGCTTACTCTTACAAGTCAAATTTAATGGAAGACAACAAAGCCTAATCAAACACTCAAATCACTATTTCTCCAAATCAAATCAGAATCTAATCTATTTTATTGTAGTGCCTACCACAGGAGCATGCCGCCGAGTCATGAATTCATTATCTAAGTCAGTAATTTTTTCATTGTTAAACACACCGGCTAAGGGCTCATAAATTAATTACTATCTGACACTGGTACTGGTACCGTAGAGAGGAAATGTGTACGAAAGTACATATTTGGAACTGTTGGAAATTTCGCGCATTTCATTCAGTCAATTCATTCACTTGAAATGCGAGTCTACTACTCAGTTTACTACTCTAGTCACTCACATTCAATCAGTTATAAGTAGATAGTATTCCGCATACTTATGAACTTTCTTGTCCAAGTGCATTATACGTAACATATGGCGACTGACTTTTCGTTCTCTTTGTGGTTGTGTCTAGTGAAAGTATAACCTTCTGCCTCTCTTGTGTCTTTTCCTTTGACAGGAAAATATGGGTACAAGTGCACTTGAGCAGTTGAAGGAGTTCTTTCGGAGGGGGGCAATGTATCATTGAGTGTCGCAAAACATTTCAAGATTGAGAGCTTTGCATACACATAAACAAATAAATGTTAAGTAAATGCGAAGCTAATCAGAAATGGTTTACAATTTATTATTGCATTTATTCTTTATCTTGTGTACAAATTAATCTAATCAAATAATCTGTGCGGTCACAAATACATATTTTATAGCCTACCTCTGAGTTAGTTAGTTCCGCAGCTTAAGCTATAAATATCCACACTAATTAATTCGAACTCGATGCATCGCAATCCGTGGCTGTGACTCTAATTTGGAAATTCTTTGAGCTCCAAGCAGAGGAATGTGCGCGGAGTGCAATGCACTCGGCTTAACAACTTAAGCACGTACGGCCACAGCGCCACAACCACGGCGCCCCCTCTTTCAACTCTACCTTTCCAAACACACATTTCAAAGAGCGCTCGCTCCTTTGGAGCATTTATATTACTTTTCTGAAGTCAGGAATGGCAATTTATTTGCCCGCATTGACATACAAACACGCGCACAATACGCACAGAAGTAGGCAACAAGCGAATCAACTAGTTACACTTTCAGTGGCACCTTTTGTACATAATTTTGATTGATTGCCCAGAAGGAACGGGGTTAGTGTACCCGCAGTGCCCAGCTGGACTGCTTTACCAGCAGTCGCCCAAGAGCGGCAGGTAAACTGCAGCTTAGAGATGTGCGTATTGTGACGGACGCACTGCAACGACGTCAATCGTCCGCGAGGATACTGGCCAGGTCACTCTGGTTCAGGATTCACACATATTGATGTGATGGACAGTAGGCTGTTGAGCAATTTGCCGTTGTACTGCAATAATATGCCATCTCTGTCCGTACTGCTTTACCAGCGCGATCAAGAATCGGAGCAATCTGTTGTTCCCATTACGTAAATTCCAGCCCGAAATGTCGGAGTGCAAGGCAAGCATCGTGGCAATGAAGCAACAGCCGAATGTGGTACTTTGCTAATAAATCTTTACATGCATATCTAGTTGTTTTATTGTTGTAAGCTTAGTAAACTTTCAACGTTCCTCTTTGTTGACATGCTGCGAGTATAACAGTCGGCCACTGTGTACAATGTAAACTGCAGAGTAACTTTTCGGCGCTGTTAAAGTAGCGCCAGAGCTTTTCGAAACTGTTAAGTTAGCAGAAAAACTTTTCGAAACGATTAGCCAGACTTGCTGACTGCTGCTGTTAGATGTTTACTCTGCGGGACACTCAATTATGACTCTTTGACCTTTTGTGCAAGCATTTAATTTATAGTTTATTTATAGTGGCATATTCCAGTGGCATATCCCCTTAAATACACAAGATTATTGTCTCCGTTCTGAAATCGATCAATCACCTTTCATTCAGCATTGCATTCGACTGAGCTGATTGATCTCACTTTTAGGGTTTCGAAAATCGAACATAATTTGTGTGTCACTCATCACGTGCAGGTGTAAGGCAGCCTACCATGGGCATTTGATTGCACTGCTTGAATCGGCTGCCCTGCTTTCCACCCTCTCCTAATGCATGCGGAGACCCATCAGGTGTGCTCAAGCAATGGTGGCAAAACGATTTACCTCTCTGGCGGGACCATTGACTGGCGTTTTGCCCACACATTGACCGACTTTTTGCCCCAAGTGCTAATGTAATTAGTGGAATATACCGACCAGTGGCTGCTAATTCTGAACAGTGCAGCGCAGCTAATTGGACCCTCAACATCGTGATCCTTAGACGCCCAAACTGTGGATACTGTGCGTGAAAAAGGATAAGGGGCCAAAGGACATTTAGCAAGTGTCTGTCGCGGGCAAACATGATCGATCGAATTTAGTCGCGTTTTTGCAACATTTCGCGTCGGAAAGTGTGAGAAAATCAAAGAGAAAAGATGGCTGGCAACGAATCGGATGCGGAAAAGGCCGCAGGCTCACGCCTGGACTACGACCTGATGATGGCCGAGGAATATATTCTCAGTGATGTGGAGAAGAATTTTATTCTGTCCTGTGAGCGTGGTGACCTGCCAGGCGTTAAAAAGTAAGAGGATGAGTCCATGGATAACAGTGTGGGTTGGTCTTTGCATCTTTATCCTTTATCCTTGAAGAATTCTTGAGGAATTTGAGGGCACCGATAAGTTCAACATAAACTGCACGGATCCCATGAATCGCTCCGCACTGATTTCGGCCATCGAGAATGAGAATTTCGATTTGATGGTTATACTCCTGGAGCACAACATCGAAGTGGGCGACGCGCTGCTGCACGCCATATCCGAGGAGTATGTGGAGGCCGTGGAGGAGCTGCTGCAGTGGGAGGAAACCAATCACAAGGAGGGCCAGCCCTACGTAGGTTATTCCCCCATCCAACTTTGCCTTTTATTTGTTAGCCAAAAGTAAACACTTTGAAAAACACACAGAGCTGGGAGGCAGTGGACCGTTCAAAGTCAACGTTCACCGTGGACATAACGCCTCTGATTCTGGCTGCACACCGCAATAATTATGAGATACTTAAAATACTGCTGGATCGCGGTGCCACACTGCCAATGCCCCACGACGTCAAGTGAGTAAGCCTTGCATTCGCCCAACTGGCACGTTTCAGTGGCAAAATTAGTTAATTAGAAGGCAGCGCCCATCGAGGCTGGATGTCTATAAAGGGTGTTCTTTTTTGCTGCAGGTGCGGCTGCGATGAGTGCGTCACCTCTCAGACCTCGGACTCCCTGCGCCACTCGCAGTCGAGGATCAACGCGTATCGTGCGCTGTCGGCCAGCTCCCTGATAGCCCTGAGCTCGCGAGACCCTGTATTGACAGCCTTCCAGCTGTCCTGGGAACTGAAGCGGCTGCAGGCCATGGAATCGGAATTTCGTGCCGAATATACGGTACGCCAGCGAACAGTGAACTGTCGAACTGCGACCAACTTGTGTTTGTGTTTGTGTTTGCCCAACAGGAAATGCGTCAGGCGGTGCAGAACTTTGTCACGTCCCTGCTGGACCACGCTCGCACATCCATGGAGCTGGAGGTGATGCTCAACTTTAATCACGAGCCCTCGCACGACATTTGGTGCATTGGCCAGCGGCAGACACTGGACAGATTGAAGCTAGCCATAAGATACAAGCAGAAGACGGTGGGTCCTGCCTTACTCCGCCTGACTTTAATGCACTAACTTTCCCTTTCCAGTTTGTGGCACATCCGAATGTGCAGCAATTGCTGGCTGCCATTTGGTACGATGGCCTGCCTGGCTTTCGGCGCAAACAGGCCTCACAGCAGCTCATGGATGTCATCAAACTGGGCTGCAGTTTCCCCATCTACAGCATGAAGTATATCCTCGCGCCGGACTCGGAGGGTGCCAAGTTTATGCGCAAACCCTTCGTCAAGTTCATCACACACTCCTGCTCGTACATGTTCTTTCTGAGTGGGTAAAACTTGCAGTTAAATGTGGCACTGATCTCTACCACTTTACCATTTCCCCTGCGCAGTGCTGCTGGGTGCTGCCTCGCTGCGCGTGGTGCAAATCACCTTTGAGCTGTTGGCCTTTCCGTGGATGATCACCATGCTGGATGATTGGCGCAAGCACGAACGTGGCTCACTGCCGGGCCCCATTGAGCTGGCCATCATAACCTACATCATGGCACTGGTATTCGAGGAACTCAAATCGCTCTACTCGGACGGGCTGTTCGAGTACATCATGGATCTGTGGAACATTGTTGATTTCATATCGAACATGTTCTACGTCACGTGGATTCTGTGCAGAGCCACAGCCTGGATTATAGTTCATGTGAGAGCAGTCCGTCACCTCTTTAGGCTTTTTGTACTATTTCTTTTGTCTCTTCGGCAGCGAGATCTTTGGTTCCGCGGCATCGATCCTTACTTTCCCCGCGAGCACTGGCATCCCTTCGATCCGATGCTGCTCTCGGAGGGCGCCTTTGCCGCTGGCATGGTCTTCTCGTACCTCAAGCTTGTGCACATCTTTTCCATAAATCCGCACCTGGGACCGCTGCAAGTCTCGCTGGGACGCATGATCATTGACATCATCAAGTTCTTCTTTATCTATACCCTGGTGCTGTTTGCCTTTGGCTGTGGCTTGAATCAACTTTTGTGGTACTACGCGGAGATGGAGAAGAACAAATGCTACCATCTGCATCCCGATGTGGCGGATTTTGATGATCAGGAAAAGGCCTGCACCATTTGGCGGCGATTCTCCAAGTGCGTTGGGCAGCAACATCCCCTTTGTGGGTTTCCCCTTCATGTTTTTCCTTCTACTTTCAGCTTGTTTGAAACTTCCCAATCTCTGTTTTGGGCATCCTTTGGCCTGGTGGATCTCGTCTCTTTCGATTTGGCTGGCATCAAGAGCTTCACGCGCTTCTGGGCGCTGCTCATGTTCGGCTCGTACTCCGTCATCAACATTATTGTGCTGCTCAACATGCTGATTGCCATGATGTCCAATTCGTATCAAATCATCTCGGAGCGCGCCGACACCGAGTGGAAATTCGCCCGCTCCCAGCTGTGGATGAGCTACTTCGAGGACGGCGGCACCATACCACCGCCGTTTAATCTCTGCCCCAACATGAAAATGCTGCGCAAAACTCTGGGACGAAAGCGGCCATCAAGAACCAAGAGCTTTATGGTATGTACATGGGTCAAAGGGTGACCTCACGCAGCTCAGCACGGGGGCAGGGCAGCAGGCAAATCATTTTCAATCAAGCTCCTGTAGTTCCGCGCTAATAGCACAATCCTTGGCTCTCTCTCAGCGCAAATCCATGGAGCGGGCACAGGTTCTGCATGACAAAGTGATGAAGCTGCTGGTGAGGCGTTTTGTCACCGCCGAGCAGAGGAAACGGGACGACTACGGCATCACGGAGGATGACATCATTGAGGTGCGCCAGGATATTAGCTCGCTGCGCTTCGAGCTGCTGGAGATTTTCACGAATAATAGTTGGGATGTGCCCGACATTGAGAAGAAGACAGCGGGTAACAGACAGCTTGAACGCGATTTAAAGTGGGAAATTCCCCACTTCATTTGTTTAAATATTCATTTGCAGGCGTTGCTCGCACCACCAAGGGCAAGGTAATGGAACGACGCATACTCAAGGACTTCCAGATTGGCTTTGTGGAGAATTTGAAACAGGAAATGAATGAGAGCGAGGGCGGACTCGATATCTTTGCATCGTTGGCCAAGGTCATAGGCAAAAAGAAGACGCAAAAGGGGTAAGCAAAGGGTGCAGGGATGTTTGAATTATGCCTGAGTGCATCCTTACATCCTTTACAGCGAAAAGGACTGGAATGCCATTGCCCGGAAGAATACCTTTACTGCGGATCCCATTGGCTCGAAGCGCTCCTCCATGCAGCGCCACAGTCAGCGCAGTCTGCGGCGAAAGATCATCGAGCAGGCCAATGAGGGTCTGGCCATGGATCAGCATCAATTGATTGGTAGGCGCAATGTCCCAGGCTACACTCAGACTCGTCTTTATTCACTTTTCTTTGACTACGCACAGAATTCAATCCCAACTTGGGCGAGGTGACGCGGGCCACGCGAGTCGCCTATGTCAAGTTTATGCGTAAGAAGATGGCCGCCGATGAAGTGTCGCTGGCCGATGATGAGGAAACACCAAAAACCGACGAGCAAAGGAAACTGGAGGGCACTATGGTAAGGCTACCTTAGTGCTACTTTTGGGACTTTTCTTGAAACGAATTTCAATGTTATTTCAGTCCAAAAAGGCCGGTGCTGGTGGCTTGGCTTCAGTTGCTTTGGCCAGAGCTTCCGTGAAGAATGTTGATGAGAAGTCCGCCGATGGCACCGACAGCAAGAGCGCCATGAAGAAGCCAGCAGACGACAAGAAGTCCGCCACAGGTGACGACAAGGACAAGAAGTCAGAGTCCAAGCCAGCAGCAGCTGGAGCAAAGGCTTCTGCCGATCAGAAGCCGGTCCCAGCAGCAGGGGCACCCAAGCCCCAGGGCAGTGTCAAGCCCGGCGACCAGCAGAAGCCAAATGCCCCAGCTCCACCGTCCAAGCCGGCAGACACGAAGCCAGCGGCACCCAAGCCAGGAGAGCCGGCCAAGCCCGAGGCAGCTGTCAAGAAGGAGGAAGCGGCCAAGACCGAGGCGGCAAAGCCCGCGGCAGCAGGAGGAGCGGCCAAAAGTGCGGCACCAGCGGCACCAGCGGATGCCAAGCCTGATCCGAATGCAAAGACACCAGCAGCGGATGCACCAGGAGCCACCAAGGCGGCCAATGAAACCCCCAGTGCACCCACCCAGGCAGGCGCGGGTCAGGAGCCGAAGGCAGCCTCTGATGGCAAGACGCCAGCACCCACGAAAACTGACGAGGCGAAGCCAGGGGATGGCAAGTCTGAAGCCAAACCTGGGGACGATAAGCACGATAAGAAACCAAGCGATGATAAGGATAAGAAGCCAGCAGATGACAAGGACAAGAAGGCAGCAGCAGCAGCAGCAGCACCACCACTCAAACCGGCCATCAAGGTGGGTCAGAGCAGCGCGGCAGCTGGCGGCGAGCGGGGCAAGTCCACGGTCACGGGTCGCATGATTTCCGGCTGGCTGTAGGTCGTTCTACAGAGATCTCTCCTGACATAATATCAGATGATAGTAACCCAAATGTATTAGCAGTCCAATGTGAGCAATAAAGTAATTTCCAAGAGCAGAAAAATGTCTCCAGACTGCCCCGAGGGCTGTGAGTTTCGCTTTGTATTTTGCATGCAACATGTTGCCCCAGCCACCTGTTGCCAGCACCCAGCCATTGGCAGCAACACTTTGCCAGCCTCCCTGCTGCTCTTGACGTAATTTATTTACATGCCAGCCAATGTCCATGCTCCTGGGGCCCTATAAAAGCCGCTGAGTTGCCACCAGCAGCACCAGAAAATCATTGAACGTGCCCCAGGAAACATTTAACGGAGCCAACAGAACTGCTGCCATCGAACCAAACCGAATATTGTTTTAGATAATTCTTAGTTTTTTGAACAAAATGAAAGCCACTTGCAGTCTGTACAACATTGCCAGTGCCATTTTGCTGCTCGTTTTGCTGGCACAATTCAGCACCGCAGGTGAGTTCTAGGCATAAAACTACTTATCGTGGTATAAGATTATTGTAAATTGCGTTTAAAACAAGTAGAGACTCAGCTTGGATCTCTCAGATCTGGAACCCGAGCAAACTGTACCCTTTTTTGCCACAAATTTACACTCAATTTGGCATACTTAAAGTGCATAAATAATTATCATTGCTATTTTTCAGGACCTTTAAAACAAAAAGGTAAAATGGCCACAGTCCTACTGCAAATCTTTTCGTATATTCTCACACTTTTAGCATTCGATTCTGCATGAAATTTCTTCATAAAAAAACACTTTAAAAACTTAAAAATTAATTTAAACTGATAAATATTCCCGCTGCCACCGCACAGAACTAAACCATGACAAGAATCGGCGTGGTGCCAACATGGGACTCTATGCATTCCCCCGCGTCGGTCGCAGCGATCCCAGTCTGGCCAACAGTCTGCGCGATGCCAGTGATGCCGCGGTCTTCGATGGCATTTACGGTGATGCCTCCCAGGAGGACTACAACGGTATGAGCAATGAGAGCTGCGGCTGCCCAGCATAACTGATATCTGTGGGGACATGCAATTTTGGGCAATTTTCAGAGGCGGACTATCAGAAGCGGGCTGGTCTAGTGGCCTTTCCGCGCGTGGGACGCAGCGATGCCGAGCTGCGCAAGTGGGCCCACCTCTTGGCTCTGCAGCAGGTGCTGGACAAGCGCACTGGGCCCAGTGCCTCCTCGGGCCTGTGGTTTGGCCCTCGGCTGGGCAAGCGAAGTGTCGATGCCAAGGCATTCAACGATGCCGATGCTGGCAAGGGACAGCAGGAATTCAACTAGACACTGGCCACAGCAGCACATGGGAACACCACGGAGCGTAGACACATTTTGGCATCATAATTATCATAATTCTAATCGAATTCAGCTTCTAATTTAACATTTATAACGGGTATAGAGCAAATATGTCTTTGGGTTAGATACACATCCTACAAAATATTGTATAAATAAATAAACGAGAGCTGATGAGAGCTTAAAAATACAAATTATACAGGATTACAGGGCAAGTTTTGGGTTTTGAGAAAAGTTTTATTCTAAATTAGTTGCAAAATGTTCATTATGTTTATTTTCGGTATGCATTTAATAGGCAGAAGATCCCTTCTGCGCTCTCTAATCGTTTCGCTGCTCTGCTCTAAATTTTCGCAGTTCTGTTTGTATGGCCTCGATGAGCGGCGCTGCAGAGGCGGAGGCGCTGCTTGTGGCTGCCTGCTTGGGTACCTCTGTGTAAAGGTCTTCCTCTCTGTGATAGTGTCCCGCACTCAAAGGACGATTCAGTGTTGAATGGGAGCTGTACATGCTGCCACCGCCCCACGCGCTATGAGTGGGTGAGGGAGGCTGCGTGGATGCCAGCTTTGTGGTCTTCTCCGGTTGGGCCGTAGCTGGTCGTTCGGCTGCAGCTCTGCTTCCAGCTGTTGGGTAAAAACTTAACGAAACAAACAAACATACAGATGGTTAGGCTCGTGTGTTGGGTTACTCCTTCTTGAGCCACCTACCTGGGCAGTCCCGCGGAGGAGCCGCGATGCTCACGATTGGTCGCGGCGCGTCTGCTATTTGTGAAATTGTGTGTGGGCAAGGGCATGGGAATGTCATCCTGGCTGGCATACATTTGCAGGGCGCCCTCGAGTAGGCCCTCGTAATGGTTGCGTATAGCCGAGGGATTGTGAAATGGACTTGTGCTATAGTCTGCATAGGCCAGAGCCTCTGGGGAAGATTGATTGGAGAATTTGAAGGTTCAATTGAGGGAGTGGAGAGAGGAGAAGGTGAAGGCTTCTCCTGCTAAGAGGTATCTACGTTGTCTATCAAGTAAACTACATAAATTATAAGCAACAACTAGGCTACGCTACTGCACGTTAAGGTATCCTTAGTAACGTGACATTGCCCCAAATCGAACATCATCACTTTTATCATCATTTGCACTGGTTCTACTGGGACTTGGTGCATCTCCTCCTCCCGCCTCACCCTGACTTTCGGTGGCTGCCAAACGTTTCTTGTGTCGCTCCCAGACCACGGGTCCAATCACACCTGGATCTGGATTATCGCTGTGCGCCGAAGCAGCCGCCGCAGAGCGCACATTGCGCACCGAATTCGGCGGCGCCTTGGGACTGGGAAAGCTGGCTATGGCGGCAATGGTGCCCGCAGATTTCTGTGACTTCAGCGATCGCTGGGAGCTGTGCGTGGCGCCTGGCTTCGGGGCCACGGCATTCACATTGTCGTAGTACGTGACGAAAACGGGATCCAGCACACGGTTCAGGGGCTCCGGCAGAGTGTTCTTCGGAAAGGCACGCACCGAAGCCATCGACAGAAAGGAGCCCACGCTGGCGGTGTCCGAAGATTTGTCCGATGGCTGCAGGGTGCGAATAATCTCGTTGTTTATGGCCTCCGGGGAGGCACCGCTGCTGTGTTTCTTGTCTTGCTGCTTCAGCAGCTTGTTGCGATGGTAATTGTTGTGCAGATTGTATGCCTCGTTCCGCTGAAAGTTCTCATAGCTGCGCCGCAGAGCATCCGGTGAGCCGTGGCTGCCCTCCTCCGCTGAGGAGTGTCCCGCCAGGGAGCCCTGAACAGGACTCGTCTCCAGGGAGCCTACACGATTCTCGTTTAGGTAACGCCGCCGCGACTTGTGCCTGGACTTGTCGCCTTTCTTCTCCGACACCACCGATGTGTAGACAGTATCCTCGTGCCCCTCGGCGCGATCATACTGATGCCGTCGCTTGTGGGCGTCGAAGAGTCGCGCTGCCTTGTCGTCCAGTATGCGCTGCACATCGGCACTTGGCGGGTTGATGGGGCAGTAGACCGACGAGTCGGAGGTGTTGTCTGTCGACGAGATGGAGTCCTGTCGGGAGCGATCCGCTCCCGGTGGTGCTGGGAAGCTAATGCGTGGCTCTCGCTCGTAGGAAAAGTTCTGCACTCCCACATCTCGATCGCCGTCAATTGCCTCGGTGGTCGAAGGCCGCATGGATTGCCCCTCCGACAGCAACTCATTGCGCGAAAAGTTTCTGGGAAAGGCAATCGTTAGAGAGAGTTAGAGAGGAGAGGCAACGCCTACCTGTTGACTGCACTCAGTTCCCTTTGCCGGGCACGTGTGCGTCCCAGCAGCAGCACAGCCAAGAGCAGCAGCATCAGCAGCAGGATGGCCAGCGAGCTGATTACAACCAAAGCCACATTATTCTTCACCGAATTGAAGAAACCCGCCTGGCCACTGCGCGGAACAGGCGCCAATGCCGTAGCTGTGGGTTCCCTGATGTAAGCTACAAACACACACAAAATGGAATATATTTACAAGCAATTAAGAGCAAGTATAATTGCCCAAGCTTACGTTCAGATTTCATGTAGATGGCCTGCCCAAAGGTGCTCACCGCCTCCGCCTCGCTGACCAGTTCCATGTCTTTGGCGGCTGTCGTGGCCAGCACGGGTCGTCCATTCACCAAGACCGTGTAAATAAGCTCCGTTTGATTGGCTATGGGACGATCATTGCTGTAGGAGTATGCAGGAAACTTTATGCATAAATAATACACATTAAAATTGAGATTTAATTACAATTTGAGATTGACAAAGTTGACGTGTTCCATGGCATCCCCATTGGGGTTTGTGCTCCAATTCTGCACTTCTGCCTCGCTAATTTGCGTGAGATTATGTATGACTACCCGAACACGCCCATCCCTGTAGAGCGGCACAGGTTGTGGCTGTTGCTGCTGTTGTTTTTCCAACTTCGTTTCCTGCAACTTCTCAGACTTTCCATTCCGCTGTATCAGCTCCCAGGGTATCAGTGTCACGTAGGCGCTGTAATCCACAGACTCCGTGCTGGTGCTGCTGCTGCTGCTGGTTGCTGGTTCCTCCTCCGAATCACTTGACCATTCACTCCTTTCACCCACAGCCCTAACAGTTTTAATGTACGCTTCATCATCGCCTGCCATGTCCAATATTTCCACTTCATCGGATGGGGAATCAGTCGGCGGTTGGGGTTTTGTTGTCGATGTTGCCAGGGGAGATGACTTGCGACGCTCTCGTGGAGTTGGAGCCACCAAAACGCCTTCGATTTGCTGTGCACCATTTATGCCCAGATGTCGTGTTTGTTGCCTTAAAGTTTGCACAATTATAAAATGTTGTCGTTGTCTTTGATCGTTTTTACCTGGTAAAAGCCAGACGATAGAGACGCGCCAGCTTCTCCTCCAGTAAGGGGTTGTCCTTGGCTGTGTAGAAGCCCGAGACGACTGTGAGTAACCAATAGCGACGATCTGTTGATGAGTAGTTTAGTGGGGGCATGCCAGGAGCGCCCAGATCCCAAGTGCCGCCACCATCATCAGGTCTGCAGTCCAGGCAAATGGGAATATCGATTTCCTGCAGAGAAAAATGAGTACCCAAAAGGTCCACGTAGATTCTAGTTGAAGTGGTTCTGCAGACTCACATTATTGCCATCCACATAGACGGTGGCCACCACAGTTTCTGTCTTGACAATCACATCCTTGCCTTTGCTGATGCCCGTGTGGACCTTCTTGAGATAATCGGGTGGACCATCCCCAGAGCCAGTCCAGAAGAAGTCCTCCAAGTGGATCTCGTCTTTGATGTCCAGATAATCATCATCGGAGTCATCTGCAAAACAATTTTTAAGTAAGTATTAATATTGATAAAGCATTGGCGTACTTTTTTTAATGCATTTTCTTTGCTTTTCCCTCTGCATGTATCACCCCTTTTCGCGTTTGTTTGATCAATTTAGCCAACGGCAACATGAATCGGTTCAATAAAAAGCTGTTGCCACTGACAAAATTATGCTTGTGGTTGAACTATGTGCATACATACCTCAGACTTCGATGGCCTGAATGACTAGAGCCAGAGCGCGCACTCTCTCTCCCCATAGACAGCCATAAATATATCGATTAGCGGAAGCAAATCCTTGCTTCCATAAACAGAAATCTGCTCTTAACAATAAGTGTTCTTGCGTGTTCGAGTTGCAATTAACTTGAATGTGGGTACATATTGAATGTGCTTCGTACACCTGTGCCGATTTCACAGGTCAAAGCACCTGGGTCAAGCCTGTAACCCAGCCTGTAACTTGCTTTGCCTGCAATTAGTCTTTAATGCTTGTCCCATATTTTTGGCTATGATGAATTTGGTAAATCAGTTTTACATCATTCTCAGCGGGCACTGACGCATAACGCATAACGCCAAAGGTCAAATTAATTGCTACCCCGTCAACACCAGCCAGCCAAACAGTTCTACGCCAAAGCCCACCGAATAGTACTTGGGCAGTACTAGTAGAGCACAACAGCAAGTTCCCTGGATGCTCAGCTTACCGTGACTCAATTGTATAAGCGGCTGCTGACCAAGTCCAAGCTGCTGCTCCGACGTTGCCTTTCGACCACTGCAGCTGTGGCTGTGTATAATGGCCAAGAACGCAATGAGAAGCATCCGAAACGCAGCTTTAACTTTCATTTTCACATTAAAAAATCGTTCGGGAATCAAAAGTTGTCACACAATTAGTTTCCCTCTGTTACGCGTTACTTGCACCGTCGAACGTTACCCGGGAACTAAGTGCTCCATTGTAATCCAAACATGCCCGACCATGGGTGGTTGTTCCTCCAAGCTCGAGCTCTCTCTCTCTCTCTCTCTCTCACTGTCTCTCTGTTTGGGTCGCTTGGCTGGTTACCTGGACAACGGGCAACGGGCAACGGGCAGCGGAAACGGCAACAGGCAACCCCACCGGGAAAGCGAGCCAGGCATCAGCTCGCAGTTTGGTAAACAATGAAAAGCAATAACATACTCTTCGGAAAATGCCGCTAGATCGGAATTTTCTTTGCCCATTGTCAGCAGGCACAGCAGGGGCCATACAAATAACTACCAATAAAGCTCGTTCTGCAGCCACTAATTAGGTACATAAATCATACATTATTAAATTATAAATTAATAAATCATGAATCGTAGTTGGCACCTGTAGCCAAAAGTGCCGGGGTTTTACGTGAAAAATCCCCCAAAATGATCATTGATCATTCAACAAAAACAAATCTGTTTGCTCTACAAGTTTCTCAGGAACCAGTCTACTCTGGGCTGCTATAATTATAGTCTTTTGCCAGCTTCTGGGTGCTCATAAGATAATGAAAAATCGTCAAGTTCTTGAGTCATTTTATTTCCGCATATTACATGTTAATATTGGATTGGTCCTTGAACCCATACTTTGCCAAAAGCTAGATACATCTTTGATGTAAACCCCACCAGCGATCTTTGTTTTGTTTTGTTTTGCATAAAAACACTAAGCTGTCCATCAAACGAATATTTACAATGTTCTCTCAGCATGGGGAACGTGTTTTTATGTCGCTAATTTGTCTTCACATCAAGACTTTGAGATTTTTCGAAAGGTCAAAATTATTACGCAACCGAAAACTCGTCTATCCAGAGGAGCTTAATAATGATAATGAAACATCTAAACTTGATCTTGGAATAGAAATAGAAGCAGTTTCAAATTGTAGAACCAGTTTTCCCGCTGATCAATGGTTAGATATTATTTTGAGGTATTTTTATTTTAGTTTTATCTACGAATTATTGCAAGACACTGAACAAATTGTTTATCCAGCAGCGGACTTCAAAGCGCCGGGGCTCAGCTTGCGATTCTTCAGCTGATAGCGGGATTTGTAACCATCCTTATCGGCCGTGTACATGGTCACAGTCTCGGTGTCAGTCTTCTCATCGTAGACGGAGTAAGAACCCATGACAACGAGCTCCTCCTTGTCCGTGCCAGGATTCATAATGACACCGATCTCCTCCCGCTTGCTGCCATTGGGCTCCTCCAGGCTGCAAAATGAAACACATTTTTATGTTCCAACTGGAATGGCGGCTTTGTCTTGACTTACTTGAAGCGGTAACCCTCTTTGGTGGGCACTTGATTGTAGAACTCTGTGATGATCGTTGGGTAAACATAGTCCAACAGACCGCCAGAGCAGCTGGCTGCCATAATGGCCACCAAGGCAGTGAGAAGTAGCTAGAAAAGTCAGCGAAGTGCACCGTAAGTACTCGTTGTATATTCCAATTCAACGTTAATTATCGTTGTTTGCACAGCTGCATGACAACACTGATTGCTACTGTTTAGATTCCTCGCAGATTCTTCACACGCCAGCGTAATTACTGATCATTGGCACTGCCTTAAAGGTCGCGGTCTCGGACTCCACCCTTGCCCTGAGTTTGCTTACCAGTTTCGCTGAGGCCATGTTGATGCGCGCTGAAGTTACCAAGCGATACTAAGCCATCGGACGCGAGCCCCCAACTATATAAAAGTAAAGATCTGCATATGTTGCCAAAGCTCTGCCGCTGGCTATGTGTGCTGAGGATCGTATAAGTCATATTTTACTACTTAGTTGTTGTCACTAAAACCGGTCAGACGAAACACCCAAAGAATGCCAGAGCCATCAGCTGGGCATATCTTTGCTGATTTGTTTGTTTAGTTTTGGGGCATCGAAAACGATTAGAGAATGTTGCGAGTCCCAAGAATGTTGTGAATAGTTCTCAAAAATAATCTGTTCTACTCATTCGTTGTGTTTTTTTCTGAAACTTTTAGCATTTGGATCATAATGTGGCTACCCTTGAAGCTAATTTGGGCAAATCATCTGCTGATCAATGGCATGTGCACAAATTCAAAGTGAAGTATTAACATCTGTGTGTACATATTTATATGAATATTAATTTGATATTTGCATTCGGTATTTGTGGGATCGGATCGGGTTCTACTTAAAAGCACCCCTAACTGGTTTTTGCACGGCACTATGTGGGTGTTTTAAGAGGCGTTTCGGGTAATGATGGATTTCCCATTGTGCTTAGCAAATGTCCAGACTTTGGACAACCTTTGTTTGAATCACCGTTGGGCCCAACATGATGTGTTCAAGATTCATGACAGGCAGATAACATTTTGTGTGACTAATTACACGACTTTTTCCAACCAGCTATGTTCCGGATATTCATTATAATTTGTATGAAAATGATGTAAAATTAACTTTAATTATTCAGTTCGTTATTTACTTTATTCAAAGTAAATGTTGCGCACCTTTCGACAACAGCATTGTGTAGAATACATATAACTACACTACAAGTAGAAACCGCATGTAGATGTGTAGTTCATGTAAATTGCAACAGATGGCGCTACCTGCAACCGAATCGCAGCACTGTCGCTCGCTGGTCTGGCAACACCCTGCCATAACGGCGACTAAGTTCTTTCACTTACGCTTTTCACTGCTTCTTTTTGCACGCGCTACAGTGGGACGGATTAAGTTTTCAGCAGGCAAAGTGCTCTGAGCGATTTTGCTGGAATTAAAAAATAAATTCTTAAATTTGACCTACTAAAAGAATTCTGTACGATAAATAGGTTGGGTGTTGTTAAGGACTAAATACAATGCATTACAGTGCAGAATTTCATGCAACCTTTGAGTCAGAAAAAAGCAGTAAAAACGTTAATAAATCCTTTGACATTTTGCCATAATATAAATCTACGGACTAAGTCACTGTGTGTGCCTCATCTGACAATGATAATTAATTAAGCTTAAGTTTCCATGCATAGTTCTCAAAGGCAATCTAATCTGCAGCAATGCTGGGGCCATTTGTTAAAATTTGATCCATTTGTGAGCAGAGATTTACTGCCAGAATCAAATCACAGCACAGCTCACCCACGAGGCAGCCTGAAATCTCTGAGCAGTAGTCGATAAGATATTCAATGGGGTGTAGAGTGGTCAATCATATGCTCAAAATAGTCACATCATAAACTCAATGAAAGTTCACCAAAAACTCAAACAGAATTATGACAATCAAAGTATCGATTGGGGAAGAATGAAATTTAGAGCTTGAGATTCGCAAGCGATTAATGAATGGCAGGAGAAATGTGACATGGAAGTTGAAAGAGGGAATTTACTCTATAGAAAAATTTACCATGAATCCTGGTGATATTTCCATTCTGATGGACACCCAAGTAAAGCAAGAAATCAATAAGTTCAGATACATTTTTGTTTCATTTTTCTGTGTTTATTTAAGTACTACTTATCATAATACTCATCGTTGGCTATTGATTTACAATATAATACTATGCACAGCAGTAATATCGTGGAGGTGGGACTCGGATTTGGATTTCGCTCAACAAAATTCCACAAAAAAACATTCGGCAAAAGCAAAGGCCAAAGGTGCGAAACGAACAAATCGTGAAATAAATATGCGTAGAGTTAGATACCTAAACTAGGCGACAATGGAGGGGGATTGCCCCAACTTAAATGCTAATCAAGGTGCTAGCCATGTGAAAACGCGACTTTGGCCATTTTGCGTGGGAGACCAGTCGATGACCTCGCCGGGGACTAAGACTAGGCCAGCGACTAAGACAGCGACTAAGTGTGACGAGGTTGCAGCGGTCAGCAGCGATCACATCTCTGGCAGCTCTCAGGCCGAGCCCTTCTCCGCCAGCTTGGAGTGCAGCGTGGTCAGATCGTAGATCACGACCAGATCCTTGTTGAGGCCCTCAAAGACCTGCGCCACGCGTGGCTGCAGATTGTAGAAGAAGAGCGGCTGCTGGCGCTGGGCAAAGTCCATGACCATCGTGGAGATGACCTTGGCGGCGGTGAAGTCCGCTCCGTAAATGTGTGTGCAGTCGATGACCACGGGCAGCGTGGACTTGACACCCTGCTTGTTGATCACCTTCCGAACGAACTCCATTGAGGGGAAGATCAGGCAGCGATCGGGGGTGAGCATCAGATACTTCAGGCCATTCGATGTCTGTGGGGAAGGGAGAAGTAAGCTTAGAGATCTGATAATTGGGAAAGAGACTCTGGTAAGGACTCACCGCCAGTGTTTCAATGCGCAGCTTGGGGCGTGCTGCTTGGTAGAGAATGAACACCACATTGATGCCAATGCCCACGAGAATGCCCAGCTGCAGGGGCAGCACCAAACAGGCAAAAAAGGCACCCAGGCCAGGAATGAGATCGGTTTCTGGTATAGAGCATAAATGAGCATTTACAGCAGATATATCCTACAAGATCAACTCACTTTTGCTATGCCACATGGGCTTGATCACACGATATTGCACCATAAAGACCACTGCTGCTATGATGATGGAGGCCAGCGCTGCCTTGGGTATGTAGTAGAAGCAGGGCGTGAGGTAGAGCAGGGCAATGATCACAATCACACTGGTGTACAGGTTCGAGAGCTGAGTGCGCACTCCGCTTGCATTGAGAATGGCGCCCCGGGCAATGCCTCCGTTGCTGCGCAGACCCTGGACAAAGGAGTTGGCCACGTTGCAGATGCCCGAGGCAATCAGCTCCTGCGTGGCATCCGTGGGTTTGCCATCAGCTGGGAGAGAGAGGGAAACACAGAGTCAGCGAGGTTGGCTCGTTGGATTGACTAGAAAAACTCACCAAAAGCCTGAACCACTGCCATCGTTTCGAGCAGCGCAATCAGCGGTACGACAATGAGACCCGAGCCCAGAGTGCTGACCATCTCCCAGAAGCTCTGGCCATCCACCAGCACCTCGCCAGTGGTCTCGTTCAGCACGGGATCGATGTGGAACGGCGGTGGCTGGAAGGAGGGCATGCCCTTGGGCACGAATCCCACGGTGCGGACGAGATCCTCGTTACCGCTCACCGACAGCCAGTAGCCGAGTCCTGCAGTGCCGCAGACGAGGAGCGCATTCCGGGCCGTGCCCACCGTCCAGAAGATGCCCGTGAGCAGCGATTGGGTGGAGGATTTGCCCTCCTTGGGGCCAACGCTGCAGCTGGCAAGGGCGCGCAGGCTGAGCAGCAAAGTGATGCAGATGAGGCCGAGAATAAAGTCCGGCCAGCTGATGTTGTGGATGTCGTTCACGATGCTGATCCACACCTGCAGGAAGGTGTTGCCACTGGTCTGAATGCCGAGAAAGTCCTTCATCTGCGAGCTGAAGATGATCAGGGAGACGGCGCTGGTGAAGCCCGCGCCCACGGGTCCCGACACAAAGTCAATGAGGAAGCCCAGCCGGAAGGCGCCCATCAGGATCTCAATGATGCCCGTGAGGAATGTGAGCAACGTGGCAATCTGCCAGCTCCCCCCAGCAATTTGGAAGGACAACAGCGCGGAGATGGCCGTCGGGCCAATGGGCACATCCTTGCTCGATCCAATGAAGATGTAAATGAAGCAGCCCAGAAAGCAGGCGTACAGTCCGTACTGCAGATCCAAACCCGCAATGCCAGCGTAGGCCAGAGCCTGGGGAATCACCGTCAGCGCCACGGAGATGCCAGCGACAATGTCCCCGAAGATGTAGTCCTTTTTGTACTGCGGCAGCCACGTGAGGATGGGGAAGCGCTTGTACAGCGTCTTCTTGCGGAAGATATTCCGCCACAAGCTGCGGCAGCAGCCACTCGATGCCTCCAGGCAGCTCTCCGACTCCCCGGACTGCTCCTCCTGCACAATGCAATCGCGAGAGGTGTGATACAGAGTGTTCGTCGGGATGTCCAGGGAGACCTCAGAGTCCTCACTGAAGGCGCCATTGGTGTGGCCATTGTTCTCGCTGCGCGTCATTCTCGATGGTTAGTTATTGATTTTATCTCTCTTCTTTTATGTTTTGTTGTTCTCTCTATCTCTGGAGATGGAGCTACATGGCACTCTCACGGGAAACACTTCACTCGAAACACTGATTGATCTGCGATCTGTGATGCTCTGGAGCTGTAGCAGAACTGTACCGAACTATTCGCGTGCCCGTCCACTGGGGTAATGAAACGCAAACTGTCGCAGAGATCGAGCCAAGAGCCAGCAACGGCAGCAGACTAACAGTCCGCCGACTGCTGGGAACTGATTATAAACAGTCGCTGGCTGCGGCAGCGCTTTCGAGACTATCCGCCGGCTTTCGTTATCTCCCTCCGCCAGCGATCCCCAGCCAGCATTAACCGCATGCCCCAAAACCGGCTATCGACGTGTCCCAGCCGGGAGGGATGGGGCTTTTCATCGTGTAATTGCCACGAAGATATGTAAATGACGCAGACCACAATAAGCCCCTTGTGTGGGCGGAACTTGGCTGTAAGTCGAGACTTTTGCAGTGGGGAAAAGTCATAGATTTTGTACTGGGGGAAACTCCGATTCAAATGGTATCAAAATGCCATACTTTCCGGTTAAATTCGTGCGACAGATATTAATTCTGTGAGCACAAACTGACATCAATTTATGTACTTTTTCCTTATAACTAAAGGGAACATTTCCTAACAAGAATTAGTGGGAAGACTTTCACAATGGTTTCTCGATGGAGCTGAAATGATGTCTTCAACTTCGACAGTTGGCCCCCAGGTTTTTACCCCTAAGCACAGGGCATCCCTTAGTCCCCCTACCCAAGTGTTCGCCTGTTTTGTTGTCTTTTGGAAAATCAACAATTTTTGATATGATTTTCCACACGTGCTGGCACCGAACATGGGAATCTTGGCAAGTCGCTGCATTCCCATGCTAATCGTTAGAATTTTCACGCCCCAAGATGTAGATTGAAGGCACAACAGCCAGCAGCAGGTTCCCAGGCTACTCCCCCAGGCCGCTTTCCACATGATTGCCTTAATGCAAATGTAAATGCAAATGGGAGTAGAATTTGTATACATTTTGTATGCCAATGCATTCGATTGCATCATTTTTTGCTAGGGTTTCGAACTTGGCATGATTATGGCATTAATCTAATGCAAGTTTTGTTTGGTTTAAAGTTTGTTTCCCTCTCTTGACCGAATTGTGTAGCCTCTTGTAGCGCCACAGCAGAACGGAGATTATCTTTACTGCCCTGCCTGCGGGCTATCGGCTACCGTCTATCGTTTGGCGACACGGGAAATCAATCAGCCGCCATGAGCGAGTGTGCATATAAATCTATTTGAAGTGTGTGCGCTCTATAAATCAAACGTGTGCGAGTGCAAGTACTAGTACGGCTGAGATAAAACCCGGAATTTGGCTGCCACGCCGTGCCACTCCGTGCTAAGTTCTGTCACTATTTCGGCATCGCCCCAAAACCGGTTGAGCTCTGCCACACGCAGCACCTTATTAAACATATATTATTAGTCCGTCAATCTGTCAATCTATATCTATTGGCACATGTAAGTGGAAATAAATCAACAGCCAATTAAATGGAGTGTTGCGGTTTAACTGCGGAACTGCATTTTGTGGTCTTGTCTGCTTTTGGGATCTTTCCCACTTTGCTCTCGAAGAATTTTCTGCAGAATTCAAGGCATTAAAAACTGGATTGGCTTCCTGGGGGGTTTTTTTCCAGATACTGAGGCACTGCTGCAAAGTGGTGACCCTCTTTGTTATTAATCGCTTATTAAATCATTTTCGAAGTCGCTTGTCTTCTCTTCAGCCAAATGGGGATCACGCGTCCAGTGGCTGATCTATTGCGCAGAGGCTGGAAACGAGCGATCAAAACCAATGGAAAACAGACACCTTTGCCTCAGAGTGAGTGTAAGCCGAACATTGATTGCCCTGCTCCAGCGATCTTCTAAGGAATGTGAGTGGAAAGCACATTCCATTTCCCCTGCCAAGCGATCTCTGCTCTGTGACACTTTCACGCCATAGATCCATGAATATTTATGGGCAAGTTCCATTGCCCGCTCGTTCAGGTGATTGCTCGATGTGTTCATAATTAAATATGTAACACTCTGCGGGGTAATTTACGTTACTCATACGCAGTCGTACAATCCCCTCAGGGGATGGGTGGACCTGGCACATTATAGAACAATTAAATGTGCATAACTAACCCGGAGAATCAGTCAATTATTATTTTTGAGCACATTTAATTCGCTTTTAATTTCGCTGGCGTGCGGATAATTGTTTTTTGACTGATTCTCTGCTCTGTCTGTCTTTCTGTCTGTTTGTCTTCTATTTGTTTTTTATTTTTTGGGTTACTCATCCATTATCCGTGGCCAAGAGGTGCTGCTGTCGCTCTGTCTCTTGTTTGGTCAGCATAAATCTTGACTATGCGCGTGGGTGGCCTACTTTTGGAGAGATTTGTGATCTCTCTCTGTCTCCTTCTCTCTCTCTCTGTCTGGGCCCTTGAGCATGCCCAGATTTCGTTCGCCCAAGGTGTTTGCCTGGAATTATGATTGATAACGGCAATCACGTGGAGAGTTGGGAGTGGGGAGTGGGGAGTGGGGAGTGGGGTGGCCTCCGTTGGCGTAGGCTTGTTCGTCCATCTGTATGCACTGCTTGCTCCAGATATTTGCTTGCATATGGAAAGCACGTTCCAGGTATTCGCACGAGTATGCGCATAACTGCAATTGTACAATTACAGTTGCATCTGTATCTATAGGGTAGATCTCGAAAGAAAGAAAGGCAAACGGCGGCAAGCCCCGAACAATGAATGACAAACAGAATAAACGAAATAAACAAATAAACTGTTAATTGTGCACACGGTTAAACATTGCGCAAGCACATCACCACCCACCTCCCACTCCCCCCCTGCAGTCGTGTGCAGCGGCCTGCATTGAGGCGTGTAAAGTACCCGAACCCCGAAGTAAGGCTTCACGTGACTCAAACCCGTCCATCGGGTATCCACATAGCATATCGGAATTTATGCGCGAGACATCGTCTCGGCGACAACTGAGGTCGCAGGCGAGGAAGTTCCCCCTTCCCATGTAATGGATGTCAGGGACCCAGGTTCAAGGCAGTCCAAGCCGAAATGTCCTGCAAAAACAGATTTGCTGCAGGCAAAACGAGAACAACAAGCCATCAATTGGCAAGCCTGGCCAGCGCGATTCTCTCTCACGTGATCGGATTTGAGCCAAAAGGCGATCCGGGTTGCTTTTATGGCGGCAATAACCGCAGCAAATGGCAGCGAAACTGAATTAATTTTGGTCACATGACCGCGCCAGAAGCAAACAAAACAAAAGCAGGAGAGAAAAAAAGCACATTGTTTGTTTATTTTTACCCAACACCATCATCATTAGAGGGGTACTCAAGAGCAGAAAGGAAAGTTTTTGTAAGGGAATATCAGAGAAGTGAAGTATGAAATGTAAACCATAACTAGAGGGTTCCAAATGTTCGAAGACAAAGGAACACTTCTTTCTGTTAAGTGTACCCATTTAAACCCATATGAGAACTTATTCTTTCTAAACTTTAATCCACTCTTGAGCACCCCTGCTGTAGCTGCCGCTGAGCGATGATTATTCCGTGCTAGTCATCTAAAATGATAATTTCCGAGCGAGATCTGGTAGTGTGACTAGTTTGATATGTTGTTGCAATCTCCAATTGATTTGTGCTGCCAAACAAAATGCAAATCATTCTACGCTCCGGCCAAAAGGGAATAGCTCCAGCTATGGGAAATATCTATATCCCCCGCACGAGTGGGTAAATTGTGTCCCATTAAATTGCGGCTAATTTCGCAGTCAGGTACTAAAACCCATCCAATCAAGTGGCGTGCTAATGGGCGGCCAACAAGCTACACAAATTAACAAATCAATTTTCGCTTGTGATAAACAAAAAGTCAAACAAAATCACACGACGGAAACTACAGAGCAGCGCGGAGCGGTTATCAGTCATGCCAAAATGCCAAACATTTCAGCGGGCGAGACAATTGAAATTGTAATTGGATCTGAAATTGGCACGGGGGGGAATCATAGCATATGGGGGGAGACACATTACCCAAACAATTGATGGTCCGCTAATGGAAAGGGATCCATATGCGACTGCGATGATCTGTACACGACCCGTGCCTCCAGGCGGAAGGGAGTTCAATGCACGCCATGCCATGCCATGCCAATGCACACGCGACTCGTTCCCGGGGGGACAGGGCATGGGATAATTCCAGGCATGTGAATTGTTTTAGTTCAACATTTAAATCTCAACAATTAGCATAGCAGTGTCTCCCTTTGCCTAGATTAGTGTGAGATTTCCTGGAGATTATCTAGCGCGTTTTTTTTACAATGTTTTTGTTTGCCACGGTCTGAGATAATGGAGCAGCAGATGTCACATTGATGGAGCCAAAAGCCCGCGCTCTGTTCCAGATACAATCTTGGCGCTTTGCTGTGTTCCGTTTTGCTGTTTGGATTTGGGCGTGCAAACAGCGCAAGGTTTATCGCACTTGGCCTCTCTAGGTGGAGGCCAGAGCCCGGCAAATATGCGCCATTGGCTGTGATCAAATATAGATAAAAGGCAAAGGTACCGATCGTCATCGCAGCTGCATTCCTGGAGCATTTAGCAATGCAAATTTCTCGCATACCAGATGAATCTCTAAAGCTCTGCGGATGCCTGATTTATGTGACCTGAAGAGCGGGCAGGTGGTCTCTGATTTATGTCCCAGACAGTGCTCCCTGCTGTTGCACAAGCTTTAGTCACGGCAGATGCAGTCGGACATTCCATCAGCTCCGTTTGTAATCTTATCGGATGGGCACTGCCACTTCGTAGTTACCGCAGACAGGCAACATCTGTCAGCAGCTACTTGGGTGTTTGTGTGCTGCAAATTATGATGATTTATGGCGCAAGGAATGGCCATTCAATTAAGTGGATTCCAGCCATAAATATATGACGCCTTTATGGATCGCTGTACTGGCTAATCTGCGCTGCTAACCGGTGTTTCGGATTTGAGTACAATCAGATTTTATTTCGACAAAGTATTGTGGGTGGGGTGGCTAAAGCTTAAGACTAAAAGAGACACAAAAGGTGAGATTGCATCCTGGAGAAGCACACGAAACGAGTGGAGTGTTGTGTTGTTGTCGAGTGTTGTGTAGTGGGCCTGCGCCTAAAAGTATGCCATGCTAATCAGTGTACAAAAATGTGTATTGGATTCTTTTGTTTATTTTTGAGCAAAACGAGCGAGCGCTGAGCGACGACTCTTTCCAGTGATTTTCTAAAGCGAAAGAAAAACAAACAATATAAAGAAGAACATCGTTGGATGAAACATTTCTGTGACCTCAACAAAATGAACCGAAAGTGTGGCTGAGTGTATGGTTGAGTGTGTTGGTGTGTGTGTGACTGCGAGTGTGGGTTGTGTGAAGCGTTGTCCACCTAGTCCTCCAGGGTTACATTGCGGAAGAGATACGACATGGACTCCTTGTTGTGAATGCGACGTATAGCCTCAGCGATCAGTATGGAGATGTCGATCGTCTTGATCTTGTGGCACTGCAGTTTCTGTATCTCGTGTGGAATGGTATTGGTGACAACGATCTGGGCATACCAAAAAAAAAGGAATAATTATAGAAAAACCAATGACAAAAGGTTGCCCTAACAGACCTCATCAATGCACGACTCATCCAGCAGACGTGGCGCATCCGAGCTGAGCAGACCGTGCGTGGCCAGCACGTAGATCTTGCAGGCACCATTCTCCTTAAGCATCTCCGCGGCAGCCACAAACGATTGAACATCATCAATTAGGTCATCCTAAGGGAGAGGAAACAGTTATGAGTAGGGAACAGGCATTATCAGGGTGTAATTACTTACCACCATGATGGCTATGCGTCCATTGACATCGCCCACAATCGTAAGCGGTGGCTTGACCTTCACTGGATGCTCCGGCACACCCACCGACACCGAGGTGGTGCGCTGACGGCTGCTGCTGCTTATGGGTGCGTGTTGTGGGGTAGAGTTTCTTTATGGATTAGAGACGAGTCGGGAGTCGAGAGTGTGGTGCATGTGTGGTGCGTGTTGGGTAACCAAAAAAGAAACAAAATCATGTTGGTGGGGGTTCGGGAGTGGGGTGGAAAAGTGTGAAAATCGATTAGAAATCATAAATTAATTAATCAAAAGTGAGAATAATCAAATGAATAAAATAAATACGAACCTAGGCGCCGCTGGTAAGCACATTTCAACTGAATTTCCTAATAAATTGCTATACGCACTGCTTGGACACAAATAAAGAGAAATTTCGTTTTTGGTTTTTCTTTCGTTTCGGATGCACGAATTTGTGGAGTTTCGGATTCATCAGACACCAACCAAAATGGCCAAACTCGTATTGAGTTGTGTGTGGACTTTGGCAGTGAATGGAAACAGAAGCGAAAGCGGTGGCAAAACAATCAGAATAAAGCGGCTACAAACAGGAGTTGTACTACGGATAAAGTGCCAACGACAGAACAGATCTAAGTGTGTGTGAAGTGTGTGTTTTAGAGATGTAAGAGACATGCAGGGATGGACCATTAATTCAATTAAATTCTCTCTGATAAATTATCGATCCTTGACTCATGTATTCAATGACTCTTTTGTCTGTAAAGATTAGAGTGTGTAGGAGTCAAAGAATCCCCAAATATGTGAGTTTCCCTCCCATTTCTCTTACTCCTCCGAAACACACACATTCCCATTTCTAATATTATTCAAACAAATGCAAATTGTACAATGATTTGATAGCTTTTGTGGTAAAACATTAAAGTGCTTTTTCAACTATAAAACAAAACAAAATCTAGTGCAAAGTTGTGCTAAACGAATGATTTCAAGTGCGCTTCCAGCTTCGGTTATAAAACAAAGCCTCGAGGGGAAAAACACAAACAAAACTCGAAGAACAACTCAAGACAGATAAATTGCTGGAGTGCCAAGGGGATAGCAGTGAAGCCTACAGCGGAGATCTGCGAAAAACACAAACTGTGGTCTTACCTGGTCGGTGGTGGCGAGTAACGGCCATCGACCTCGTCGCTCTCAGCCTCCTTTTGCTCGCCATGGATGACAGCCAGGCCCAGGCGCAGTCGCTCCGCATACGAGTTGGCCTTTTTGGCCACGCCAGGATTACGGGCCACAATCACGGAATTCCGATATTCGGGTATCTGCAAGGGAGATTGATTCACTTAGTTGTAGACTAAACAAACTCTTGCTGGTTTGCTCACGCTCTCCTGAATGTACTGCAGCAGGAAGGGCGATGCCCGCAGATTGTCCACGGGTATGTCGAAGAAGCCCTGAATCTCCTTCTGGTGCAGATCCATTGTGATGATGTGCGTGAGGCCGGAGGTGCACATCATCTTGGCCAGCAGCTTCGAGACGATGCAGCCACGTTTGCGCATCTTGCACTGCTTCGAGTACGGCAAGTACGGGATCACGCCCACAATGGAGCGAGCCGACGAGGTCTTGCACGCATACGCCATGATAAGCAGCTCCATAATGTTGTTGTTGGCATCCCTAGAGAAAACAAGAGACGAATATTAGCTGGGGAAACCCTTTGGCATGGAGACTGCATCTACTTGGTGCCCGTTTGGATGATGTAAATGTCCTTGCCCCGCACCGAGTCACTGATCTCGACAATTGTCTCACGGTTGGACTTGTGGAAGACGGAACAGCCGCCGTTCTTCAGGCCCATGCGCTCGGCGACCATGTTGGCCAGATCCGGATGCGAGTTGCCATTGATGATGACAATGTCCGAGGTGGAGGTGTTGTCCATGTCGCTCCTGCAACGCTTCGGTGGGCGCACGCTGCCTAATCTGTAACGTAGAAAGAGGATTAGATGGGGAAACACAAAGCCAAAGTGGGGGAAAAACATAATTCAAAACAGAAAGCGGGGAATGAGTGGGGTTTGGTTTGCTACCTGCGTTTGGACATGCTATCGTGGATTTGGGTTCATTCACTTCCGTATGCCGTAATGTATCCCTTAATCCCTTACACATTAATATAACGCATACGCCACCGCGTTGCCGCAGTCGTTACCGTTCCCACGTTACCACCACACGCGGGCTCCTTCGGTGGTGGCCTATCGATTAGCCCCAGTGAACCAATTTCGCAACAGAACCGAGCTAAGGGAACGCAACTGCAATTAGTGCCGCTGCTGCTGCTGCTACTTTGTTGCCCAGTTTGTTGGCGACTTTCTGGCTAAAGCCACCAGAAAACCAGTAACCGCAGTCGATGCGCCACTGCGCATTCCTTCTTCCGGAATTCCGTTATTGATCAAACAAGCGGCACACATGTGAGTGGCGTGGCAACGTCAGCGTGTGGGTCGCCGTCAGGCCCCACAGCGGAAGAACCGCCACTCAGTCCGTCAGGCAGTACGTGGGCAGGAGGTGCGGTGCCTGCTACACGGGGATTAACACCATCTCAGATAGAAATCTACGCGCACGCGACTTGCCGCGACATTCGAGTGGCATCGAAGAAAAGTGAAAGGGAAAGCTCAAGGGAAAGCCCAAGGCACAGTGCGGGACCCGTTCGGTGGCTAATTGAATTTCTATTTCTGAATTCCCTCGCAGGTCACTCGAGGGCTACGAGCAGCAAGTGCATGGGTTGAGCTGCAGGAGGCACAGGAATGGGCGATTCAGGTGAGTGAAGTGGCCATAAATGGGGCAGCGGTAAGGAATCTTAGATGTCAGGCATATTTTTTGTGGCCAGAACGATAATTGAATGCCCTAAAAGAAGGTGGAAAGAGCGCTTGGATATGCCCTAGAAGTGAAGCTAACTTGTGGTTGGGTTTAACTTTAGGAGAAGTGCGGAAAACTTTGAAATGTTTTGAACATTCAGGAAGGAAAAGCGTAAAGATAGAGTGTATCCAGGGAACTATAAGTATACCTTCCACAAAGACAGAAATATTACGATTTTCGTTCACTTTTTCACACATAAAAAAGAAGAGGAAATGGAAAAAGAATGAGAAATAATCCAAGAGCTTCTGGGACTCAAAATAGTCCAAGAATATTACAAAAGGAAGGATGGAATTCAATTTAGTTCCCTAATGCAGGGTTATAGCTATCAGATTTCCCTCTTTAGGGTGTCGATGAAGTCATTCGAAGAACCTTCAAGTCTCTTGGCATTCCACATGCCTCCTTCAGGAAGGAGCAAGGGAAACCCAGGGCGGTAGGACGGTAGGGCGGTTGTGGCGACGCAACCACGAGGCGACGACTATTCAATTTTAGACACATTTGACGTCTCGTTTAGACTTTTCTTGAGGCGTTTGCTGGGTGCAGCAGCGAGTGCAATGGAAACTTGCGGCACGCATATGTGTGCCACACAACGGAAGCGCAGCATGGGGCAGTGGGGGCACAAGTTTAAAGATAGCATCTGGGTGGGATTAGGCGCAGGCGAAGAAAGTTATGACACGCTGCCAGCCGTAGGATTAGGCCTGCTGCCACTTCAGGAGGGGTTCTTCGACTTAGAAGAAAGTAGAACGTTCCTCGAGGCAGACGCACAAAGCGCAGAGCACGGCACAAAAGACACAAAATGCTGGGCATAGCCTGTGATCCGCTGCAGCACACGAGCATGTACGAGCGTGGCTCGGATGGTACTTGAAGAAACCAGAAGATATAAGATCAAATTTCACTTTCATTGATCGATCTTCCTCCTTGCATTTACAGACAGCGAGGACAGCGATGGCGAGGGCGGCCTGGGCAATGTGTCCCGCGTGATCATACGTCCGCCGGGGCAGAGCGGCAAGGCAAAGCGTGGCCATTTGTGCTTCGATGCGGCCTTCGAGACGGGAAATCTGGGCAAAGCGGAGCTGGTGGGGGACTTCGAGTACGATCTGTTCCTGCGGCCGGACACGTGCAATCCGCGCTTTCGCTTCTGGTTCAACTTCACGGTGGACAACGTCAAGCAGGACCAGCGGGTGCTCTTCAACATTGTGAATCTCAGCAAGAGCCGCAATTTGTTCGCCTCCGGCCTCACGCCGCTGGTGAAGAGCTCCAGCCGCCCCAAGTGGCAGCGCATGTCCAAGCGGCAGGTGTTCTTCTATCGCTCGGCCATGCATCAGGGCCACTACGTGCTCAGCTTTGCCTTCATCTTTGACAAGGAGGAGGATGTCTATCAGTTCGCCCTGGCCTGGCCCTACAGCTACTCCCGCCTGCAGTCCTATTTGAATGTGATCGATGCCAGACAGGGCACGGACAAGCGCTTCACGCGGAGCGTTCTCATCAAGTCGCTGGTGAGTGGCTGGTTCCTCCTCCGGTGATTTATTCTGTGATTCTCTCCCTCAGCAAAACCGCAATGTGGATCTGCTGACCATCGATCAGGTGACGCACAAGCAGCGCTCGACCAATCGCTTGGATCGCAGCTTCATTCGCGTCATTGTGATCCTCTGTCGCACGCACTCCAGCGAGGCGCCCGCCTCCCACGTGTGCCAGGGCCTCATCGAGTTCCTTGTGGGCAATCATCCCATAGCGGGCGTTCTGCGTGATAACTTTGTGTTCAAAATCGTGCCGATGGCCAATCCGGATGGCGTGTTTCTGGGCAACAACCGCTGCAACCTGATGGGGCAGGACATGAATCGCAACTGGCATCTGGCGTCGGAGTTTACGCAGCCGGAGCTGCATGCCATTCGGGGTATGCTGAAGGAGCTGGATAATTCGGATGTGAGTTTTTGGGGTGCTGGCAGTGGAAATGGAGTTTACTCACCCTGATCCTTCCCTCTTGCAGACTTATCAGATAGATTTTGTGATCGATTTGCATGCCAACAGCAGCATGCACGGCTGCTTCGTGTACGGCAACACCTACGAGGATGTCTACCGCTACGAGCGGCACTTGGTCTTCCCGCGACTCTTTGCCAGCAACGCACCCGACTATGTGGCCGAGCACACCATGTTCAATGCGGACGAGCGGAAGGCGGGCAGCATCAGGAGATTCAGCTGCGAGCGGCTCAGCGACACGGTGAATGCCTACACGCTGGAGGTGTCCATGGCGGGGCATTACCTGCGCGACGGCAAGACGGTGGCCCTCTACAACGAGGATGGATGTGAGTTCGCAGGCAGACACTGTCCGGAAGTTGCTTTCTAGATGCTCTCTTTGTAGATTACCGCGTGGGCAGGAATCTCGCGCGCACCCTGCTCCAGTACTATCGCTTCATCAACATCCTGCCCGTGCCCCTGGTGACGGAGGTGCGAGGCAAGCGCAGGGGCAGACTGCGCAACCAGCACTCTCGCTCCCGCTCCAAGACGCGCTACGAGGTCAAGCCCCGGCCCAAGACTCCGCGCTGCCATGCCCCCATCTCGTACAACAACCTGAGCATCTGCTATGACTCGGGCGGCGGAGGTGGCGGCGGTTCCTCGGATGAGGGAGGCTTCTCCCCCGTACGACCACTGGCACCGGGCAGCAGCAGCTTCAGCGGCTGCCGCAACTACCGTCGGGCGGCCACAGCCACATGCCCAGCTGCACACGACCAGTATTCCTGCTACTCCTTGGGTGCACTCAAAACAGGCAGTGACCATGGAGGAGCCATTGGCCAGGGCAAGCGATCGGCGCGGGTGACCATCGAGTTGCCACTACCTGTGAATGTACCCCCCAAGCCCTACCTCTCCATCATCGACCTGAATCAGCTGACGCGGGGCAGCCTGAAGCTCAAATCGGGTAGTTTCGATTCAGCCGACAGGCGATAAAGAGAATGAGTGAGAGAGAGAGAGAGAGATATCCGTAATTGTTCCCTTTTGTATGCTTACTGCTTCGTTGACTTTTTTTTCTAAATAAACAGTTATGCCTCTGAGCAATTTGAGCAACAAGTCAGGCGAATGAGTGGGAAGAGAATGACATTTGCTTGGGCTTAACCGCCTTATCTCTGTGCTGTTGCGCACATTTTGGCCCCCAGCCAGCAAGGGAAACGTGGGGGTGGGAGGGGGAGTCTATAGATTCGACTCATTGCAATGGCCAGAGAGCACTCATATCGGTATCATGTCTAGTGTATACAGAACGCCGTTAGATGAGACTACGAACAAATAAACAAAGAGCATCCACTGTACTGACACACTGCGCACTACGAGAAATGAGTGACGATTGTCGGGCCTTGAGCTGACCGTGCGCCCTTCCACTCAGCAACAGCACGTGAGTGCCAGAGGGCGAGTGTGGTTTCAATTAGCTGGATGTTTGTGCCAATTGTATCTTATCTTCTACACACAAAAATAAAGCAATATATAGCAATGCAGTCAGCTGTACCATCCATTACCTGGGGATGTATCGGATCGGATCGGATCGGGGGACGAGGCGACAATATTCTCACTCAGGCCAGGCCACACACACCACTCGCAGAAAACACGCGCGAAAACCGCTGATAAGAAGAGTGTGGCGAGCGTGGCAGCCAACAGGCAGGCGGAATGGGAGTGAATCAACACAAAGACCGAACCGAGCGTAAGGGCTTCCGACCTGATTAGCGCTTTCAATTAACATGAAATCAATAAAAAAGACAGACCAGACCGCACTCTTTTTTCTCGGTTCCTCTTTTGTATAAATAAAAGCGAATGGGAATAGAAGGCAAAAAGGAGCGCAAAATAGAGTGAGATGAGAGCGGCCGGCGTTGCCATACAGGCGGAGTGAGATGCGAACAGCTGTTTGATGTGGCAATATATATAAATGCACTTATTTAAATTATTCACATAAATGGTTTTAAATTTCAATGTAACAAATGTAAAGCATACCGGGGGAGGTTGGTGAGGGTAACACTTTGGGAGCAGGAACTGGTTTTTGGGTTATCACGCAATTTCAAATTGGTTAAACAAACAAAACAACTGAAACATATACACGAATATATTACTCTCACAACCTGGCCAACAGCATGTTGATGGGCACTAGGGGATTGGGGGGATTTTAAACACAAATAAACAGAGGGAGAGGGGAACAAAAATGAATTAAAAACACAAAGTGAGAGGGAGGAGGAGACACACACAGTCACAGACACTAATTAAATTAAAAATGGAACACAGAAATATGTAAATGGATAGCCAAAAAGCCTCTTTTACTTGTTCCTCTGCAGCAGCATGACGCAGTTCCTCTGAAAATGGCTGCAATTCTTCGATATCTATATCTTCTTATTCTTTCTTTCTCCTGCTCTTGTTTTCGTTGTTTTATCTGAATTATTGATTTGGAATTTTCGAGTTATTCTTACAGTCTGTCGCTGCGCGGTTACCAGTGTGACCGCGGATTTATCGATAAAATATACCGCATTGCCCTCAAAAACATCTCTTTCATTTTAAAAATATACCGTAAATCTTGAATCATTTTCTTTGGATTTAACTTTCTATTTAATATAACTCGCTAGTTAGGATTCTCAACGCTCAATATATAATTTTAATCGATTTATCAATAAATTATTCACAAAATTGGCTAGTTTTCATGACTTACTCTCATTGGATTGTGTACTTAAAAAGGGTTAAACTAAAAGGTTCAATAAAAATAGTATATTGGTATATGGTAAAGCGGTTAAAACTTGAAAGATGAAGCGTGAATATCTCGTTTTAGCGTGAAATTTAAGAAGATCATTTGTATAAAGTGCTTTTACCTAGTTGGACATGTTGCTTGTACTATTGTTTTATATCTGCGCATGTTCTGCGGATCAGGAGTATGACTATAGTTCGGCTGTCGATTCCCTGCTGGAACTGATACCGTTACAGCGCTACCATTACGGGAATTTGTCTGCATTTGCGGACAAAGTGGAGGCAAAATTGAGCACACTTCGGCGGTGAGTACTATTGTATGTAGAAAAGTGACAAATAATTCATTAATGGCGCATTGTAGTGCACTCTCCGAGATGCGCCCTGTGCTGCAGGCAGCCGAGACCCAGCAGGAGCTCTTTGTGGGCAATCCGCTGCGCGCTTATTCCCTTCTCAGGCAGCTGCACCACGACTGGCCCAATTGGTTGGATTTTGTGGAGGAACCTGTTGGCGCGGAGGAGATTAAGCACTTTCGCTCGCTGGAGCTGATGCTGCCCAACCAAACGGACATGGCCAATGCAGTTATTGGGCTGGAACAGATCCGGGATATGTATGGGCAGACGGAGCGAGATTTGGCCTCTGGGCTGCTTCATGGAAAGCAGCACAAGTGGGTTACTGCTGTCGAGAAGGGATTCTCGATTGATTATCCCCTTTTTGCAGCATCCAACTGTCAGCCTTGGACTGCTGGAGCCTGGGCAGACACTACTTTCACCGAAAGCGCTATGTGGAGGCGACTGTTTGGCTGGGGCTGACCACGGATCGATTCAATGTCAGTGAGGAGGATGTATACGCCGTTCAGAGCTTCCATCGTGTAGAGTTGTGTCAACTGCAGGCGGCATCCCTGATGCGACAGAGTGGGATTTCATTTTCCTCCTATATTTAGCCATTTCATGAGAATATCTCGCGCAGATCGCAACGAGGACGCCTTGGCTGCCATTAACGCAGCTCTGGAAATTCTCCCTTGGGACATGCGCCTGCAGAGCCTGCGTTCACGGCTGCAGAACCGCTGGCTCGTGCGGCCCCGCCTGGAGTTCGCAGAGGAACCGCGGCCGCCAGCCGACGATGTGCAGCGTGGCTGTCGCGGTCAATATCCATCGAAAACGAGACTACACTGCCGCTACAGTTGGACACCATTCTATGAACGCTTGAAGATGGAAGAGCTAATGCTGGATCCGCACATTGCGCTCTACCATGACGTGGTGTCCGCCAAAGAGAGGACGATGCTGCAGAACTACGGACGTATGAATCTCACGCTGGATGCGCAGAGGCTTCTGGCCAAGCATTGTCCCCTGCCCGAATCCATACCGGTGGTGCAGAGTCTACACAAACGGCTGGAACACATGACTGGCTTGAGCCTAAGCAACTCAGAGGGTTGGCTAATCACCAACTACGGAATTGGAGGTTTCTTTGGGCTGCACAAGGACTACTTTAATGAGGTACTTCCTACACCTTTCTCTTAGAGCTTTGTAGATTTTATTTGAGATTTCATTTTGCAGATCGAAGAGGCATTGAGGGGCGACAATCGCTTGTTCACCATTCAGATCTATGTGAGTCCGAGCAGCAGCCTAAAATGATTCCTTATTCCCCTCTTATATCCTCCCCACAGCTAAGCAACGTGTCCCAAGGCGGCTACACAGTCTTCCCCCATGTGGAGGTGGCCGTGAAGCCACAGGCAGGCGCTGCTTTGGTCTTCTACAATCTGCTGGACTCTTTGGAGGGAGATTTGCGCACCCAGCACTATGCCTGTCCCGTCATCGACGGCGACAAGTGGATAGCCACCAAGTGGCTCTCAGCAAAGGAGCAGCTCGTCAGCAAGAGCAGGAAATGACAGCTGTTTTTTGCATGCATAAACGATGCTCCTTAGGAGCCGTAAATAATTGAATTCTTCGTGCGATAATTACATTCTTCGGGGGATAATTCGCTATGGAGCATGCATAAAGCTGAAGGCTAGTTGTGGCATTTCTTGAAGAACGTTTCCTCATTATGGCTGCCCTACTGTACACGCTGTTGCTTTTGCTCCTGTCTGGCTGCTGCCTCGAGGCTACGCCGGATGAGAAAGTCTTCCAGGGCATGCTCAGCCTCGAGCGGGAATTGCTGCAGAATCTGCGAGACTATGCCTTGAAGCTGAGGGAAAAGATCAGCGTCATCAATGGGTGAGTCTTTCCACATCAATGCTCTCCCTCTTCATGGGATACCCTTTGCTCTTGCCAGCGCTCTGAGGGAGTACCACGAAGAGATCGAGGAGGCCAATGAGGACCCGGAGCTGTATGTATCGAATCCGCTGAATGCCTTCCGGCTGATACGCCACATGCATCAGGATTGGATCAGCTGGCAGGTGTACATGGAGCAGCAGGTAGGCCCCGAGCAAGTGGCCAAGCTGGAGGGCATGCTGCCGCAGCTGCCACAGCACCAGGACTTCCAGGAGGCAGCCCAAACGCTGCACAGCCTCACCGAGTTCTACGGTTACGATCCTTCCATTTTGGTGGCTCAAAAGGAGCTCGACAGGTGGGGGTAAAGGCTGCTTCAACTGCAAAAACTCTCCTTATTCCTTGCTTTCCTTTTAGCCAGCTCTATCTTTCCCCCCTGGACTGCTACCACATGGGTTTGGAGATGTATCAGCAGGAGAACTACCACGAGGCACTCAAGTGGTTTACTGTGGCAGCCGAAAACTTTACCTCGTCGCCCTACAACGATCTCTACAGCGTGCTGGGCGCGTCACGCTCGCAGGTGTATCGTATGCAGGCCAGAACCTACCAGAAACTCAGTGAGTGAAGCTCAAATATCCACAGATCCACGCTACTGAAGTCTTCATTCTCTTGCAGACCGAGAAGAGGTGTACAATGCCTACCAGAATGCCATAATCCTGGATGAGTTCAACGTGCAGCTGCTGCAGGAAATCGGCACCATAGAGCTGCTCAGCCTGCGCGATCCCATGGAGCCCATTTTGGAGCCGGTGACCACGCCCAGTCCCCTGCAGCAGCAGTGCCGGGAAAGCGTTGTCGAGCTGTCCGCTATCTGTGCGCACAATGCGATGGTGTCCGCCTTCCTGTTGCTGGCCCCGCTCCGCTACGAGGAGGTGCTGCTCTCACCCTACATTGTGCTCTACCGGGATGCCGTCTACGAGTCAGAGGTCACACACATCCGAAACGCATTCAATTATTGTCCTCCGGAAGTCAAGTTCTCGATGGATGGTGGAGTCAGCGGCTGCTCTATCCCGGATGAGTACAGTCCGGTGATGCAGCGCCTGCAGGAGCGGGTGCTGGACATGACGGGCTCCTTCAATCTCGCGCACAACTTTCATGTGTTAGAGTATGCACAGACAGAGCCGTTTCGTCTGTTTCAGCTGTTCAAGGAGTCTCCCAGAGTAATTGGATGATCCCCTAGTGTCTCTCCTTTCCTTACTTTTCCTTTTCTTGCAGTTTTCCGGCCTGAACTTTAACGAGATCGAGGGTACAGCCATCGTCTTTGTATGTTTGCTGCCTTCCTGCCGTTCCTCTCTCTGATTTGGCTTTCTTTTCAGCTGAATGATGTGGAGGTGGGCGGCGCCATCACCATACCACACCATCCAATGTTCGTGCAGCCGAGGCAAGGTGACGCCCTGATCTCGTTCCACGACGGCGACTTTGAGCACACCATTTGCCCCCATGTGGTGGGCACTGGATTGGGTATAGTCCTTTCGCAGTCCTCCGCCCGTTGACTTTCTTTCGCTGATCGAGCTTGTTCTCTTTTTGCAGTCATGGTGAAGTTTCTCTACGCGGAAACGGAAGAGTGAGCAAAGCGGTTCTCCCATTACCAATCTCATTTCCACTCGACGTGGTCTGGAGCAGAGTCGCAGCCCAAAGACATTTTACTCTCATGAATAAAGTTTGCCGTCACACCCTAATCTAATTGAAAGCGTAGCAAATGCAACGACATGGAATCATTTATCACATTCAAGACTGCAATGCTGCCAATCGCATCTATGCCTGAGCTCCTGCTGATACTCCTGATCGTCGCGAGTGTTGCTGTTCGCAGTCAGACCGAAAAGGAGTTTTTGGCATTAAAGGAAGAGGAAATTCAGCTGCAGCTGCTGGACAGGGAGCGGATCTCAAACCTCATGGAATATGCTGAAGAGTTGCAGAGCAAAGTGGAAGTGTTGAAACGGTAAGATTGGAGATGGAGGGACAATCCGAAAACTATTATAATTGACTTCGTTTGGGTGTTTCCACAGATTTGCAGAGGCGAAGCGCACACCCCTCCAAGCAGCAAAGGGCAGGGAGGAGGAGTACCTATCGAATCCGTTGCACAGTTTCCGCCTCATTCGCCACATGCACGAGGACTGGCGGCATGTAGAGAAGTTTATGAGGCAGCCAGTGGGGCAAGGTGAGTGCCAGTCTGGCAAAAAAATAATGGAAATATTTACAACTCTTGCCCTGCAGATCAGATTAATTTCTTTAAAGAAAGGGCAAATGAGTTGCCATCAAAAGAGGATGCAGATGATGCCACGGAGGCCATTTATCGTATTATTCGCACCTATGATGTGCCGCCAGAGGAGCTCGTCCAAGGGCTAATCGATGGCGTGCGGTACAAGTAGGTCTACAGATGGATAACTCATTTGCTTCCATTCAAGTGCCAAATTCTTCCAACAGTGGCAGCATTTCAGCCATCGACTGCTTCTCTTTGGGAACGCTGCACTTTGAGTGGGGAAAGTACGAAAAAGCAGTCGACTGGCTAAACCACAGCTTGACTCTGTTGAAACCCGAGTATAATTCGGTGTACAATGTGCTGGGATTTACCTCAAGCGAGGTCCACATGCTCCTGGCTCGTTGCTACGTGGAGATGGGTGAGGGATCATGGCATCACTCATTACTCTTCTGAGAATCTATTCTTCATTCATTTTCAGACCAGGAAGAAGACGCTCGAAGCACACTGTTGTCCCACCCAACTCTGTCTCAGCATTCGGAGCGTCTGCTCACACTCTACAACAACACCAGACACGTTCCAGTTTCGGCTGACTTGCAGCCTTTGCTGCCCGATAAGTTCAATCAGATTTGTCGCTCCTCCCATCAGAATAAACCCTCCCGCCTGCACTGCCGCTACAATGGCACAACCTCTCCCTTCCTGCGACTGGCGCCCCTTCGGATGGAGGAACTGTCGCTGGATCCTTACATCGTGGTCTACCATAATGTTCTCACCGACGCCGAAATAGCTAAAGTGGAGCAAATTGCAGAGCCATTACTGGAGCACAGTAGCGTTTACGTAGCGGAAATCAAGAAGGCGATCAAAAGCAAAGTTCGCACTGCACTGGGTGCCTGGATACCCGACTCTGATATGGACGCCTCGGGCTGGACTGTGGTGCAGGGACTCCACAGACGAATACGCGATATAACCGGACTGAACATCAATGAGCAGCAGCACATGCAGATTATCAAATACGGCTACGGGGGACACTACGATCCCCACTTCGACTACTTTAATGCCACCGTTAAGAACACGCTGGCAAGCGGCGACCGCATGGTCACTGTCCTCTTCTATGTGAGTCGGCTTAAAGCTCTGACTCACCTGAAGGATTAACTATTTATCTCCCATAGCTTAACGATGCGAGGCACGGTGGCTCCACCGTCTTTACCCATCTAAAGCTGAAGGTCCCCTCGGAGCGTGGCAAAGTCCTTTTCTGGTACAACATGCGTGGGGAGTCGCACGAACTGGACACTCAAACTGTTCATGGTGCTTGCCCCGTCATCCATGGCACCAAATCGGGTGAGCATTTCCATTCGTATTTATTCAGCTATCATCTATCCTATCCCTTTTGCTACTTACAGTCATGTCCTGCTGGATACACGAGTTGGATCAAATGTTTATCCAGCCCACCTATCGTCGCAATAATAGAACATTATTTCATAAGATGGTTGAGCATCAGCAAGGTTGATTCAAGGGTTTACCCAAAGGGGATATTTAATAACATTTACGTTGCATTGACAATGTTTTTAATACATAAATACATACATATGTTGCGGAAATTATAACTTTTTGCCTGAAAAATATGATAAAATTAGGAATTTAAAAACAATTTTTTGTTGTAATGTTTCTTGCTTTCAAAAATGTAAACGAATAACGAAATATCTCTGTACTCTGACTTCAAAGGTATTTGTATGCCTTTTAATTTAATCAAAATATGTTGCTGGGCGGGCTTGAGCCTATTGGAATGATAATAATGCATATGCAGAACGTAGAACTGTTTGTAGTATTTAATTAATATATTATTAATATAAATTAAAAAAATAGAGCCAATCTTTCTTCCGCAACTGTTCCAATTTATTACCGCATGAAAACATATTTGCAATATGGAAAATGTAACTTTAATTCAGGCAAAAGCTGACATTTCTGAAAATTATGATTTGATTCTGCGAATTTTACATTCATATAATAAAAATGTATGCAAAATTGCACTCTCTTTCTAGCCTTCTGTGGGTGAATATGGAAATACTCTCCCACCTGGGCGATAGGTGGGCTGTATGAACATTTGATCAAACTCGTGTATCCAGCAGGACAGGACTTCAAAAAGAGAGAATCAAATTTTAGCTGAACGAGTACAAAGGGAAATACTCACCCGTTTTGGTGCCATCGATGACGGGGCAAGCACCATGAATGGTTCGAGTGTCCAAATCGTGCGTCTCCCCACGCATGTTGTACCAGAAGAGGACTTTGCCACGCTCCGCTGGAACCTTCAGCTTTAGATGGGTAAAGATGGTGGAGCCGCCGTGCCGCGCATCGCTGAGCTTTAAGGAGGAGATAAAGAAAGAAAGAATTAATTGATGTTAAAAGGGATCTGGAAACTGTACACTCACATAGAAGAGGACAGTGGCCATGCGGTCACCCTGGGTGATCGGAAAGGAGCCATTAATGAAGTCAAAATGGCGATCGTAGTGGCCACCGAAACCGTATTTTATCAGCTGCAAGAACTGATGACTGTTCATGATCAGTCCGGTCATGTCGCGTATGCGCCTGAAGATACGATGTAGCACTGGCCAGCCGGAAGCGTCCATTTTATCGTCGGGCATCCAAGCGCCCAGTGCGGTGCGCACTTTGTAATTCTGATTCGTGTTCTTCTTGCCCAAACCAGCGCGGATCAGTAGCGGCTCTCCAATGCGTTTAATTTCCGCTATTTCCGCATCGGAGAGGACATTGTGGTAGACCACGATGTAAGGATCCAGCGACAGCTCCTCCATCCGCAGGGGCGCCAGTCGCAGGAAGGGAGAGCTTGTGGCATTGTAGCGACAGTGCAGGCGGGAGGGTTTATTCTGATGGGAGGAGCGGCAGATCTGATTGAATTCCTCGGGTAGAGCGCGCTGCAAATCCTCCGAGAGTTTTGCGTGTTTCTTATTTGTGAAGAGGCTAAGTAGAGGCTCCGAATGCTCCGCCAGATCGGGGTGGGACATCAGTGTGCGTCGAGCGTACTCCTCCTGATCTGAAAATTTGTGAGAGAGATCTTCAGCAAAGGGAATGTCGGATCAAGTCCACTCACCCATCTCCATGAAGCAGCGGGCCAGTAGCAGGAATACTTCGCTCGAGGCAAATCCCAACACGTTGTACATCGAATGGTACTCGGGTTCTACCAGATCCAAGCAGAAGGATAGAAACTGTGCGGCCTTGTCGTATTCACCCCACTGGAAGTGCAACGCTCCAAGAGAGTAGAAGTCGATGGCTGAAATGCTGCCACTGTTGGAGGAATATTGAATATCAAAGGATGTGTTAGATTAATCAATCGGGAGACCTACTTGTACCGCACGCCATCGATTAGCCCATGGACGAGATCCTCTCCCCGCACATCATAGGTGCGAATTATCCGATAAAAGGCCTCCGTGGCCTCCTCAGCATCCTCTTTTAATGGAAATTCCTTTGCCTTTCCTTTGATAAATTTAATTTGATCTGGAGGGAACGCGTTGCGATTATTTCCAATGTTCTTTGACCGGCCTGCACTTACTTTTCCCCACAGGTTGCCTCATAAACTTCTCTACATGCCGCCAGTCCTCGTGCATGTGGCGAATGAGTCGGAAACTGTGCAGCGGATTCGATAGGTACTCCTCCTCCCTGCCCTTTGCCTCCTCGAGTGGTGTCCGAAACATCTCTGCAAATCTGTAGGAACACCCAAACTGGTTCAATTAGAAGAGTTTCCTGGGTGTCCCTCCATCTCCAATCTCACCGCTGCAACACTTCGATTTTGCTCTGCAACTCCTCAATATATTCCTCGAGGTTTGAGTTCAGCTCCCTGTCCAGCAGCAACAGTTCCATTCGATGCGCCTTTGAGGCTATAAACTCTTTAGATGGAGGAGAGTTCGTGTCGGGCTGACTCTGAACAACTGTAAGGGCGAGAATCAGGAGGCTCAGAAAAGACAACATGCTGATGCGAGCATGGAATACAGAAAGTAGCTTTATTTATTTATCTATCGGTGTCGTAATTTGTGTATTCAAGTGTCAAAAGCTTAAGCTTTGAGTGGAAATGCTAACATGTAAAGTAGAGTTGTGAGTCTAAAAGAAGAGCTCTAAAGATTGTCATTGTCAAATTGCCCATAAGGACCCATGAACAAGGAAGACGAAGAACTCAACCCAGCGCAGGGGATCAAAGTGGAGAGCTGTGAGCTGCTCCACCTCGACATCATTCTTCTCCAGAGGTTGAGAAATATAAAATCAGTTTCTTGTTTTTAATTTTACTAATTTGAATACGAAGTTTGCCTTCTTTATGTCCGATAAATGATTATTTTAATGATCTCCTTTCAGTGCTTATTCATGCAAGAAGAATTTTCTATTGCCTCGGCGATAGGTGGGCTGGATAAACATTTGATCAAACTCGTGTATCCAGCGGGAGAGGACTGTAACAAAGGGGATAGATGTTAGCTGAATAAATACAAAGGGAGATACTCACTTGTTTTGGTGCCATATATGACGGGGCATGCACCATGAAGAGTTTGTTCGTCCAGATCGTGCGTCTCCCCACGCATATTGTACCAGAAGAGGACTTTGCCACGCTCCGAGGGGACCTTGAGCTGTGGACTGGTAAATACAGTGGAGCCACCGTGCCTCGCATCGTTCAACTTCGGAAGATAAATTGAGAATCCTTCGGTTAGTCAGAGCCAGAAATGGAGCTGGAAACCGACTCACATAGAAGAGGACGGTGGCCATGCTGTCGCCGTAGTATTTGATGGTCGGAAAAGAATCGTTGAAGTAATCGTCGTGGATATCGTAGTGGCCACCGAATCCGTATTTTATCATCTGCATGGGCAGCTTTCGATTGAGTTTCAGTCCGGTCATATCGTGTATGCGAATGTTGATACGATTGAGCACCGGCCAGTGATAGTGTTCTTCGGGTATCCAGGCTCCCAGGGCAGTGCGCTTCTTGCTGCTGGTGAAGCTCTTTCCATCGTATACCTCACTGGGCTCCAGCAGAGGCTCTGCATCGCGTTCCACTTTCGCTATCTCCTCCTCGGAGAGGACATTGTGGTAGACCACGATGTAAGGATCCAGCGACAGTTCCTCCATCTGCAGGGGCGCCAGTCGCAGGAAGGGCGTCGTTGTGGCATTGTAGCGACAGTGCAGGCGGGAGGGTTTATTCTGATGGGAGGAGCGACACATCTGATTGAATTCCTCATACAGAGCGGGCTGCAAGTCCCGCGAAACTTTGACGTGCCTCTTGCGTTTGTAGAGGCCTAGAAGATCCTCCGAACGTTTCGCTAGATTGGGCAGGGCCATCAGTGTAGTTCGAGCGTCCTCTTCCCGATCTGAAAAGAGATCGAGAGAGATAGATCTTCAGCGGGCGCATGTCGCATCATAGCTACTTACCCAACTGCACGAAACAGCGAGCGAGGAGACTGAGGACCTCGCTGGAGTTGAATTTTAGGACTTCGTAGACCGTATTATATTCTGGTTCTACCAAATCGAAGCTGTAAGATAGCCAGGCGACTGCTGCGCTGTACTCCCCATATTGGAAGAGCAGATTTCCAATAGAGAAGCAATCGATGGCCGAAATGCTACCACTATATGCGGAATATTGAATATAAACGAATGAATTTGTGTTATCCATTGGGAGACCTACTTGTACTGCACGCCATCGATTAACCCCTGGACGAGATCCTTTGGCGGCACATCATAGGTGAGGATAATCCGATATATGGCCTCCGTGGCATCATCAGCATCCTCTTTTGATGGAAATCCCCTTGCCTTTTCTTTGATGAAATTAATCTGATCTGCAGGGAAAGTGTTGTAAATATTTCCACTATTCTTTGCCGGACTTGCACTCACTTTTCCCCACACGCCGCCTCATAAACTTCTCTACATGCCGCCAGTCCTCGTGCATGTGGCGAATGAGTCGGAAAATGTGCAGCGGATTCGATAGATACTCCTCCTCCCTGCCCTTTGCCTCCTCGAGTGGTGTCCGAATCATCTCTGCAAATCTGTAGGAACACCCAAACTGGTTCAATTAGAAGAGTTTCCTGGGTGTCCCTCCATCTCCTCACCGCTGCAACACTTTGATTTTGTTCTGCAACTCTTCAATATATTCCATGAGGTTTGAGATGAGCTTCCGATCCAGTAGCAGCAGCTCCATTCGATCCTCCTTTGAGGTCAAAAAATCCCTGAGTGGATGGAAGTTCCTTTTGGGCTGACTCTGAGCAGCAGCACTTGCGAGGATCAGAAGGATCAGGCATAGAATCATCTTCACCTGGATATATGGAACCGAGTATATTACAGTAAGTACTAGAATGACCCAAGTCTCAAGTGGGACTGTTTTTTATTCATTTTATGCCAGTGAGTCTTGGCGGTGGCGGCTGATATGTGCGATTGCAGCTGGCGATCGGTGTCGGCTTTCGTATGGAGAACGCACCTGATTTAGGTACTGTTCAGCCCAGGCCCTTGGGTTTTGCATTGCACTTAAACCGCTTTGAAGTTCTGTTATTTATGCCACAAAAAAGAAAATGCTTGCCCATAGTGCAGTCGAGTTGAAAATATGTTTATGCCATTTCTGTAGGTAATACTAGTCAGGGCTGCGAATTTTGAGGGCTTATCAAGGTCTGCGGTTGCAGCTTTCCAGCTTTAAAACTTTTTCAACTACAACTTTTTATACCCGGTACTCAAAGAGTAAATAGTAGAGGTTCTGGGTAGATACAAATTTGACAGGCAGATCTGACCTCTTAAACTGAATACATTCTTGCCTAGCAAAACAATGTTTTTTAGGCATTTTTATACCCGGTACTCGAAGAGTAAATAGGGTATATTGTATTTGTGCGAATAAAGGTTGTATGTAACGCACAGAAGGAAGCGTTTCCAACCCCATAATATTCTTGATCAGCATCAATAGCCGAGTCGATAGAGCCATGTCTGTCTGTCCGTCTGTCAGTCTGTCCGTCTTGTTTGTCGGCTAGTTCTCAGAGACTATAAGAGCTATAGCCACCAAATTTTGCATCCAGACTGCTATATGCTCACACTTAAACGAGTGTATTTCAAAAATGAGCCACGCCCCCTTCCGCCCCCGCCAAATAGCGAAAACCCCCCAAATCTACAGTTTTGAAGATACAAGAAAACTAAAAACGCCATTCCGTAGGAAATGGCCATATCTATCAGATCACCGAATTGGGATTCGATCGCATCATTATTATAGCCACAATGGAGAAATTAATTTCCAGTGGCTAAACCCACCCTGTCCCGCAGCTTTTGTTGCTCTTTTTACATTCTCTCTCTCTCCCCCTGGCGTTGACTCTTCCGACTTTTAACCAAGACTCGGTTTTTAACGCTCTGTATTAGAAAAAGAGTGACCATCAAAGTTTCGTACAAGAAATTTTCATAAATGAAACCTAGCGGTCATTATTGCACAGAATGTGCAGACCATTGGACCATCAAAGTTGCGTACTAGAAAGTTTCATAGATGGCGCCACTTTCGAAAAATTTGCCGTGAAACCTATCGGTCCAAGAATGTACCAATTTTATTGCTGTTTTAAATATCTCATAAATTGGAAAATATTAGCTGATCCAATTTGTTTGATGCATTTTATTTAGTAGGCTTTTACTAAGTGTTCTGTAATGTGAACGATATCTAGAGGTTGGCGATGTCTTCTACATCTAGATGTAGTCCTGAGTGCCGGGTATAAAAGTTGTGACGCGTAAGAAGCGTCTCACACGTCCCTTCTCGTTTCAAATATTTACTTATGTATGTATGTACATACGTATGTATGTAGATGTCTAGGTCAAAGTCAAAGATTTCCAAGCGAAAGCAAAGCCAATAAGACACACACACACATTGCAAAACAAGAGACGCTCCTAAATGATCTCAGCGCAGGTGTACTAAATGCCAAAGTGTCCCCGCTCTTTAACCTGTCAACGATAGTGCTCTCTTAGCGTAAAAACACATTGCAAAAGCAAAGATTCTGCCGCTCTTAAGCTTACGCCCCTCTTCAGGTAATTGCACTAACAGCACAAGCAGTAGAAAGAGAAGTAACAACTCTTCTATGATGCTGATATCATCCCATACTCCTCTGACCTTCTAAAAAGAAACAAAAGACACAGACACACACAATGCAACAGCAAAGCCGCTCTTAATTGCTCTCCCTGATTGCAGTTCGTTCACCTTCAAATAACTTTGCGTGGGAAGAGAGCTTAAGTCAAAAGAGAGAGCATCAGAAAGAGAGAATCTAAACCAAGCCACCCACGCACGTTTAGACACAGGAGAGGAACTCCCTGACCGTTTAGACACAGGAGAGGAATTCCCTCACAAAGAAATCCTCAACCGGCGCGGCTCGTGCTTTTTAATGTTTTTACTTTAACTTTTTGAAAAGTGTTAAAAAATAGTGGAAAAGTTCGGAAAATTGTGAAAGAACCCGTGTGATAAGTGTGGAAAAGTAAAATCTGCCGGAAAAGTGATAAAATGTGTTGAAAAGAGCAGTAAAAGTAAAGAAAATTTCTGAAAAATGCAGGAATAGCTCAAATCCATGAGGGCGGAGAGCCAAAAGTTAAGGCACAAGTGAAAAAATAATCACAGCAATAGTTCCTCCAATGTTTTTTCAATGTAAAAGTAGGCCCGAAAAATGGCAATTTCGTCGCAGTTTTCGCGGAGCCTCCCCCACCCTCTTTTCTTGTAGTGCAAATTCCAGTGGGAGGAAGACGAGGTAAAATAACGGAATCATGCATGGCATGATTTGTGATTGCGTTTTTTTTTGTGAGAGTGAGAGAGCCTGCATTGGGTGAAAATTGAGTGAAGTGTTAGAGTGAGATGGCTAAAGAAAGAGCGGAAAAAGAATCTCACTCAGTGATGGTGAAAGTGAAAGTGTCGATGGTCATTATGATGGCAAGGGGTGCCAGGCGGATACGGCAAAAGTGAGTGAAGTGTTAGAGTGAGCCCAAACTAAAAACAGTTCAATGTGCCGCAAGACTAAAGAAAGAGCGGAAAATAAGAATCTCACTCAGTGATAGTGAAAGTGAGTGTCGATGGTCATTATGACGGCAAGGGGTGCCAGGCGGATACGGCAAAAGTGAGTTTTACTAAAAGCGAGTGAAAGTGCGCGAGTGAAAAAAAAAGTCCGAATTGACCTCAAAAACAAAACAAAAGGCGGAAAGTAAGAGTGACAAAAACAATAAATGTATGACATGTACCGCAAGAACCTTAAATATAACGGAAATATGTATGCACATACAATGACATTTGTATCCGTTTCTCTTTGATTTGGAACTATAGAAAAGAAGATAAAAAAAGAGAGAATATCCCAGCAGCAAAGTTGAGTAAAATTGAAGGTGAGTTTATATCCTCTCTCTTTTATATAATATTATCTTTTTTATCTCTTTTGTATACTATTGTTCTATTGTTTTATTTTTCATTTGAGTTGACATTAATCAACTTTGCAATTAATTCTACACTATTATGAAGTTTTCTTTCTACTTTTGGCATTACTTCCAGATGAAATTGTTAAAATTTGATTATATTTATCATTTGATGAATTTTTTTCGATTCTGTATTAAATATGTACATATGTCAATATTTCAATTAAAAATGTATCAATTTCCCTTTTCTCCACTGCAACAGTGCAAAAGTCAGGAACATTCGAAGAACAAGATTGCTTACTCATCTGTAGCCTTCCTCTGTGGAGTGGAGTGTGGGATTCTTCTTGCATTGACCTTCAATTCGCTTTCTTCTCTGGCACTGGCTCTGGCGCTGGCCCTGGCGCACTCGGCTCATTGCACCATTAAGTGGCAATTAAATTCAATTAGCCGCAATACTCTCCGGTACGTTCCAATATCGGGCATCCCTCTGCTCCCCATTTATCTCGCATGGCTGTCCCTGAATCCTCCTTCTCCTTCTCATCCTTTCTGTTGGATTCCTCTGCAACTTTTGCACTTCGATTTCGATTGGTGCTGCTAATAATTTCTCAGATTTATCGTCTTCCTATTCTCCCCGCTACTTCCTGTTTGTTTGGCGAAACTTTTTCGCTGGCTTTTCTTGGCTTTGCCGTCTTGGCTTTCAATTAAGATTGATGGCGTGCACTTTTCCCTGTGCTTTCCTTTTCCCACACTCTAAGCAGGCAACGTCCGCAATGTAGTGCGAGTGGCTGGAATGCATTTGTCTTGATTTCACCTTTTGAGCCAACAGACTCATACAGATACAGCTACAGATTGGAGAAGTCCTATTCATCTCGCAGACAACATATGTCTGCACCAAGTCCCTGTCTCTCCCTCTTTCTGGTTGTTGGCCAAAAGGTAACAGCGGCAATTTATCAAAATTTACACACACAAAGAGGCTGAGGCGGCTGAAGCGGAGGCTGAGTGATGGGGCAGAGGCAGGACATGCAGCAGAAATGTGGTCACAATTGGCATATGCGTGTGCGTCTGTGCATTTGTGAGTGTGTGTGTGTGTGTGTGTGTGTGTGTGTTGCTAGGTGGAGTCTCCCCTCTCTTCCACTCTCTGTACTTGACTTAAATTGCTTTTTTCAATGCCAACGGCTGCTGCTGTTGCTCTTGCTGCTGCTGTTGTCCTCCTGTCACATGCGGAGCCAAATGTCATTTCAGCAAAATCCCTCAAGTCGTTCGTCTGCCCTTGTCTGTCGTGTCTGAGTATCTGTGTATTGTGTGTGTGTGTGTGCGTAAGAAAACATTGTGCAAAATACAGAAACATTTTTCTGCGGCTGCTTAAATTGCATTGGGAAATAGGTTGGGGATCTACTGCCACTCTGCCACTGCCACACCAAGACAATGAACAGTTGTTGCCACTGCCGACTCTGGAGTGTGTGTGGCTGCTGAAAGGTGCATTTGTTTTGGGGCCACAGAGATAGGTCTTCCATCTGGGTATTTTCCCCCTTCAAGACTTTGTCAACTCTGATTCTGATGCTCTGAAATTGTTCTAATTGGGCGAATCTTTTCTCTATAAAGTGTGGAGTACTCTCCGGCTAAACCCATCAACCTTATCCCACAATCTCTTTATCCTGGATCCATCCTGTTGCTCCTTCTAATAAAATTAAAATGCCAACCATTTTCACTCTAAGAAAGTTCCTGAAATGTGATAGCTCCAGCGCTCCCCGCCTCCGCTTACTGTTAAAAAATTAGCAACAATTTTTCAGCATCGCATCAAGATGTGCCCTGCCCCACTGTCAACCGCATCGTGAGGCAAAGCCACCCTCAACTCTGTGGCACTTATCAAGAAGCTGACTTACTTTGTGCTACACCTTGTGGCTCTACCCATTCCCATTCCCCCCTCCCCCGCCCCGCTTCTTTCTTCCAGCCACACGCACTTTGTCATCTGCTTGGGCCCCGCCTGGCTCTGGTTCTGTCTCCGGTTGCGACTCCAGCCTGCTCCTTCCTTCGCGGTAATTTGATATGCCGTCGTGGCTTACATTTTTTATCCACCATTACCGCAAAACGATTTACTTCCGCGTCGCAATTTGCTTTAAATTTTTATTTAAACAACAATTTGTTCAGATTTCGAGCAGATTGAGATTCCCGCTGAAAGATGTGCCACAGAGATCTAGATTGAGAGAGATTCCATTTGATTGTGTGGCAGTAGCAACGGGGCAATGCCATCCATATTGTCAACTCATTGATGCACCTTCAGCCACAGGGCCTGCCAAGGATGTGGCTGCAACGGACACTCGACAAATTAATTTGCTGCACACTCCTGCACGCAGCTGCCTCGAATTGTTGGGTACTTGCTCCTTGATGGCACTGTCCTTGATGCTTGCTCAGCACTTGGTGGAGAGTTTAGAGCGAGGATATCCTGTGTTTGTCGAGGCGTATGCGACAGATTGTATTTTTCTATAGAAGATTCCAAGTTTAACTGAGAAATGTACTCTAGAATTTCTTCATTTTTGTATAAATGAGCAAAAGTAAATTCCAAAGAGTTCAATTATTACAGGGTATCAATTACTTCCATTTCAATAATAATTTAATAATACTTTCCCCCATTAGACGCTTTCTTTTTCTTATTTTTTCTGTTATTATTTTTCTTATTCTTGAGCTAAAATTGGTTTCGTGTTCATTTTCGTTTGCGCGTTTTTCCCTCCTCTCTCTCCCTATCTCTCGCTGGTCCAGCTCCAGGGCGCGATTTAGTCCAGAAATTCCCCCATGCCTGCTGGCCCACTCGATTGTTTTTCCTGCACTTTTTTGTGCGGTTTTTAATTTGATTTCTTGCACCTTTCCTAATTGGCAATTGGAGTCGCTTGGATGTCGCTGACAGCAGCAGACGAATTTTCCTCTGGCCCCAACAAATTTAAAAGCTTTAAAATATCCTGGACTGAGGAGGCATGGGTGGCTGGTCCGACTCCTGGCGTTAATGGCTCTTTTATGGCCGCCACTGTGTGCTGCTGAGGCTGCTGTGGCAGCTGCAAATATTTTGCCACTCCGTAGCAGTGCGATGTTTGGGGGATTGAGGGAGCTATGGGTGGGGTCTTGTTTCGGCAAAAATCTAATCTATGCAAGCCCCGCCACATGTCCGCACCGCTACCCGCTACCCGCTACCCGCTCGACGCTCTCCGCTTCACGCAGTGTGGCAACTATTTTTTTGCCGCTTGCAACGTTTTTTTCCGGCTACTGCTGTTGCTGTTGGGGAAGCTTAACAGTTAATTGCCCCTTGAAGAATACCGCTCCACAGACAGCGACACAGCTACGGGAGTTCCTATGGATCCACAGATACGGAGTTCAGAGTCCGCACCACGGACACACGTGGACACCAAAGCACCGCACCGCCCTGGACAATGGTTCTCCATTTGCCCCTGTCCTGTGTCCTGTGTCCTCGTCCTCGTATCCGTGGCCGTATCCGTGTCCGTGCGTGTGTTTTAATCGGTTTGACTTTGCTGCCTGACCTGACTGCTGGGAGGTGGGACGCAGTGTGGCATGCAACAACAAGGACCAACAAGCAGTGTTGCCGTGTCAGGGCCCTGCAGCAGATTGAATCCTAATCGAGAGGATTTGACTTTGGTTACGTTGCGTAAACACGCAACAACCGGCACATACCCCGACAGGAATTCCCATGCCCCTTGCTCAGGATTACAGTGAAGACTGCTTGGAATGAAAAGAAACGAATGAAAGCGGGTTCTCTTGCTCTTTCCTCTGATATTAAACACATAATTAAATGCTTTCTTTCTCCTCCGACAGAATACATTCCTTGGACCGTGGAACAAACAGTTGGCGAAGATTTTTAGATAACTTTAATCTGCAGTTTGATCCTCGCCATGGGGTTCGTTTTTCATGTTTCTCATCCTATTCGCTGATCCTTTGCTAGTTATTTTGGAAGGCAGCCGTGACCTGCCTCAAGCCGTAGTCGATTATTAACTGGTGCTTACAGCAGTCAACACACGACAAGTCTTTGAATTTGTGTTTGGTTCCTAAATGGTCGAAAATGAATAAAACCGAACATCAATCGCCCCTCTGCTCTCACCTCAAAATCAGAAATAATTCCTTCCTGCTAGTGACGATGCAGTTTGTCCCCTTCTAGTGCAGGCTTTTCTTCTGGTGTAAAAAGGTTCTTGGGTAAAAAAATAAGCAATGTTTCCAAGATAGAACTTGGATGGATTCCATGGGCATTGCCTTGAGGTTTACCTTGAAGAAAAGTGTGCTTGCATAAGCATGTGAAAGAGCAATCATTATCTATACATACCAAAGGAATGCGTGGATGCTATGGGGATAGAACAGGCTCTATTCATACTCTCAAGATGCCAATTCGACGGTGTCCCCCCAGAATCAATAGCAACGGATCAGCCAACAGGACGACACCCACAAAGAGCCAACCCAAAGCTTTGGTGCGACTGCAGACTGTTTTCGACAAACCACAATGATCGTGCCGCAAGAATCGAATGAACAAAACGTAAGTAGTGGCAGTTATCGAACGCGGACGGATCCTTTGCTTTGTTTCAGAGTTAGCTTTACAATGGTACATCGTACAAACAAAGAAAACAAAAATAGAAAACTTAAAAATTGATTTGTGTAAACATTTTTGATATTTTTTTTTCGAATTTTAATGTTTGATGTTGCTCTATCGAGGCGTTTCTAGTAACTGAACATTTTTTTCCAGAGCACCCCAGGCTAAGCTGAGATATTTTCGGATTTAAGGGGTGTGTTAAGCCTACTTTGATCCTTAAATCGGTGAAGTGAAGAGGGATATAAGTCGTGTGGGGTTAACTCGAATGATTTCTGACCAATTTGAAATAACTTTTCGTAACCTATGATATGCATTCAGAGTGATAGCCAGTGGAGCACATTCCCAGCCACCACTGTAGTGCCCTTCCGAGTGCAGTTTATTGTGGCAGACTCGTTGTTGTGGCACAGGCAGGCAGGCAGCTGTTGTTTGCTTGTCCTTGGGGCAATTCGGTGGGCTGTTGTCTGTTGTCTGTTTAAAGGCGGGTGCAGGAAGGCAATTTGTATGTGCGTGTGCCCCTTTAGGTGAGCAGCCAATGGGGCATGTGTGGATTGAAGGTCTGCAACTGCCTTGGCTGTGGCTCCCTTGTGCTGCAGCTTGCGGTTGCGCTTAGCCATTTCCTGCTGCTGCCACTCCCACTCCCACTCCAGGCCGTGGCTTTAAATGCGCTTTTAATCGCTGCGAGGTTCGGGGGTTCTCTGGGTTTTCTAGGTTCTCCAGCCCGAAAGTTGCATCAATATTGAAATTGAACTGCGCCCAACGTGTGTCCTGTGCGAGGAGCAGAGCAGCTGTTGACAGGAAGCACAAAATCAGCGTTCACAGAGAGAGCGAAAGAGAGAGTAGACAGAGATGGTTATAACTTTTTGACAGTTTTAAGTTTGAGCGAAACTCCTCGACTGACTCTCGTGTGTTTGTCCCCCTGTGTGTGTTGTTTGGCAACTTGTGACACAAAGGCGCCATCCTCCATCCACTCTTCATCTGTTCCTGTCTCCCACTGTCTGCGCAGCCCGTTCTTCCCGTTCTTGGGGGGCATGCAACAATGCGCTGACTTGACTTGTCTTACTACTGTCTGTTGTCCTGCCTCCTCTTTTCCTGCCGCTCCCTGCGACCTTCACACACACTCGAGGAAAACTTAAACATCACGTAAGCATCCATTTCCCCTGCCACTTTCTCTTCTTCTGTGTGGCAGGCGTCTTCCTCTTCTCGCTGTGTTCTGAGGGCATCCCCGATTTGTACATACATCAAAAATTGTATTATTTCTTACAATTTTTGCTTAAATTTTGCTTTTACTTTTCGTCCTGCTGCTGCTCCTGCTGCTGCTCCTTCTGCTGCTGAAAAGGTCAGACATTGTCAGTTAAGTGTCCATGTCCATGTCCATGTCCATGTCCAAGTCTCAGTCGAAGAGTTGAGAGTCTGGCGTCCAGTGTCCAGAAAACTCTTGTCCAAAATTTCGAGTGCTTTTCACAATTTTTTAGTGCTCCCTGCTCCGCCTTCCCTTGCCTTCCCTTGCCACTGTTTTGGCCTGTCTTTTGGCCCTTATTGAACGCCTTTCGGTTAGGTGTCAATGTGTGCAGAAGCTGAAGGAGCAGCAGCAGCAGCAGCAGTAAAAGTATGGCAAAGGCAAATGGTATTGGAAAACTTTGCCATGCCAGTAAATGGATATTACAATTCAGATTCAGATTCTTGTGGCCGGGAAAGGGAGCCAGAGTAGTGGGAAAGTGCGGCCAAAGGGATGAGGCAGACCACAGAGGAGTTGGTCCTACATGCCATACGATTATTTCTATGATTGGATGGGAGTGTAAATGTTCCAGGGAAGCTGGAAGAGGAGAACGAAGGAGGCATTAAATGGATGGCCTATTCAGACACAAAAAACAAATGATTATCAAATGAAATAAAGAGAAAAGAGTAAATTTGGCAATTAAAGATGATGGCCTCTAAGGCAATGGTGTCCTCTGCTCTCTCATTTCTCACACCCTAGATATAGATAGATGTGGCATCTCCTTCCGTTTTCCCCATTCGAATCGAATTGGAACGCAAAACGAATTCACTCGCACACCGTGACATAAATCACAAAATCAACAACTAACACAAAACGGTATAAAAAATACAGATTTTGATTTATTGGCTCCCCCCCCCCCCAACCGACACCACATAACCCACCTCACCCCTCCTCTAAGTAGACAGCTCAAAGGCCTAAACGTGGCCTAAAGCAAACAAGAACAAGAAGCAGAAAGCCAAAACAAAACAAAACCCAACCAGAAATCAGATATGAAAGAGAGGGAGAAAGCGAGACTTTTGATTTGTGACTTGCGACTTTTCACGTAGCAATTTTCCCTCCTCCACACACACACACACACGCACGTGGAGAGGAGGAAAATCTCCATAAAATGAAAATATGAAAATAAAAATCACGCAACAGGATATTGAAACGTCACACATATGCCACAAGTGCCACAAGGCAAGGCCTTGCCTCACGTAGTGCACAGTGAACAGGGGTGTAGGAGAGTGTGGATGGGTGTGTGTGTGTGTGTGTGTGGCAGACAGGACTTCATTTTGGGGGGCATTAAAACTGTCAGTGGCGCAGATTGCCTGCGGTGGCTAAGGACAGCGACACCTACACCTTCCACATGATTTATTTGCCAATGGCATTGCCATTGCATTTATTTGTTTGTTGCAGCATCATCGAGAGGGGGAGAGTGGACAGGGAAGCAGACATTGGGGGGCGTGTGTGCTGTGCCAAGAGAAGAGAAAGTGAAATTGGCGCAAAAAACTGCGCAAAAATTCGAACGTAAACCCCACCCGTAAACAGTTGCAGCAGTTTCTTTAGCCTTATTTCGTCACGTCACATCCACCACCCACTGCCGCCGTCCCAGAGCGAGCACGTCCTAGGAGGAGAAGGATGTAGACGGAGCAGCAGCAGCAGTTTGCCAAAAGCAACGATAGATATGAAGGTGGGTCAAACGGAGCACCAAGGGGGGAGTAGCAGTTGTCTTTCGTGGGAGAGAGTCCTGCGCTGGATACTGGCCAATTGTCAGGACGCCGACTGATTGGAACTTTGAGCCTGCAGCAGCTTCTGCCACAGGACGTGCAGCGAAAGTTTAAACAAACACTGGAGCAGGACTGAGTCGATAGTGGGAGGAATGGAAATTCGCGTTTAAGTTGCGTAAAAATGCCACAAAAAGTGCTTCAAGGAGCAAAGGAAATCGGAGCTGCAATGTACCATTTGTTGGACAGTGTAGGGCATATCTACACTCAGCTGCCCATCCACCCACTCCGTGTGTGCGTATCCTGAAAGCATATCCATTTCACGCACAAGTGCCGTGTGGGCTCTGGCCCCGAGAATGAACCGTGTGTCAAATCCATTAACCTTCTGTTTACTTTTCCACGTCCAGCCAGAAGCCAGAGGCAGCAGCCGCAAACAAAAAATCACAAGTAGCAGCCACCCACAAGAGCTGGAGAGACCATAGATGCCAATGCCTCTGCCTCTGCCTCTGCCTCTGCTCGAGTGAAAGTGTTTTTGTGTGGTTGGAAATTTGATATTTTCACTAAATTGCGTTGCACACTTGAGGTCCGGTCCGGTGTGGTCCTTCCCACTCCGAACATAAATCTTACCTTGGTGTTTTTAGGGGGCGACTGGTGCGGGGGAAATGGAGCAGCAAATCAACTCCCATCCACACGTATCGGTGGAGCCACCCACCACCTCCAAATGAGTATTAAGTTGACGTAAATTGCGGTCCATTACATTAACCAAAAGGAAAAGAGTCCAAGGGAAAGTCCAATGGTGAGGAGTGGGCCGCTTGGAGTCTGGTCTGCCAATTAACCTTCCTCTTTGCCCCTTCCAGTGGTGTTTGTGCTAATTGCTTTTGTAGTTTCCCCGCAGCACCGGAAACAAAACAATATCGATAGGAAAAGATAAATGGCAATGGTATTGGTGTTTATTAGCAGATGTACAAAAGATGTAGGTACATTAAGAGCATTTAAATTGGTTATAATTTATTTACTTGTGAGTTACTTGAAATATGTGCTATTTTATTGAATGTTTTCAGATGGATTTCGAATGCTATGTCTTATATTTATAGTTTCTAAACCGTTTTGTGATTGGTTCGGGCGCTGCCTTTCTCTTTTTGTGTACTCCGAAGGTTCAAACTGCCCAATTAACTGCCCCAAAATCTACTTGGTGGAGAGACGCGTGCGCTTGTTCCACGAAAAGTTGTCTGCGTAGCTTTTCTTCTTCTGCTCCTTGGGCTTGGGCTCTTTGGCATCGATATACCAACGCCAGCCATTGCGTTCGCAGTAGGTGATGGCCTCGTCCTTGCTGCCGAAATGCAAATTTAAATTGGACAAAGGATCGCCACTGAGGAAAAACCGTGTAATAGTACCAGGCCATTAATTACTGAATCCAGTTGCAATACTTACGTTGAGGCCCAGCCCATTAGTGGGTTCTCCCATCGCTCCCGATTGTCAAACTCAATCTGCCACTTTTTGAGGTTGTTAATGCCACTTTGCATCGCATGCTTGGGTGGCAGGTGAATGCGTGCACGACGCTGCTTTAGCTGCGCCGACGGCACTCCGGAAATGGGACTCAAATCCACGGCTGTGGGCACGGTGATCGTTTCGCTTAATTGGCAGTGCTGCTCCAACTCCTCGGGACGAGCCAAGGCCGTTTTCGGATCGAGTGGAGCATCGGTATCTTTGGTGGATGCGCAGCGAGAAGCGTTTTTATTGGTAGCAGAATTTAAGCTACAGCCAACACAAAAACATGCAAATGGTTTATAAAATGTGCGAGATGCAATTTAATTTCACTTACAACTGCAAGGAGTTGGACGCAGCCCTGAGGCACATTACTCTGCGTAGCAGCGACATTTCTCTGGAAAGTAGAATTTTGTACAGGCAAATTTGGAACACAAAACTCACTCGTCACTTGGTTTTTATTTTTGCTTTACTTAGTGTTGGGTTAGCTTGTCTAATGATACGACCCATCGATATTATGCTTTCGATATTTATCTTTTCCAACACTTGACGAAAACTTCATATAAATGGCAACGTAAATGGGTTGTTGCTTGTAATTGCTCCAAGTAATTCTCGCTCCCTAAAGCTCTAACATCTTCCCTGCATATTTTTGGTTTCCTCTTAATTGAATTTTAATTGTCATTGATTTCACTTTGCTGCACTTTTCACTTTACGAAGCCATTTTTAATGCAATGAAAGCAACGATAAAAGAGAGAGAGAGAGAAATACAACAACAACAATTTGCATTGTTTTCCTCTCCACAGCGCAAAGCCAAAAGAGCAACAGGAGGAGCTAGTGGCTACAGCATGATGGCTGTTGCTCTTTTGACTCTGCTACAAATAAGCGCGGCATCAACTTTAATCACCTGCTTAATTAAATCAGTTTCGCCTGGCGACTGGCGCCAGGTCCAGCACTGCCACTGTCCCTTGTACCAGCCATTGTGTCCTTCTGTTGGTGGGTTGGGCTCCTGTGTTTTGGTCCTGCATAAATTACGTGCTGCATAATCACCTACAAGCATTCCATTTAAGCTCCTGCCAAGTGTCCTTTGCTCTCGTTTGGAGTCTTTCTTGTTCTTGGCTTCGCTTTTTGTTTTTTTCTCTTTTTTTTGTTGGCTTGCTGCTGATGTCCGTCTGATAAAGTTCTTAAATCATTTACGTTTTCCTTGTGTTGCCACCGCTTTTCTTTTGTTTTTTCTCCGCGATGCGGTTTTCATTTGCTCTGTTACGAGTTTTGTTTTTATCTTGATTCTGATTTAGATTCAGATTTATGTGTTTTTATTCCATTAGCGAGCCATTTACCTACACACAGCTCCGCTGCAGCGGAGGGGCGGGAGTTGTGTTTAAAAAGAGTTTAACGATCTGTGAATTGTGATATGATGAAAGAATCAAGGAAATAACATTGTGTTCTATGGGATAATTGCTGTAAGAATAGGGACAAAAATTTATATTCTGTTTTTATGGTACTTTAAATATTTTTGACGGGGAATCAGAATGGGTTTCCAGATGTAATTTTCAAATATTTTTGTAGCTAAACATGGGAGAAATGTGTTAAGAAAGATATTTTCATACATTTGCCACTCCAGAGAAATTCTCTCTCTCACTATTCTTGGGTGATTTGCAGCCTTGTCATCAGTTTTTGGTTGCGGTTGAAGTTTTACATAAAATCGATCGAACCATTCGCTGGATACAAGGACACAAGGCCAGAGGAGAGACAAGAGAAAGAGAGCGCACTCCACGACAATAAAACGCCAGAATCAACAATTATGTTAATTCCTTTTGTGGGTCAATGTCTCGCACACACACACACACACGCTCGAAAAGGACACACACACACACACAGAGACATTTCCATTGAGCTGTATTTTATGGCCGCTTCTTGGCCAACTGTCAGCATACTCTTGGCCAGCAGCAGGGGTTGGGAGGAGTTGGCCAAGAAGAAGGAGACTGAAGGCCAGTTGCAGTGGCAAAATAAATTAACATTATTTATGATTTTTAGTGGCTTAACATTTGGCCCGATCTCTGTAAACGGTTAACAGGATGTGATTTCCCCTGCTGTTAGTTGACAGTGAGTGTCAGAGCACTGTTATGTTAACGACTCTCACGCTGTTAGCTCTCTCTCTTCTGGTGTTGTCGACTGCGCATGTCGCTGTCTTTCACTCACACACCTCTGCGGTGACACGTGCTTTCTTCGTCTTCCGTCGTATATATAATGTACTGTACCTTACGCATCCACCAATCTACCTGCGTCAGTGCCCCATTCCTTTGATATGCCACCCCACTTCCCCAGTCTACTGCCTTCGATATATACTTTGCGCTCTCTTTCTCTCTCTCGTCCTGTACCTGCTTTAGGTGTTGCTGGTCTTCGTCTTCGTTTGGCAGCGACGTCGTCGTCGTTATCGTCATCGTCGTTTCTCTCTGTTGGAAGAGTGCAGCATGCGCTGTGTGTGTGTGGGGCTATGCTACCTCTCTCACTTGTACCTGCCGTGGGCCCCACACCACCATTCCTTTAACCATTTCCCCCTGCCACCCCGCAGCCCATGCAGACAACCGCAAGTAACAGTTGTTTTGCGTTCATTTCTCACCTCTCTCTCATTCGTCGTGCGTTTTGCGTTCGTTTTTCGCTCTCAGGTTGCTGCTTTCTCGCTTGCACTCTCACCCTCTCTCTCTATCGCCCACCCACCTCTAGGTATTTTAAGGTAAACGAAAATGTTGGCAGCCAACCAAAGAGGAGCAGCACCTTGAAGGGGCTCGGGGAAAAGGGTACACGCTGAGAGAGAGGGAAAGGCAAACCCCGATCCCCCTCTTTATGGTGTTTTTTTTGGCTTTGGGGGCTGGGAGTTTCTGCATGATTTATGGTATCCATAAAACTATTACGCCTCAGAAAATGATTAGAAAAACCTCATTTGACTGCTGTCACCCCCCGGCCCCAACACACTTTCTTTTACCGTTGCGTTGCCTTTTGCGGTTACTGCTGCGCAGCTGCTCTCTCTTACCGTCTCCTTGCCCCTTCCACTTTCCACTTTCCACCGTCCACCTTCCTCTTATCAAACGTCAGTCGTCGTCGTCGTGTGCGACGTCAACGTCGTCGTACTCTCGTCTCATCTCATCTCCGTTCTTCCTGCGTTCGGCTTACACCTTGCTGCTGTCGCTGTCGCTGTCTCAGCTGCTGCCCTGCCGCTGCCTGCCTGCTGCTGCTTCTGCTGTCTCTGTCTCTGCATGTGGGGTACTCTCGTTTCGGCTGGAGGTGGCTTTTTCCTGTGTGTAGCGCAGGTCTAGAGGTGCGCGCAGCCACCCAGCTAGCCAGCCAGCCAGCCAGCCCCTCGCTCGTTAGGTACTCGATTCGTGTTTTTTCCTTTACTTTCCTGTGCTGGCTCCTGTCTTAGGTAACACTCACACACACACACACACACACACAGACAGAGATGAGAACCGAGCAGCAGCAGCAGCGGCTCCTCCACCTCTGCTGAGAGGCACGAAGAAGAGAGAGAGCACCAGCAGGTGCGCCCAGCCCCCACCTCATCGCAGCCGTTCGTTCGTTCTCTTTGGGTTTTTTGAAGGTGTGTCGTCGTCTCTCCGAGTGCGTTAGGTGCGCATCAGCATCATCATCGGTGTGTGTTGGTGCAGGGTTGGGTGGGGGAAAATGGGAAAGGGGGAGCGTGATTTATGCCAGCCAATGGTTGCGTTTCTCTGGATACGTGTGGTAGGTGTGCCACAAGACCGTTAGTTGGCTCTCTCTCTCTCTCTCTCTCGCTCGCTCTGCTTCTCGCTGTCTCTGTCTGGAGCACGCTCCACCTTCTCGGTGGAGAAGCGCCCACGTGCGCTAAAAAATGGCGACGGACGGGCAGGCGACACAACTCTCGGCGCTCGCACCTATGAGCGCTCAGCTCTGCCACCCTGCCACACTCGGCAAACGGGGGAAAACTTTTCTAATTAGCCAACAGTGCAACAGGGTGGAAAGGGTCACAGGCGGTCTGTAGGAGCAGGCAGAGCAAAAAACTCTGCTCTTTAAGGGTCCCTCCCCTCCCCCCACTCAATGTCCGCCTCTTTATGGATTTTTCCGACTGCCCGCTGGTTTTTCTTTTCCTTTTTCTTTTTCTTTCGCTCATTCTTTTCTTTTATCCTCTGCCACTTTTGCCCCTACTCTCTCTGCAGCTCTCTCCTTCTGCTTCTTCCCAGACGGTCCTGGCGGTGTCAGTGTCCTCGTTAGAGGATGCTGAAACATTTTCCCGCTGGCTTGTGCGCAGCGATTTTCCCATATTTTCCCAGCCCTCCATCCCTCCGTCTACGTCGCTCGCATCTTTTGTTGCAGATAAAATCGATGGCATTTTATAGCAATTTAATATGACCTTCGTTTCGCTTTGGCACACAAATGCTCTTGTATACATATTTTTATTTGTATTTTTGTTTCTTCTATATTTCTGTACTTTTTCTTAGGCTCTCCCCCACTCTGTTGTCTCGTTTCGTCTCTGCCTCCGCTCGTTTTTGTAGGCGGTTTTTGTTTAAAAGGCTGCTGCGTTTTTCCTTCGAGTTTTCGGTTTTCTGCGTTGTTCTTTTTCGGCTCCTCCGTCAACAGGTCGTATGCGCAATCTGTTGCCCTTTGCCAGAGGTCAGCCGATTTGACATTGAACTCGATAGAGTCGATTCGCGCCGTCGGCACTATCCGGTGGTCTGTAATGGAACCCATTGATGGGGCCATTATATTCAGATATCATCAGTGTAGATTTAGAATGGAGAAGATTAAGGATTAGACTCGTTTTTGTTTACTAATTGTTTAAAACTTTATCCTGATAAGCTTAAAGAGAAGCTATAAAAAAGTCGGTGATCTTTGGGAATCATTTTCTCTTACTTAGCTATTATTTAATACAAAAATTACAATTTAAGTTATCTTATAATTAAGTTAATTTGATACTTTTCTGCGTATCATCTATTTCGAGTTCAACATTTACAAAAAAGATATTGAAAACAGTTTTATTGTAATCAAAAATGTTCTTATTAATTCCCAAATAATTTCTTTCTTCAACTTACCAGTCTCGGAACACATCTATCTGTATATTTAAGTACTAAAAATCTATTTAAATGTAGCTGTAAATAATAATTTAAATGGTTTAATTGCAGTGCTATTGTCATGTGGAAGTTACTCAATAAACTCAGTTAATTCGGTAAGTCCATATGCATTTCCCTATGAATTTATATTATATAATTATTCAAACTGAATGATTAAAAATCGTTGATTTAAATCGGATCGCTAAGCGTTTCCAGATACAACGCTGTTTATATTTTTCTATTTTTTCCAATTATGTTTCGAATCTCATTCTCAAAAGTAGCCCAAAAAAGACGACCCCGTGTTCATTGGGAGTCAAGTTCTGCCCCTTCCCGTTCTCTAAGATACTCGTACTTTGAGGTTTGTCTGTTGGCACAAGCAACATACCTCACCCCACACCAAACACAAACAAACTGACTGCAGGCAGCCCTTCCTCCTACGTCCTGCCACTTGAGGCAGGCACGGGGTTGCGTACGTTTCGTTCAACAATAAGTCAGGGCATTAGTCGCTTGAGAAATTGTCTGTTTACCTTGTTGGCCAACAGTCGCCGCTTCCCCCTGACTCCTCCCGCTTCGCCCGCAGTTGGAGTTTGCCAAATGGAGAGCCAAATGGCACTCGAAGCAGCTCTAAAATATGAAAAATGAGACGCAGGAAACGAAATTACCAACTCTTGTTGGCCCCAGGACCAAACCAAAGCAAGACGAAGAAGGAGGCGGATGTGGAGGCTGAGTATCCTGCAGTCTCCTGCTGCACCTCCAGACGCGACTCAACGAGAGAGAGAGAGCGAAAAACCCAAATGAAAAGTTGAAGTAATAATTGTGCGGACTACGAGACGACGCTGCGGGGCAGCCTCCTTTTTACACATTTTCATTTGGTCATGTCCGGTTGCCGTAGCCTTCGTCTCGGTCTCGGTCTCTGTCTCTTCGCCTCTCTCCATTCTCCATCTGCGAGATGCTTGACGATGGGTAATGTTTGTCCAGACGACCCCAAGTAGCAGCCACACAACACATCTTCTCCACATCCATTCTCAGACACCATCCAGCCAGCAGCCAGCAGCCACCAGCTGCTGCTGCTTCTCGAGAAGCTCTTTTTTCTCTCTCTGTCAACGGCAAATGTTGCCCGCTGACCACTGCCACAGTTCTAGGATGTTGCCCAGGGTGGGGTGTTGCCACGAACCATGGACACCTTGTCGCCTAAGTGGCGTTCATCAGTGGCGCTTCGCTGGGCCTCTGTGTTGTCCTGCCTCATCATATTTTTCTTCGCTCTGCTCTCCGCTTTCCGCTCTTTGTATCTCTGGGTTTTTCGGTGTTTGTGTGTGTGTGTTTTCTGCCTCTAGCGGTTGCCGTTTTGGGGTCAAAGTTCAGGCGGTATGCCCTCCTTTTCCATTCCCTTCCGACGCTCTCTCTCTCTCGAGTCTTTATTTATCTTTAAGATTTTCAAGTCAGTGCACAGGTTCCTTTTTGCTGTGCTCCTTCGCACTCCTGAATCCTGACTTATGACCAGAAGAGAATGCGTCAGCAGCCAGGACCTGCTGCTGGACAATGGACATGTGTGCACTCAGAGAAAAGATAAAGACTGGAAGGTATAGACCTTTACGCTGGGAAGATCTTTCACAGATTTAAGATGATTGGCAGAAGCTTTCCTTTGAAATGTTCTCAGATGACAACATTCTTCGCTCCAAAAGGCTCCAAATCTCAGTCTTTCTGCCTACTTTTCTCTCAGTGTTCATCTTGCCGGGAGGTTTTTTGTCACTGTCCACTCACTGGCCGCAGAGCAGCTGCCATTTGCAGCGTGTCCACTCGCGTGTCCTCTCGCGTGTGTGTAGCTAAGTGGAAACTGTAGTTTTTCTTACTTATGTCCTGGCAGGAGAGCAGCCAGCAGCCAGCAGCCAGGAGCTCCTAAGAGTCGAGTCGACTCATAAAGATTTGTGTCTGCGTTTGTGTCTAATGTCTGAGATGTCATAAGTCAAGTGCTGGTCGCCCTGCAGTTCAAGAACTTCCACTCGCCACGACTCACGTGTGTAAGGCAGGGTGGGAGGGTGTTAGGGAGGCAAAGAGCACTTTACACCCATGCCAGCTCCTATTTCAGCTACGCATTGTACTCCTTTTGGTAGTACTCCTTTTACTCCCCTTTCTAAGTGTCTTTAACTCTTTCTCCTCTTTCCACGCTGCTCTTTAATTGAGAGAACGAGAGCGGAGCATTAAGCAATTACTGAAGGAACGAATGGAGTCGGAGTCGGACTTTTGCCTTTAATTTAATTTGTCACACTTTGCAGGACACCCATCGTCGGAGACTTTACACTCTGGCCACAGGAAAGTAGAGCAGCAGCAGCTGGTGTCCTTTGGGGGGTTCTGCTCTGCTGTGCTGCCATTTTCAATTTGACTACAACGGAAGTTACCTGCTGGCGCCAACATCTTACACGACCACTCAAAGGGACACAGCCCGCTTCCACTCCGTTGGCCTGGTCCGGCACTGAAGTCATTTCCTGTATGTGTGTGGCACGGTGCTTGGGGCACAGCCTGCTCTCCGGTGGTCCAGTGGTTTTACGAGTAAGTGTCCCATGTGGCATGCGGCGGCAAGGGCTGGGCTGGGGCTGCGAGTAGATTAAATTGGCATCTTTTGTTGTGCCCGGCACCGAAGTGAAGTGACTTTGTTCTCGCAAATGAGAATGAGAGCAAATGAGAATGTGAGCAAATTAAAAGTTGGCCAAATGTCTGTATGGGAGGGTGTGAAGAGGGGGAAGGGTCCTTGGGGGACTAAGCTAGGAATGTTCTAAGAGTTTTGGAAAGTGTATTTGGCGATTCCCCTTGGAGCGGGGACTCCATTGTTTCTCTGCATTTACCTTTTAAGGCTGCCACTTGAAGGATGCTCAGCTGCTGCTCGTTCTCTCAAGCGGTTCTGGCTTTTAAACGATAAGTCCCTTCCCGCTAGGAGTCCATCCATCAAGGGAAACCCTTATTGATGTCCTGCATTTACGCGACTATTCCTCAACGATTAATTGCCGATTAATGAAATATTTACAAACAGAACTCAATTGGCCAGACGATGGATAAAATGCTAATTAATTTGCTGCCTTTGCTTTTGCTTTTGCTTTTGCTTTTCTTATCTTTACGCTTCACGACACTTCACGTTCAAAATTGATGGCTGCCAATGCTCTCGCTCTCACTCGGTCTCTTAACCCTTTTCTTTGAGCAATTTCCTAATTGAAAAACTTGCCAAATTCCCCAAAATACAAGGATTACAAGGATGAGGGAGTAGAACACACAGAAATAGTTGGCCCAAAGGCACACGAAACATACGGAAACAATGCTGTAAATGCTGTGAATGCCATCAGATAGCGAGATACTTGTCTCTTTGCAATACTCTGTTGCATTTAAGGACACTCTTTGAGTTGCGGTTGATTTTTTGGTTGCGAAGAAAGTAGAAGTTTCTCCCACCCCCCAGAAGTTTCCTGCGGCTTATGGGGAAGGCCTGGACTTGGGGTTAATGCAATTTGCGGCCACTCGAAGTTTGTCCAAGTTTGAGTCATATCTGATTCGGATTCCGATTCTAATGCTCGGGGTTAGCCACACAATTTATGATCCGCACACTTTCGATTTCTTCGGCATGTCCTTCTTTGCTACATTCCTACTGGTAATTGGAAGGACTTGGCGCTACGCATATGAATCGAGTGGTCGAATGGTCGAATGGTCGAATGGTCGAGTGCTTTAGTTGGGGAAACAAAACAAGTTAATTAAACGCTTCCGCAGGAAGAAAAGTTTTCGCTTTCGCTTTTGCATGTGTTATCGCAGTGTTGGCATCGCCTCAATGCCCCTGCTCCCCTTTCCCTTATGCGGGGCAGGCCTTTAATTATGGAGATTTGTATGCCGCTTCGGCGGTTGCTCTCTGCCCGGAATCTCGGATTACGTCTCGCAGTGGCGGGGTAGCGCTCCGCTCTTCTATGTAAATTTATTATTTATTAACATTAATTATGGTGTTTTCGTGTGTGTGTGTGTGTGTGTGTGTGTGATGGTCACTCGGCGTGTCGCGTCGTGTAATTGAAGAACTCTGAACTGGAACTACAATTTTTGGGGGTTCATCCTCCAGTTTCGGACTCTGACGCTGATGTCAGCGATGGCCCTAATTAACTGGCCATTTGTTTGCCACAAGAGTCATGCCACAAACCGTACACCATACATGTTGGTTGGTTATGCAGGGGTTGGGGTGGGGATTGGCATGGGTTGCCAGTTTTGAAATGAAAAAGCTGCATGTTAACTTTGAATATTATAAGCTCTTGGCTGAAAATTGGTTGTACAAATTCTATTTAGAGATGAAACCCCTATAAAACTCACGGATCTTTATACATATTTACTTTGAAGTGTAGATTCCTTGAGACATTCCATGCATCGCTCGAAAGAAATTGTATACCAGTAAAGCGTGCAAAAAACTCGATAAGAAAGCTTTCAATCTTCTCAAGCTCAATCCTAGCACTCAAACACTTCAAAACTACACTTTCTGTTACCCTGAATATCCTTTTCCAGTGCTCTGAAATGTAGGCAACGCTTTTTAGTGTCGTCGTCGTCTATGTCTCCCCCACCCGCTCAGGCATTTAACATTTACAATTTAACATCCAATTAACACGTAAAGCACTAACACATGTGTAGGCACACATGTGTACGTGTGCGTGTGTGTGTTTACTTGTTGTCGGTACGTGTTAATAAAACTAATTTGATTAGCTAACTAGTAAGTAGTTTAAGTAGTGTAAGTAGCGGTTTCCACACACACACACATGTCTGTCTGTTTGCCTATGCGCCCAGCCACTGTCCTTGCCACACTTGCTCTTTGTGCCACCTAAAACAACAACCAAACTGTGGTTGGGTGCTTACAGGGGCTAGGCAGGGGAGTGTATCGCACACGTTTGGCATTCATTTAATCCTTCCGCAGAATAAAGTGATAGCGCGCGGCGCTCCTTCCGCCGCCAGCCACTAACAAGGCAAACACATTAAATATTTATGCACATACAGCCAGGCCAGTGAGTCCTTTAAAGGATGTACGTGTGTGTGAGTAGCTTTTAATTGCTGTCGTCAAAGGCTGAGGTAAGAATAATTGCAAGATTGGGAATAATGTGTCAAGTTAGACGACGATGATTGAGGCAGAGCAACAGAAGGAGAGGCGAACTTTGAGGCAGATTACATCAAAGAGGACACAAACACAAACACACACACACACACAGTCACTCACACATAGCTACTATGACACTTTTGAAGTGTCAACAGGCAGCGAAAGCAGCAGCAAAGGAGAGAGATGCGAGAGGAGGCAGCGACGCGCGTGTGGGGTTATCCATCAGGCGGCATCTTTCACTTTTGTCAGCGAAATAACAATGGCCTCTTAATTACGCCTGTGTATGTGTTCCTTTATGTGTATTTGTGTATCTGTGTGTGTATCTGTGTGTGTGTTTGCTCAGTCAGATGTTTGCCTGACACTTTCCTCTGGCTGCTTTTGTGGGCAACACTTGTTGGCCAAGAAGTTTTCTTTCCTCTCTTTTTTGTGTGGCTTCTTTTTCTTCCGTCTTCCGTCTTCCGTCTACGGTCTTCCGCCTTTGACTTTGACTTTCGACTGGCTCTGGCCACAATAATGAGCGCACACATGGCATACTCGTATGCGAAAGCCAACAGGATGTTAATTTCAATTTAAATGCTCGACAGCCTGGACGCCTCCTTAGCTACAGCCTCGGGCCATATGGCGCTCCTTTGGCTCTCCTTTGCCATGTGTTTGGAATGTCTCAAGCTCCCAAGTTTTGTCCACTTTTGTCCACTTCCTTGACTGGCCCCAAACAAACTCTTTGACCTCTGCTGCAATTGCATTTGAGAATTCCTTTTTGCCGAAACAGCCTGCGGCCTTGACTCTGGAACTGGGGACTCTATTTTTGACTTTAATTGGATTCTTTGTGCCGACTGCGACTGCAACTCGAACTCAAAGATTGAAATGAATTCATTTTGTGTGTGGCACATACACAGAGTGTGTCTGTTGACTCTCTGCCACTTTATGTGGCACTCTCTCTCTCTCTCTTGGTTGCTCTCTTGCCTGCTTCCTGCATGATTTTTGCTTCATGAAATTAATCCCATTTTCCCAGAGAGAAAGATCTTTGGCCACTCATTTTCGCTAATTAAAATGGCATAAGCCAACACAATCCCCCTCAGACCTCTTAAGCGGGTGTGCGGAAAATGAAAGGAAATCCATTTACATTTATGAATTATCGGTTCGGTTTGGTTCGGTTGTGGCACATAACACACCGTCATGCCCTCTGCCCCACTCTATATTGGATGCCACATAATTCACATATCGAAAGTCGAGGCTAAATCTTGTCAGAAGCGCGGAAATCACGTTCCAACGGAGCGAAACTTTCGCTGGGGCATTATTGTCTTTTCAGCTAACCCAAAGAGAGGCATGCCACACCCCGCCCTACTGCCTGCTGCCTGCTGCCTGCCATCGTGGCCACAACAGCTAATTAACGTTAATTTATTAAATCAGTGAGTAAGTAAAGGCATCCAGGAGGAGGTGGCAAGGAGCAGAGTGCCAGAAGATAAAAGTTGCACACGACTCGGCGAGCTTAAGCACTTTGCTTTTGCTTTTGCTTTTGCCATGCGGCTGGGGGGTTTTTCTTAGCTGGAAAAGCATGAAAACCACACGCAGCAATTATTAATTCAATTATTTTAGCGCAAACACAGAGCCACGGCACCACCTCAGAGTCTCAGAGACGCAGCGGAGACTCCTTGAAGATGGGATAGGAAAGCTGCTGTGTGGCATAAATGAGTTCTCTGCGAGTCGCTTCGAGTGTGTGTATCTGTGTGACTGGATGAAATAGAGTAGCACAAACACAATTAAGACAACAACAGCAGGAAGAGAACTGAGCAGGAGCAGAAGCAGAAGCAGAAGCAGGGAAGGAGAGGATAGAAAAATAAATGAGAGTGGCACAAAATAAAGTGAGGAAATTTAATTAGGATATAAGCAACGAAAGAAGAAAAAGAAATGGCAAATGGAATGCCAGTGAAGGGATACCTGATGATGGTTGAGGTCCTGCCGCACACACAGAGACAGCCGCAGCAACACGGATATGTGAATTAATAACAGCATCCGTTTCCGGTGCACCCAAAAATGGGTGCATGCCCCAAAAAAGAAGGAGCTGCTGCAGCATTATAATAATAATATTAATAATGAGCCGAGCGGAGTGGCCAAAAATGTTGCATCCGACGAGCCGGAGAACGGCGCCAAACGGCGGACAACGTGTCCGTAACAACTTCCGGAATAAAGTCGGAGAACGTTGGACATTTCATTGTCGCATAGAAGCGCAGGGGGAGCAGGGGGAGCAGGGGGAGCAGGGGGAGCAGGGGGAGCAGGGGCCAGCAGCAGGGAAAAAGTTTCAATTCCCCAAAGCGAAATTGTAGGTAGGAATTTTCATTTGCTGCCAAAAGTTTTACCCAAGCTGAAGTTAAAGTCACCTGCAAGGGTTCCCAAACTATATAATGGTGGGTGGGGCTGGGAGTCCCTTTGTTTCAATTCATGGCGCAGGACAATTGGCCAGGACCTCATCAGGCATCAAGGTATAATTCGGTGCGACCGGGGGGACTATTTCATTTTACGGCCAAAGTGGCGGCATTTGCATAAAGTTTTATTTTCTTTGACCCGCACTTTCGTTTTGGGTATTGGATTCTTTGGTCCGAATATCCTTGTTCCGTGTTCCTTGTTATCCCTGGCTGCTGATTTCCATTTCTTGTCGTCGTCATCGTACTCTGTCGCCAGGAAGTGATTTCCTGCAGCTGCAGCTACGATTGAAATTCAATATCTTTCGGTCTGTCTTGGGCCTCTTCCAGGGCTGGGGACATGGGAATGGGAATGAATGTCCTATCCCACAGGGGGATAGACAATTGAGTGTGGGGCATGAATATGTCTGTTAAAGCCGGAAAGATCCATTGGTTAAGCTTTAACAAATACTCAAACCTACAGCCGCACATCACACATCATTCCATTCCATTCACATCATTCCACTCCCTGCAGGACCATGAAAAAGGTAATTTGAAAATCAAACAACGCCAGGACGTTGCTGAGGCTGATGCTCCTTCGGTTGTTGGCTGTGCAAATCCTTTCAATTGCTGCAATTTACTGGATAAATAGGATCAAAATCGAATTTAAACGGCAAACAAATTTTCAGCTGGCTCGTGATTTTGAGTTTTTTCTTGCTGCTGTTGTTGTTGACAGAACTTTTCACTTTTCTTCACTTTTCACTTAGTCTCGCACTCGTATGTTGCAGGAATAGGCAGATTATGCCACAGCCGCCCCCACGACGATGGCTACAACGATACAAGGGGCATACAGCGGGGTGGGTTGTCTACACACCTAAATACCCACACCACCAAACCCACATGAGGGCAAACATGAGCCCACTCTGTAAACCTGCCCCGCCTCTAAACACAATTTGCATACATATGCGTTTTTCTGGCGTTTTTAAACGTCTTTCACCTAAGAGGAGCGAGCTAGCGGTTTTACTGCGTTTTTAAACGCTTAAAAGTTACGCTTTGCATATTCGAACGTGCGGTTTTCTAGCGTTTTTAAACGCTGATGCGTTTTCGTAGCGATTTTGAGGAAATATTATTTTAAGACCGTTTTTTTGTGCAATTTTAGTCGCCTTATATTTCCAGAGGTGACTTTCAAGCACGCGACTTGCTAGCGTTTTTAAACGCCTAAAATGTAAATCTAACTTTAAGGCCTCGCAAAAATATTTTAATTAAATTTACGCATTTTCATCACCCGAATGGGTTTCTCCCCTCATGATGCCAAGTGGCAGAAACTATTTACGTGCCCCGAAACAAAAGTGAAATCATTCGATTTTATTTATTTTCACTCCAAAAAGTTGTTTTCCCCACCCATCGCTTCCATTCCATTCTCTTTCCTTCGAGAGGAGGCAACCGGCGAAAACCGAAGAAAACTTTCAAGAAAACTTTCTTCTTGCTCTTCTCTTCTCGCTTTTCGTTTTTCCACCCACAAACATAAACAAGATTAATTTCACATGTTTTCCACGAAATGAAGGATGTTGGTGGGGCAGGGGACAAGAGAGGCAATACGGGGGGGAGAGTGGGTTAGAAGTTATTACTTTGATTATGTTTATTCTAGTCATGGAAATCCGTTCGAATGCCCGTTTCATGTGCACTTCATTTAATAAGGCACCCAACCCATTCCTTCCCCATTCGTGGAGGGATGCCGCGAATACTCGCAGATACATTCCTTGGCATTTTTGTCTGCTGCTGTTTCTACTTTTGTGTGATTAGCCAAGTGAAAAAACAAGAGATTAGGCGCGACAAACTATTTTCAAACTTCATTTGCGACACTCGAATGGAGGAATCCACAGCTCCCGCTTCACTCTTGAAAGTTCTTTAAGTACTGGAGGTGTGTGCACCCACAACAAAATACGAATAAGTCTTCCCTGAGATACATTTTGCCATAACGTCTTGAATGGCAGATTCGAGTAACTTTAGTGGACATTTGGGGGAAGCTTCTGAGTCGCTTTTTGGAGTGGAATTTGACTGCTTCTGAAGATTCTTCCTCTAGTATACCTTCACTTCCCCAATTTAATCTCTCTTCAGTCAATTTAGGTCACTTTATGCTGAAGGATGCCGCGTCAAATCGCCCGTCAGTGATCGACAGAATCATCGTCTAAGATCTCTCCCCCTCTCTTTCTCTGCCAATTTGCTGGGAAAATTGGCCAACATCCAATGTGTTCCACTGCATAAGCCACAGCAGACCGAACAGCACGCGCATAAGTATCTCTATCTCTATCTGTATTTCTGGGGCTGGCAGTATCTTTGGTGCAGGCAATCTCCGTCTCCGTTGGCGACTCTTAAGTGCTTTTAATTTCTGGTGTGTCCACTTAAGTCTCAATATCGCCCGACGCCAACAGCTTCCGAAGCGAGCAAATCACACAAAGAGCCAAAAGCCAGCAGCCAACAGCCATCAGCCACCAGCCACATGCCACACGCAGCGCAGCGCTCGAGGCTAGGAGGATCGCTTCGCTTCGCTCCGCTCTGTACTCTAAATAAAGCATAACAATTTATGAAATTTTAATTTCTTACACTTAATAACAGGCCGCCGAGTTATGGGCGTGAAACGAGGGAAACGCATGAAGCGTTGGGGCTGGGTAGGGCAGGGCGACGCGTTGCTTTCTATAGAGACATCAGCGAGTGAGACGTTAAGGCAGGTGGCGGCTGCTGCTGTGGCAACTTGTGTGGCAAGAGAGCAGCGCAGACGTTGGGCGCAATTAGAGATGCCCCACCGCCTATATTTGGAGGCGGTCCCATACCCCTGTGCCATGCCGCGTCCCATCCGTGGTAGATTAGCAACGGATTAAATGAATTTATGCCGCTGTCTAATGCTGTCTGATGGGTTTATTAGACGAATCCGCAAGGTAGCTGACACGACAGAGGAAGGGAAACAGGAACGGGTATGAATTGTCGGACTAGTCGATGGATTCTGCTGCCTCGCTCGACAGTTGCCTCACTTCGTGGAGCATCTGATCGATGAGGATCTGCTGCTGTGCCTCGAAACGTGATTGGAGACGCTGCTGCTCCTCCGCCTGCTGGGAGACGAGTGCCAGGAAGCGTTGGCGCTGCTCCTCCTGCTCCTGTGCGATCGTCAATATGGAGGATGCCGCCTTGGCCGTACTCGAAGGTGGCTGAGTGGGTCCTCCACCCCTGGCCCTGATACAGGGGGAAGGCTGCTTTCCCGCGACCTTTTGCTCCGCATCCCGCATGAGGGAGGCCTTTGGGTCGTAGCTGCGCCTGCGCTGCGTGGCGCTGGTCAGCGAGGGAGAAAAGGCGTGGCCGCAGCACGAAACATTGTGGGGCAGGGCACGGCGTCGCGGCGAAAGCGAGAATCTTCCCTTGGCCTTGGCCCCCTTTCCCTCCTGGCTTTGTCTCTCCTGCTTTGAATCGTTTTTGAGCTCTTTCTTCGGGGCTTCCTTTGGCCTTTCTTTGGGCTTTTCCTTTGGCTCTTCTTGTGCCTCACTTTGCTGCTTTTTGTTTGCGCCACAAATTGGTTTCTTTGGGGTATTGGGACAGCTGTGGACGACGGTGTTCTGCCGCTTCCACAGCTGTGGGTGGAGCCTCAGGCTGCACTCGGTGTTCGAGCTCTTCCGCTGAAGATCCGACTCTGTGTGGCTGTGTGGCATTCCCTGGAGGCTCGTTTCTGTGCTGCAGTGTGGCATACGCTGTAGAATGGGATCCGTGTTGGAGCGCAGCAGTGGAGCAATCTGGAAGACGCCCCACGGTATGGCCTTGGCCACTTGAATGAGGTTCATCGCGTGCTTGTGCTCCAGCCTCAGGTTCTGTCCCTTCTCCTGCTCCTCTCGCTCCACCACACTCAACTTTTGCGTGATTCTGCGTGGGCCAGCAATCAAGGGCTTTGCGGGGGGCATGGCACGGGCGACGAGGCTTTTGTTGGACACCGCAAAGAGCGGGCCACACAACTTCACCGCCGCCCGCTGTACAGCCATCAGAGGTGGCTCCTCGGACAGCAAGGGGAAGGAGGCGATGGTTGTTGGCGTCGGTGTGGGGAATTTGATGATCCTGTTGAGGCTATTGTCGTAGATCACAGTCTTTGAGCGTTGCAGCTGCTGCGGGATGCGTCCCAAAACAATTAAAGGGGCACCTTCAGCCTTTTTTGGCTCGGATTTTCGTTTAGGGGAAGGCTTGGGCTTGCATTCATTCTTCACCTTCAAGTACCCCTCGATGGCCAAGGCGGTGGCACGATGTTGCTGCATTTCCCGCCGTCGCTGGGGTGTCATCTGCGGATGATAAAAAGATTAATCAGTAGGGGCTGGCATTTTGCGTGGCTTTTCGCATCTCTTACCAAAGGTGGAAGAATGGCTGAATCTTCATGGCTGTAAACGGAAACATATTTGGACTCCGGCTGCTGCGCCTCTTGCAGTAATTTCTGCCTCTGCTCGTTGACCAATTGGTGCCAGTATTCCATCTCTTTTTTTTTCTGTATTTTAATATATTTTTTTGAATATTTTTTGTTTTAATTTTAATTCTCGTGTGGAGCTGAAAAGTAAAACGAAGCGAAAGGAAACGAAATGTAATTAAATGAAATGATTTGAGAGGAAGTAAAATGGAATGGAATGGAATGTTTGCTACAATAAACATCAGCAAACATCAACAAACATTTGACATTCGTGGAATGATTGCCTCGATTCGTTTCGATTGCTTTGAATTCCAATTCGAATGCTGCCTCTCCATGCATTTGGCTGACAAATGCGCCGCATGTCCATGCCTGGAGCGTGCCACAAAAGGTGGTATGGTGCGTGGAGAGAGCATTCAGGCATGTCCAGCCAACAAACAAGCAGCGCAAATAAAGTCCACTCCATTACCGGCGGGACTTCAGGACTCCAGGACTACTCCCATGTGTGCGTCCCCTTTGTGTGCATTTTCTTCGTTTTTTGGCTTTGACTTTGGCTCCGGAAATTTGTCTTGCGGCTGGTCCTTGCTCCTTGGAGGTGTGATTTGTTTTTTAAATTTTCCGGCTAGAACTTCCTTCAGGAGTTTGGCCAATTTGTCCCTGGAATTTCTTACGTGTGTGTGGACCCTTGTTTTCTTGCTTTTTTTTTAGAGGACCTTTGCCATGGCAGTCACGTAGCATTTTCACTTGCATCCTCGTCTTAGCCCATGCCAAAATGACATGCGACAATTTTCCACTAAATTTGCTCCGTCAAACATATTTTGTGTGCGGGAGGCCTGCCAGACGTAAGGAGCAGGAGAAGGAGCAAGTCCTGCCCCTGCTCCTGCCTCTGCTCTTGTTTTCATAAAGAATTCAAATTAATGCATTAACAATCTGAAGAGAGCGAGATAAGCGAGCAACAGAGGAAGGGAACGGAAGGGAAAGGCGGGTTCCTCTCGCCAGGTAATAAACGAAGAACTTCAGTTCGTGCCACAGTCTGTGGCAGTCAGCAATCTGCTTGAAGTGGCAGTTAGGGAGCGTGCCAAGTGCCACGGATTACACAAAACACGGAACGGGGGAGTGGTTGGTGTAACCGCCACAAAGGTATTTATCCCCATTGTGCCGGCTTCGTGGATTGGATTAAGTGCTGCCTGCTCTCAAATTAGGTGAGTGTCGTCACGTGACACAAGATGTGGCAGGAAGTTGAAGCAGAAAATGAGACTGAAGTTGGGCCTAAACATGGGGAAGAGATACAGGAGGAATGTACCACCCAATGGGAGGTTGAACTCAAACAGAAAAGAGGAGAAACAGACTAGAATTCCGCTCTCTAAACACAGCTTAACCCATTGAAGGACCTGCTGGAGTCCCGCCAGACGACAGGCAGACAAAGACCGAGACCGAGACAAAGACAGATAGATACACTCTGCACTGCTCTGCTCCGGTTACACTTCATAAATTTAAAGAATTATGAGCCGTAACGCAGACGGGAAACGGAATGCAACCGCAATGGCACGACACGTCCGTGTCGGTGTCCACCAGCAAAAAGGAGCAGCAGCAAAACCGGAAGAATGGGAAGGGAGACCAAAAGGGAGCCCTGAACAGGTAATAACGGTTGCACGATTGGTTGCTCCTGACAATTTCTCTGTGAAATTTACAAGCTTCACTCCAAATGGGCAATGGAACCGAGAGAAGCGCTGGGAGACGGACACAAACACTGAGGGAAAATATACTTTCAACATTCTTCCACTTTAAACTTACCTAAAAGGTTTGTAAATGTATAATCCAAAAAATCTATGCAAGACTACAAGCTAAAAGATTTCATTTGTATTAATTCCTTTCACTTTTTTGTCAGTCATTGCAGCTGGAAGCTGACGTGTTAGAATCTTTAAGAGTTGCAATCATATATGCAAAAAAGGGTTGCCTGCCCCTCTGCTCATCGATTTTGTCATTCGCATGTTCACGTCACAACTATCGTATGATTTTTCTCTGAGAATTTGAATAAATTTGTGTAAAGCTCAAAAACCGTTGTAAGAATCGAGAATCTTAAAGAAAAGTTATGCATTTATCGATTCAAATTATTGTTTCATTCAAAATGCCCAAGGAATTTCTCTCAGCGAGCTCTCTGATTGATTTTGCACTCTATGATTCCCTCAGTGAGTCCCAGAGCCACGCAATGTATCGGATTACCGCAGCTGCAGCATGAATTCTATACCCAGTTCCCAACTTTGTCTCTAAATTGTTCCCTCTCTTCCATTGCTTGACAATTTTATGATGCCCATAACTCGATGCCGCATACAAAATACGTAGACTACCCACCGTTTTTATGGGCGGTACAATCGATGGCATTGATTTTTGCCAGATCAGATTGTTGCTTGAGGCTTGAGGCTTGAGGCAGGGACTTGCACCCTCAAGTGGAGGTTGAAGTTCAAAGTGACGCGACGGCAATCGCTTTAATTGAGTTGCGCCAAGGCCTTGTGTCTTCGTGTGCCTCATGCATATGCGGGGCTCAATTAAAAGTGCGCCAAGAAAAAGACCGAAAGACAAACAAAAACTGAACTCCTTTGCCTTTCAGGGGGAAGCCATAGCCATAGCCACAGCCACAGCCGCCGTCTGGGTCTGGTACTGATTCGAAGTAGATGTCTGCAAGTGACTCGAGCCTTGAGTCCTGAGCAGTCCTGTGTGTCTTGAGAGTCGAGTCCCCTGTCTGTTGACATTTCGCGGTATGGAAAAAATTAAATTAAAATGCAAATTAGGCATTCCTGTGGCTGTGGCGTCTGGATTGCAATTCCCCCTTTCTGCTGCCTCTCTGGCAGCAGGTCCTTGAGGAGCAGGCAGGCAGCAGGTTACACAAAAAAAGTGACAAATTGTTGTAAACACTGCAAACGTTATGTATACGCCTCATGGGACCTACAGGAAGCTCCTCGACTGTCACCTACTCAAAGGAGGAGAAGGAGGAGAGGACTTAGTGCTTGCTACCTAGCATTTTATTTTATTTTGTGTATATTTTTGTTTACTCTTAAGATGTCCTTGGGTCTTGTCTCTGCTGCCAAGATGAATGGTTTTTTTTTGCCTTTGCCCCTTGACTTCTTTTTTTTGCGGTAAATTATGCAAAGTAGTTGCGTAATGCCCTTGTTACAATAATTTAATCTTGTAATCTGTTTCTGTTTCTCTACGTTTCCCCCTTGCTGCCGCTCCTCTCTGCGGAGGTGCCCCGAGAAAGCTGCAAGTGCCATAAATAATTCACTCCAAGTTGCCTCTGCAGGATGCTCCTGCTTGAGATGTTTCCTTCAAGCGAAGGCATCTTCAAGAAATCTCCTTTCGCATTTTTAATTTCAAGGTAAACACAAGCCGAAGCAGCCAGAAACGGAATCCTAATGAGCGGAGTCCTTCACTCAAAGGTGACTCTAGAGCAGGGCACAGCCCTCTATCTTCCTCACTCTTTGTGCTCCTCAAAGATTGACATTTCAGCGCGGAGCAAACGCCGTAATTCAATTTCCGCGCAAGCTGAAAGCTGAAACAAAAATAAAAGTAAAAGGCACAAAGTTTTTCCAAAAAGCCAACCCCTTTTGCCATTTCTGATTGCGAGTGGGGAGACGGGGTGGAATGGGTTGGAAGGATTATCTGTGGCTGGCTAATTATGGTAGCATCCTTTGAGAAGCAGGTCCGACCCACTCCACCATTCCCCATGCCCATCCTACCCCCAAGGAGCACACGTTGGGCCATAAATCAGCTGCCAGAAAAATGTAAATCCAGCGAAAAGCGAAAAGAAATCGCAGACAACATAAAATTTCAATAACATTCTTGTCTCCGTGCCACAAGGTGCACAACCCAGAGGCAATAACATACACATAGAAATGGGAAGAGAAAGGGAGGAGAAAGTAGCAGCAGAAGGAGGAACGGAAGCAATACACGTTGACACGTCGCACGGATACAAAATGTGGCGCTGTTAGTTCCGCAGCTAGACAAAGGACCTGAAAGCAGGACCAGGAGAGCGGAGCACATTGGAGGAGCGTAATGTAACGGAAACTCTATTGAATTGCGATAAAAATCGCGTTTGCCAGGCTGGAGCTGACGGCAGAGGGAAGGGAGGCAGATACGACGGGTTTAGCCAGTTTAAAGGATACTTTGCGGCTTGTCAACAGGCGGCAAAATTTATTGCAAATGTACGCCAAAAAGAGTTGCACGAACTCTACGATATGTGTGTAGAGATGTGGCAAGGGTATGGACGGAGGTATGATGATTATGGGTAGAAGTTGGGTGTGGTGGAAGTATGTTTTAGGGATGGATATGATGGGAACTAGCTCATGGGTGGGCATAGATGTAAGAGGAGGGTGCAAAGGTGCTTTAAAGTGAAGACTTGTAATTTGTTTGAATGGAAAATCTCTTAAATCCAATCAAAAAACATACGAAACCGGGATAGAACAGTGCTTTCTGGTGTCTTCCGTCTTTATTTATGTATATTTGTACATAATTTATGCTTTAACTTATTTATTTATTCAACGCCATTTAATCCCTGCAACAAAGAGTGGCCAGCATTCGTTTTACTTGCCTCTAGTTCTCGCTTCTACAAGTGTTGAATCTTGCTATGCTGTGCTCCTGCTGACAATGTTATCGTTACGGTTATTGATTGCAATTTTTACACTCTGCTGCCACACATATGCTAGCCTTTGCCCCCCGTGGGAGTAGGTGGAGCTGGAGGAGCGTCGCACAGGAGAAGGCGACAGCTGTTGCCACTACTTGGCTGACACTGTGCCTGTGGCTGTGTTTTTGCAGGCAGGTATGTCCCAGCCAACTCCTACTCCGCAAGGAACTGTGCTACACGCACATCCTGTCACTTGCAGGACCTAAGCACAGCAAAGATACACCGAGAGACAGAGAGGTAGAGAGACAGGCATAGATGGACAATGGCCACATCAATTGTGCATTTCATTTAACTTGCCACGCCCGTGTGACTTTTAAGTGTTGCCACACACCCCCCCAAGCCCACAGCTATGCATGCTCTTCATTTGCACCCCCTTTAGCCCTCACCCCTCTCTGTGGAGAATCCCTGCTGCTGGACATGACAGCTTCTGCTTGAGCGAATGCGAATCTCTCGCTCTCTCACTGCCTTGCCCGTATGCCGAGGCCAAACATGTTGCTGCCTGCCTGCCTGCCTGCCTGCGCCCCAGCAGGCCAAAAGCCAAAAGTATCTTCTGCCTTCCTGCCTAACCCCGCTGTGTATCTGTATCTCTGTTTGGGTTTTTAGGTGTGTTAGGTATTATCTCTCTCTGGTCCAACCCAAAGCAAACTTTCCCTCTGACTGTCCGTCTGTGCGTCATTGTTAAATTTTGCGCTCGAACGATCTGCAACGGATGACATCCGTATCCGTATGGCAGGCGTATGGCAAGAAGTTACTTTTGTGATTTACAGCATGCTGCCACTTCACTCGGTTTACTTTTTGTTCATCAAAGGCGAGGTGCAGCTGCAAAGGTCGAATGTCGTTTGCTGGTTGTGTCGCTTGTCGCTTGTCGGTTGCTGCTTGCTGGTTGCTGGTTTGGTTGCTGGTCGGCTCGTCCTGTCGTTAGCATTTGGCTTAAATTGCGCAAAATGCGTGTAATTGCTGGAACTGACGATTGAATGAGTTCTCCGTCGTGTATTCGTCGTGTATTAGGCAGCAGCAGTGGGCGGGGGACCACTAGTGTCCTGTTTCCTTAAGATTTAAAGTTTCTGATTTGATTTGCTTCAACCCCCAGTCAGCTTCTGTTTCCTGCATCCTGTAAGGACAGCCACTGCCTCTCAGCCTGCCGCTCTGCCTGTAGTAATTATGAGCGCATTGTTGTGCGAAAAATTGAGTTTATGTTTCGAATTTTCGACTGGAGTTTTCCCTCTGCAGTTTGCTTTTGCTTGGGAAAACTTCCTACCCGCCTGCCCACTGGAAGTGGACTCTCTCCCTCTCTCTGGCAGCTGTTTCCGTTTCCTTTACTCGGTTGAGAGTGAAAGGATAATCGCATTTAAAATTGAAGCTTCAAGCTAAAAGTTCTAAAGGGTTTACGGGTTAAAGGGTCTCCTTCTGGTTATCCGGCGCTCTGGCAGCCACAATTAATGCATTTTTATTGCCCCGTTCATCATTCAAAATTTGTCAATAGAACCCAGACCAGAGCCCAAAGCCCAAAGCCCAAAGCCCAGACCGCAGGCCATTTAATACATATCGCATATAGAAAGAGAGATGCAGGAGGAGCTAGGGATGGACCCTGCCCCACTGGACACCCCAGGGGACAGGAGGACACAGGCCTATAGGTATTTTATTATTTATCAGCCATTCACGATCACAGGACCTGCTCCTGGCTGGGACTGGGGGGCTGCTGTTTTATTTTATATAAAGGCAATATTTCTGCGAGCGAAACAATAAAGTCGCGCTGTCATTGATTTATTTGTCTGCTGCTGCGTGCAACAATAAACTGGCAGGCACTGTGCAACGCAACGAAATGCACTCGCACAATGCACAGGAGTGGCAGCAGCAGCAGGAGCAGGAGCAGGAGCTGGACCAGTAGCAGCTCCTGGCTAGGTGTCGAGCCTCCAAACATAATTCATTTCCGCTCATTGTCAGCGCAGTGCAGCAGCCCAGGAGTTGATTTCTTTTATTTTTTTCGTGGATTTAAAATAACAGAACAAAATCCACAGTGAAAAGAATCCTCAAAGTGTGAAAAAAAGCACCAGGAGGGAGGGTCCGAGGCCTGCAGGACAATGCAGGTAAATTGACTGTGGCAGATCCCCAGGCTTTGTCCTGCACAAATTGCTCCTGCTGCATGGAAAAATACTTGACGATTCATTGAACATCCCTGCTGACATATGCCACAAAGTGTGGCAGGGAGAGGACTCCAACTAAGCTTACCCCTGCCAGCAAAGAGAGAGCGGGGGCAGGATGACATAATTAAATCCTTGCAGTAATTAAATTCCCCAAAAAAGCAAATAAAACCCTTTTTCTCGGGGAACTACCTTAATTGCATGCGATAAGCCGTTAGATTCGGCCAGTGCCCTGTGGAATGGTTGAGTCCTGAACGGGGGAGGGAGACTGGGCGCATACGTAATGCAAATTATTTTCAACATTTTCACATTTAATTGCGAGGCGGAGGCAGAGGACAGCAGCACAGTAGCACCAGTAGCAGAATGGAAGAGGATTCCGGACAGGACTGGACAGGACACTCGGCACATTCATTAAGCAAACCCCTGGCTGAAAAGGGAGATTGGGGCATGGGACAACGACTGCTGGCTGGTCAAGTGTCCCCTGTCCCATGTGTCCTGCGTCCTGTGTGTCCCACATGTATCCCATGTCCAGTGGGAGGACAGTGGAATGCGGTGCTGCAGGGGCACATTGCATACCACATGGAAATTAAGTTTTCGCATTTCCTACCTTTCTTTTGCCATATGGGGAATCTCGCATTTCGTGCGGGGCTTCCTGCTTTGCTCTCTCTCTCCTCTCCTTTTTTTTTGTCAGTTGATAATCCAGCATAATGCGCTTTTATTTGGAATAATAATGTTGCTGTCGACATCGGTCCGGGCTCATTAAATGCCAAGTGAAATGCCGCCAGCAAGAGATGAACCCCGACAAAAAAAAAGAAAGAGATTTCCACATAAAAGTTGTAAAAGTCCCAAAAAGGTTTTTGTCCACCGCAAAATTGTTGCATGAGGTGTCAAAGTTCATTCCGTGGCTGTGGCTGTGAATTAATTCCAATGCCAAGCCAGCCACCCCGCCCCACTACATCCAGCACTCCCCTTAATTGTGGACATTTTCCGGGAAATTAAGTTTGTTGTGGAATGAGTTGGCGTTGAAACAGTTGTGGATTTTTGAGCATCATATTTCAATATTTGTGTTCTGCTTTTGTGTTCCCTTAATTCAAGAAAATGTCAATTAAAAACTAGAATTTAATTATGATTTTAAAGCAGATCGAAAGATATAGTTGGGAGTAGTTTTTATAGCTGCAAATTTCATTTCCTTTGCGTACCCAGAGATGACAAACGCCGTGGAAGTGGCAGTGGCAGTCGCATAAATTCCCAGATTCCTGGGCCAAAAGGACAACGAACCTTTGGGTTAACCGAAGCCCACAATAAATCTCATGGAAAACGATTTTGCACATTTTTCCTCCTTACACTTTCACTAGGTCTCCACACTCCTCCTCCTACGTGTCACACTTTTGGCTTCTTAGCTGAAAATTCTTGCGGCATTTGCTCAAAAATAATTTATCATTTTCCCTACTTTGCTTTTGCCCCTGCAACATTTCAGTGTGTGTGTGTGTGTGTGTGAAAATTCACTGGTGGGAGGGGGAGCGGTGCCTGAATGCTGCGGTTGCAAGTGGGTGGAGGTGGGGCTTACTTCTGTTCCTTTCCACCTTTTGCGAGGGTTTCGTGTGGTTTCAAGTTTTGTCAAACTGTTTTATCGTCATTTAAAGTTTTTCCGCCGCCCTCCGCTTGTTTTTATAGTTTTGTAATTTTGGAATTGTTGAAATTCCGGGGAGGGAGTGCTTTTTCACACCAGGTGGAGGAGTGTGGGGTGGCTGTGCCCCTGAATGGACGTTGGCCTGGAAATACCTCAACATTAAAATGCCATTAATGCATTTGCGTAATGTTTGGGCCCCTGCCACAGCCTCCTCCACACACCTCATTGAAAGCCCATTAAAGTGACTTATGAGTCGTGGAGTCCGTTCCGTTCCGCTGCACTGTCCCGGTGCTCCTCTCTCCTCTCTCTTTTTGGGTGCAGGAGAAATGTAAAAATTGCATTAAAAGCGAGTGCCAGCGGAAGCAGGGGCAGGGGCAGGGGCATGGACAGGAGGCGAGTGTGTGCGTGGGTGTGGCAGGTGGATGCAGCATTTGTCTTATCAGCTCCTGGTTCTGGTTCTGCTTCTGGTTCTGCTCTTTCTCTCTCTATCTCTGGCCAAAATGGCATTGGAATGGCCGAATGGCCGGCCACACACATTTGCCTGACCATAATGAGCGGCAATTACCCCGCATCGGCCGCAAATTTGCATTGCACATTCGGGTAAAAATGTTGCAACACATTGGTGCAGCTTGGTGTGTGCAGAGGGGAGTGGTGGCAGCAGTGGCAGTAAACGTTGTGCAATCTTTTATCAACAGCAATAATAACAGACATTGCAAATGCAAATGCAAATGGTAATGGAAAATGCAAGTGGAACTCCGAGTGGAGAGTTGCAGGGAAAAACAGAAAGAGAAGGGAAACCACCAACCAAATGGTTAAATGGCAAGGGGAGCAAGGTGGCCAGCAGAGTGAAAGGTTAATAGGCGAAAGGGGAAAGCTTACATATAAATAAAATACTGACTTATAGAGAGAGAACTAAATGAAAGGATTATTTTGATTATACATAAAAATTGGTATTCGTGTTTAGGGATCTATGAATTTTAATTAATTTATATTTTAGTTGAAAATATATTTTTTTGCACTTTGTAATTTTTGTGTGCATTTTTTGTAGTTTTGTAAATTTAATTTTTTTTTTTATTTTTTTTTAAATATTTTTAAAATATTTTTAGTTGTTTTTACTAGCTTTTGGCTTTATTTGAAAATGTAGTTGTTGCGAATTCTTGTTCAAATGTTTAATATTAATTTTTTATTGTTCTAAAAATTTTAAAATTCTAAAAAATTCAAAGGGAACCTTAAAACGCATTGCTTAAATATCGCAACAAATGGCACTTATTCCCCATGAATGGGGTTACCTACTCCGAAAACGGTTCCTTTTCCGCACAACTTCAATTTCAACTTGAAACTTGAAGCAGAAGGAAAAACAGCAGCGGAAGAAAAACCGCAAGCAAGAGCTGTGAGGGGGAAGCCTTAATCCGACTCCCACTAATACGACTCAATTTAAGCACCGCTAAATCAACAACTGCCACTCAGCAGATACTGGGGAAAGGGAAAGGGAATACAGTACCCAGAGTGGAGACAGAAGATACTTTTACTCGTAGCAGCGAAGATTGAATAAACTGTGAGTAAAATTAAAAGTGCCAGAAGGAGAGTACGAGTACCGAGTACGCATCTTAGAGCAAAGGAAAGTACCTAGAGCAGAACAGCCACGAGTACACCTACAGGACACGACACCCCACTTCCTTAGACATTCCCCTGCCGGTCTCCACCCGATTTTCCCATTGCTGAACAAGTTCCGTCAGAGTGCGCAACATTTTTACGCTTCTTTTGGTTCATTTTCAATGCATTTAACTTGAGTGACTCTTTAATCCTTGTAAGTATCTTACACCAGGACGCACCCGAAGACCAGGACGTGCCACGCAAGAGGGAGCTCCAGGGAGAGTGCCTTTTTGGGAAGGAACAGGCATCCTTCTGCTACAATATTTATTTACCTTGCGCCTTTTGTGCCCACGTGCAAGTTTCGTTTCGTTGCCCTCTTCTTCGACTGCTGCCTGCGTCTTGGGCTTGCTCTTCCTTAGACTCCTGCCCAATTGTGTGCTCCCTGTCGTCGCTGCCTGGCTACGTGCTTCGCAGACCAGTAAAGACGACCGTGGAGAGGGTGGACGTCTGCCACTTGGCATATTTTAAATACATTTCATGCGCTCCTGAGCTCCGTTTGCTGCTGCTTCTGCTGCTGCTGTTCTTCCTTCAGGATATTTACTTCTTGAGAATATGTTTACTCGTGTTGTGCATATTTTAATCGTTTACTTTTGCCACAGACTTTTCGGCAGTACCCTCCCCTCTGCCTCCTTCTTTGAGTTGCGCTTAAGTTAAATAAGCCATGCGAGTCCTGTCTCTCGTCTTCCGTCTGCTGTCTCCCATCGCCTGATTCTGTTTGCTGTTTCTTTCATTTTCTTGACTAATTTCTACTACGGAATTTAAGCTACTTCTGCTGGGGCAAATGCTCTCATAATTGTTATGTTCGTGCCACAATTTGTTAGCGTGGAACGCGACTCCGCCGAAAAACGCGACGCATAAATCAGAAGAGTCGTGAAGTCCGCTAATAGAAACATTATGCCATGGACAATGACCACACAGGAGCAGCATCAGGAGTAGATGCACTGAAAAAAAGTTTGGAGAGTTTTTACTGGTTATTTCTAAAGATTTTAGGATATATTTTGGATATTTGTTTACTCCTTTTACTCGGAGGAATATAGGACTCTAAAACGTTCCCACTGAACCCTTTCCCTTTACTCATTTTTATCGAGTGTATTCTGGTCGCTGTACCAAAGCGAAAAAACAACATAAAGAAAATGAAACCATTGGCAAACAGGTGCTGATTATTTATCTGTCTGAGACTGGAAAACCCCATCCCCTCTATAACTCTCTGCTGCTCTGCTTGTGGGTTATATTCCTGGTTTCTGCTTCGCTGTTTCCTGTGGCTGTTTCTGCGATATTTATAATGAATTCTAATGAGCTGCAGCAGATACACCGCGCATAGCTGGCGGCCGCCGGCGATTCGTTAGACTCGATGTGAGCTGCGCTTCAACGCGTTCCATTTGGAAGCAGCACAAAGCTGGTTTGAAGGGAGATTGAGGGAGTCTGAGACCGGGACAAAGTTTGGCACACAAATAGCCAAAGGCACCAAAGGAGTTGGTTGTCTGCAAAAGTTTAGCGTTGAGCAAAGGGAGAGGTGGGAGTTTTACATGTGTTCCACAAGTTCCTTTCAAATCCTTCCATTCACTTCATTGATGTTTATCGAATATTAAAGGTAATACCCAGTCATCCATTCCCTCATGCTCTAACCCTGAACCGCTCCTGGGTTTAGATCCCCTTTGATTGCTCAGTTTGTCGTAAAACTTTTGGCGAGTGGTTTGTTGGCCTGCCCCGTTGGCCCTGCGTCCGGGGGAAACGCCTGCCGAAATTATTTCAATTAAGTTTCTTACAAAACAACCTTCAGCCCGTGCCACCCCCTTGCCCTTCCCTTGGCTACCTCTGCCTCCTGGCGAATGGAAGGATTTTCTTTCATTAGTTGCGCTTGTTTTTGTTTCCCACCGAAAATTTATCGTCAGGTTCGATGGCAGGCAAAAGTTTTTATTGCACGCCTCTGAAGTCTGCCGCTTGTTGGCTTTTGATTATTCAAATTAAGCTTAATTGTTAAGGTGGTTGGTCCGCGCTCTTTGAAGGAGTAAGAACCAATAAAAGTCACTTGAATTTGATGAAGATTATGGCTACATTATAGCAGTCATTTCTCCCCAGATTCGTATACGTAAACCCACTTTTAGGATAGGTTCCCTCTAGGGTTTTGGTTTCTGTTTACAGTTGGCAGACCCACAAAAAGCGGAAACGTTTCCAGTGCCAAGAATTTTTTTTTGTTGCCGAGCGTAAAACCATTCTGCGGTTCACCTTTTTGTGACACTCTCCTCCATCCGGCTATCCGGTGGCAGCAGCAAAAAAAAAAAAAAAAACAGAGATACAGTAGCAGATTTTGAGCGAAGAGTGCGGGAGCGAGTGTCGCGAAATTCGTGTATTAAATGGACTGAACTTCCGCCTGTTGAAAGCCACATATCGAGCATCGAGTGGGGGGCTACGAATGCAACTGCAACAGCAACTGAATTTATGCCGCAATGCCCCCAATAATCCATTTTTAGGGACGCCATCAGATGAAAACCCAAAAATATTGGCCTGCCAGATCCATTGTTTTCGTGCTAATTGTTTGGTGAGAGGTTCTCTCTTTTGCTTTCTCATTCATTTTTCTTTTTTTCCACTCTAAAAGTGTGGCATGTGCCACAGCCCCACACTCCCCTTCGAACCCTCCTGGATTCAGAGTGGATTCAGAGATTTTGCTGTGGGGGACGCAGCTGCTGGTAAGGTTTGCAATTATTTTGCAAACAATGAAATTGTTGCTTCGTGTGCAAACATAAAATCAAATTGTGTGTGTTCTGCGGAGGTGTGTGCAGATGTTACACCACAACACGCACACACAGATACAAAGATACTTTCGCCCCTGAACGAGAGAAGGTGTCTCACGCTTTCGCTCCGTGTGCGGGCCACAGCTGCCGGGCGAGCATTTGCCTTGATTTGATTCCATTCGGAATCGGTTTACCTATTGGCTAGGGGGGGGACATATCTGCCAGTCTGTCTGTCTTTTGAGTCTATAGAAATGCAAATGAGGGGGAGACAGGAGAGGCAGGCAGGTGATGGCTCCATAAAAACGGTAATCAATATGTCGAGCACACACACCCCGGACTGTGGCAGGAGGCAAATCGTGTCGTGTCTCTTCGGGGGAGAGCACTACGGGGAGTGTTCTATTAAGTTTGCATTTATTTCGCATGTGCAACTGATCTGCAGATCTGCCTGAGGAGTGCAGGGTGAAGTGCCCACGAAGTACTCTGTGCTAACAAAGTGCAAATCGAGCAAAATAAATCAAGTGGCCTGCTCTGGCTCTGGCTGTGGCTTTGGCTGTGACTGTGCGCCTCCGACACGGCGACAAACTCCGCGATCTGGCTAAATTAATCACATGGCCATACATCAAAATAAACAGATCATGACAAATGCACAGCGTAAATCGAGCGTACATATCTACGTACAACTCCCCCCGCCCCCACCATTCCACGACTCGTTCTTCTAAAAGTATTTGTCGGTCCATTGTCTACTTTCTCAACAAAACTCTTTCGCTTCTTGGGGCCTTGGGGTATATGTAGATATAGATACTCCATCAACGACTGTGCCTTGAAAGTGGGATCGGCCACTAATTGGCCACTAATTTATTTAGTTTTGTGATATTATTTCGGTGTTGAAAATCTATGAATTTTTGTCTTTTATGATTTATTAACATATTACAAATTCCAGTCATTTTCTTAAGTAATAAAAATTACTCCTTTATTGGCGAAAAAGCTTGAACCTTTAGGGAAAGATTTTTTCATAAGTTGATAAGTACATAAATTGGATGGAAAATGAACATTTATCGAGCTGGAATCTTTCCTAACCTCGATAATTTATATCATTATTATTCGTATATCTATACCGATTCCCACTATTTTCTAGGAACTCACCGTATCTACCCATCCCTGTAAATGTTGCCCCTTCACAACGCCAGAGCATTTAGTCGTCTCCTTCGTGCTGCATGTGGCTGCTGCTTTAATTAAAATAATTTCCACGTTTGCTGCCTGCTGGCTGCACTTTTTCCACGTGAAGTTTCCCCACCGGAGAGACGAGAGAACAAAGAGCAGACGACGAGCGACATAGCCGCTGTCATGTTCGCTGTCTAGAAATGTGTCCAATGCTGGCCAGATCTGCATCTGCATCTGCCTCCTCATCCTCCTTCCCTCTCTCCATCTGCAAACTGCAACTCCATCTCCATATCCAAGGCGTCTGGCCAACGCATAAATTATGCTTCGTTGTCGTCGAGGAGGGAAGCCGCAGTCTGAGGTGACACAAAAGGTACACCATGGAAAAGCCAGGAAGAACTGGCAAACTGGCAACTGGCAACTGGCAACAGAATTTCTTGGCAGAGTGAAAATAGTTTTTCCCTGGTTTTTCCTTTCTTTCACTCTGCCCTGCCCTGCCTCACTGGCTCCATTGTCAGCGCAATGGAGTTTTAATTGTCGCACGGGCTGCACATAAATCTGGGCTGCGCGATTTAAGATTTTCTAAAACATTTGAAGTCAATCTATCGCAGCCCCTTAATGGCTGCTCGGTTGCTCGGTCGGTTGGTCGGTCAGCCAGGTGCCAGACGTAGACGTAGATGTAGGATGGCAGAGCAAAAAACATGACCACAACACACAACAAATGTTGGATGCCAGAATAGACCTGAAGAATGAGTAGTTTTTGGCCAACAGCCAGCCTCTGGTCTTTGGCCAGACAATGCCGAGACGACAGACGCCACAAAACTCTTAAAGTGTCGAACAAGAGAATTCGTCCTACCCCGCTCCCCTTGGGGGGCTGTGTCCACAGAAGGGCTGGATAGAGAAAGACAGAGAGAGAGAGAGAGAGAGAGAGAGGGAAATGTTTTGCATTTCAAATTGCATTTTAATCGCATTTCAACCTGAAATGCCATTAGACATAATTCGTTTAGCTGCATTCGGGGTTCAGTCCCTCCAGTTCGAATCATTGTGATATGGCCAGGCTCGGACTCGACTGACTGTTGCGCTCCACTGGAGTACAATTGGCTGAACCCGCACTCCCCGCCCCCATCCATTCGTCCGTCCCACAGTCCCACAGTCCCACAGTCCTCCGTCCGCACACGTAAATCAACTTTGGCATTGATTTCCCACTGACTGGCTCTATTCTGATTGCGATTTGCATGCAACTGTAAGGCACTGTCCACTGTCCCCAGATTATGCAATCAGTCTCCATTCCACTCTCTCCCTGTTCGGTACACACACACACAGTCAGACACATGTCAAATTTGTCATTCCATAATTGATTGTGAGCGGGCAACCATTCCACTCATCCTCCACTGACTGTCCGTTTAATCAATTGCGGAACCGGTACGTTGATGCGTCTCTTAGTTTTGAGTTTGGACTCTCAGCTTAAGGCTAATCGTGTGGCCTACACTCTCCAGGGAGTTGAGTAAATAAAATATTAATAAAAGCTCTTCTTAGCTGTAATACAGAACTTAAGTAGAACTCGACTGAAACATTCCCCTTTGGGAATTTCAGTTACAATCCCTTTTATGGGCCAAAGTAAGAGTTAATGGTGGGACCTGCAGACTGTATCCAAACTGTGAAACTCTGAATCCTGGAAGGATGAAAAAATTGTTTCTGAACTAGGTTAGAATCTTGGCAGATTTGCTTTGGAGATTTATTTTAAATATGTGACAAAAAGGGATACAAATTAAGATGCTTTGAGTAAGTTTTGGCAGAGAATATTTTGATTTTCCAGCTAATAAATGTAAGATTCATCAACTAATGGAAACTTTATATTATTTTTACCTGATTTTCTTTTAGTAAATTAGATTATAGATATTGTAAAGTGTTTTTTTCTCAGTAAAATAAATCGATGAGCAGTGGGGGACAATGCACTCTGCTCGGCTGCAGCTGCCGTTGCAGCCTTGGCACCTGTCAACACCTCCGTTCGATCGTTTAATCGATCGCATTGATTGATTGGGCGCATTGCCCCCACTTTAGTGATTTGTTCAGGTATAAATAGAGACAGCTCTTACCTTGCGGCCTATTTGAAGGTGTTGAAAGGTGTCGATCGAGCGTTGGCAGATCTGTGAGATTTAAATTTAAATGTGTCCGAATCGATTTATCGATTTTCGCAACCCAAATGACCCTGGGGAAGGTGCAGAGGGGGGTTGCCAGGCATTTTCTCTTGTGCCACCAAGCAGCTGCTTGGGAAAAACAGAAAAAAACCAAAAGAAAAACTCAATTTCCTCCCATCAAATGCTTTACGATGTGGGGCCGCAGACCGCAACTTGAAATTTAACACACGTTGTGGCCGTGTACATGGGGAAATATATAAAAAATATATATATGTGTGTATATACTGATATATGTATACATCGGTTGACCCCTTTGGTCTGTCTTTCTCTGCTGTCTGGGGTGTGTGTCTCTGGGTCCACGGGGTCCTCTGCTACTTTTTCATTTTTCGCATGTAATGTGTGTAATCAAAGTAACGAAAATCCAAATCATATTTCCTTCATTGACCACAAAATGTAACCCTTTTCCGCTCTCCCTTCTGGCCCACCCATTCATCTTCAATGCGCATATAAAACATTTTACTAGATTTATACAATCAATGCTGGCCTCAGCACCCTGCACATCCTCCAGCCACCCGCCTCGAATCAAGGATTTCTTAACCTTGTTGGATGTTCTCGTTGGGCAAAATTATTGGTCTGCGCATATGTAATCATCTGTGTGGCTCGACGCTCGACGCTCGACGCTCGACTCCGTGTGGTTCTGTGGCTCCAGGGGGGCATAAATATGAGTAGAAGTCGAGGAGGACACACAGGACACCACATAAAGTGCACACAATCAAAACGAAATTCGTTTTTTAGGTACAATTCCGGTGTGCGGCATATCCTAGAGATGGCCTGCCTAGGCATAGACGACTGCCAGGAGGTACGCTACCCTCAAGGGTTGTGCTGGAAGTAGAAGTGCTTCTGAAAGTCTCCCTGGTTGAAGGCTGCCTCAATCGGTGGCCACTTGATTCATTCAGCATTCAGCAGCAAAGACTTTTTCGCATATGTTGGCAATTTTTATTTATTGAATGGATTCGGACAGTGCCCTCTTTGCTTTATTAAAAGGTGTTTCTTTATGCTCACAATTTTATTGAAGCTTCTACGCAGTGACCTTCAGAGTGATTCAGGATAATAATAAGAGATTCTTTAAGAGCTTCTTTCCAGTTCCACTTCTGCAATCTCCTTTTGTTTAAATGATTGTAATTAAATAACACTTCCAACTAGCATGCAAATACGCATGCCCCATCGAAAGAAGGTGCTTCCAGGAGTACTTTAGACTAAACCAAAAATTGCAGCGTCAGCGTGTGGGTGGTGTCAGGGGTCACAGGTCTGATGGCTGCCACTGACACGTCGCTTGGCGGTCGGCGAGAGTTCATTATTAAAAGTTTTTAAAAGCAGATAAGTGCAGAGACTGATAGAGATACTCCCCAAAGCACATGGCCCCAGAGATGCGAAAACGGTAACGATAACCTCGTGCACCCCATGCCCCATGCCACCCACTGGTGGGCGCCACTTCACCTCTAATTGAAACATTAAGTTGCACGTCACGTACGCGGTGTCAGACACTAGACGCCACATCGCCAGGAGGCCAGGAGACTCCTCCTAGGAGTATGCTAAAATGTGGCTGCGGTTTGCCTTTGGGTTTACCTTGGGCCCTGGTTGCTGCTTCCCTGCTTCCCTGCTCCACATCCCCATGGATGACTACGACTATCAACCACTCAGCACTTTATTTTTTCCGTGTTGGCATTTTAAAAGGCATTTAAGCTGGAGGGAGGCTGGTGGCTGGCGGCTTGGATGGGTGCTGTCGGTTTTTGTTAAGTGTCTAAAGTGATTATGCCGGAAATTTGTTTGTCTATGGATATCCACCCGCTGCCACATGGTATCCGCATCCCTGCTAGTGTTCGTGTGCCAAATGGGAGTTGAATGAGCGGCTAATCCCCGGCGGAGGTGCGCTGCAGACAGGGCCTGATGAAGATCTGGCTGGGTTCGCGTATCCATTGGGTCAGCACTGCAATTAAATGGATGGAAACAGGAGATAGAAACTAGTCTCTACTTGGACAGTGCGTACCCCACTTGGAGCCCACGATGATGGGGCAGGCGGCATGCACGGTGGACCAGTCGCCCTCTCCGTCCGTGTGTAGGTTGTACCAGAAGAGGGCCGTGCCACGCCGTGGCAGCACCTTCAGCTGGGCCTTTGTGAACACGGTGGCGCCACCCTGCTCCACATCCGATAGCTTAGCATGGGGAGGAGAATAAGGATCAGTTGGGGGAACTCCTGGCAGTTGCTCGACTCACATAAAAGAGAACCGTGGCCAGGCGATTGCCCATCACTGTCGGGGCGTGCGTGAACCAGTCCTTGTGGGTGATGTAGTGCCCACCGATGCCATAGTTGATGACCTGCATCCGCTCCGATCCCTCCAGCTGCAGGCCACTCACGTCGACCACTCGCCGGGCAATGCGCTGCGTCAGGGCGTTGCTCGAGCGCTTCAGCCAGGCACCCATGGCAGTGCGGGTGGGCGATGAGGTGCGATTCGGCTGTGCAATGGTCGCTGTTCTGGCCATCCTCTGCTCGGCCATGCCGATAATTCCAGCGATCTCCGAGTCGGAGAGGACATCGTGGTAGACCACAACGTAGGGATGCTGCCTCAGCAGCTCCATCTTGAGGGGTGCCAGGCGGAGGAAGGGCGTGGTCGTGAAGTTGTAGCAGCAGTGCAATGAGGACATGGATCCTCTGCTCCTGCAACGCTGCTTGAACTCAGCCAGCCTAGGATCGTCCTTGGGCTTGTCCTGCGGAAGGAGAATGGAGTACAGGATGGAGCTGTCTGGGAAGAGTCTCTCACTGGACATACGCTATCCAAAATGGTGCTACGCTCCTTTGCAATCAGCTGCTGAACCTGCTCCCTGCGTCTCAGGAACACGGCGTCGGCGATTTTGTCCTTTAGAGCGATGTCCAGAATGGGCAGAGCCTCTGCATAGTGCTCTGGAAGATCAAAGGGTTAAGTGACGCTCCTCTAAAGGGATCTTGCTTACTAGATTTGATGTACGTCTCGGCCAGCAGCCACAGCACCTCCGATTTACCCACAGCCAGCGGTTCGTTTGGGTTCTTTGTTTGGTTCCCTAGGCGCCTTCGCACTTCCTGCAGCCACGGAATGGCCTCTGTGCTATTTTTGGTGCACGACAAGTGCTGGCCCACGGCGAGAATGTCACCAGTGGACATGCCGGTGCTGCAATATGTGAATCAGTAATCAGGGATTCATTCATAAAGCTTTTTCGCTTGGCCACTCACTTGTATTGAATGCCTGCCAGCTTGCCCTCGAAGATGTGACTCTCTTGCAGGCCGTAGATCTCCTGGATGCGCACTATTCCATTGCAGGCATCCTGCAGATCCATCTGTGTGGGCAGTGCACCCTGCAAGGTGTCAAAGTTGCGCAACTGCGCTCTGCCCACAGGCTCCGACATGTATTGTCGCCACTGCGGCCAGTCGCTGTGCAGCCGTCGGATGAGGGCGAAGGCGCTGAGCGGATGGGACAAATAGAGGTTCACATTGCGTTGCGCCTGCTCGTTCTCCACTCGCATCTCTGCAATGTGTCTGCGGATGGAATCTCTTACTGAAACTGCTCATAAGCCAGAGCATCTCCCTCACCTGCGTAGTATCTGCAGCTTGAGCTCCAAGGCCGTTGCATAGTCGTCAAGGTTTTGGACTAGCTTTGTCTCCAGCTCCACCAGCGGCTTCATCGACACCACTGAGAGGGAGTACTCGCCACGCGCTACATTGTTCTGGGTTGGGAACGTAAAAGAGTCTGCTGCCACATATGGAAAGAGCCATATAAACAGCAGAAAGAACAGAATCTGCATCGTGAATGAATATATTGTTGTCGTTTACTCTGTGAATATTTAATTCCTATAAGCTTTGATGTTGTAGTGAAGGCCTACTTGGACCTGCTGTCGCAATCTGCTTGTGATGTGCCGCAGATTCCATAGGATCCACATTACTTCCACATTGCTCAGCCATTTCAAGGAGCTTCATTTATCCCTCCACTTTTCCAATTATTTAATCCAAAATCTATAACAAAAAGTTTGCCAGTTGTTCATAATTTTGCTCAAAAGTGAAATATCGGCGCCGTGCCTATCGATGCGCCAAAATATCGCTTGCTCAAGGTGTATTGAATAAGAGGTACAATACCTTTTACCGCATATACCCTGCGAGTGGAAAGAGAACGGAGCTGAAAACAGAATGGGCAATAAAAGACAAGAGCAATGAAAGACGAAATGTGTAATACATTCTTTACATTTTATTTTAATACAGGAATTCACTTTTTGTAACTGTGTTTTGGTGGGCTATGTTACATACATTTGTATGTGTTGTACATATTCCACTGCTTACTCTTCCACGCCATACTCTTAAGATTTTTCCCGGGCAGCAGTCTCCCCGCCAGCAGCTTCGGTACCAATATTATCTGTCCATACAATGCACTGCTCGTAGAACGAAATTAGCAGCTGGGGGCAACGTTGTTTAACTTCTTCGGCAGTCACCATATCGTCATTATTGATGCCTTTCCACTTGATCAGGTACCCGATTTTGCCCAGGCTATTGGTGGCCCCCAAGATCTTTTCGGGTTCGAGGCCACGCGCAAAGCCGACCAGATGCGCGGTCGGTGCGGTTTCCTCCTTCAATTTTTCGTTCCTACGATTGCGGGTCATTTGTCTCCGGTTGTGAAGATTCGAATTCAGCTTCTTGGCCTTCATCTCGAAAGAATTGTACAAAATACGCTTATTTTCAGCTTCTGTGAATTTTTAAGAAACGCGTTCCAGTGATAGGAATGGGAGAAAAGATGTATCGGTAAAGTTGATAGTGGTGGGACTTTTCTGCGCTAATTACTCACAATGCGCTTTGGCTTCTATCGATAGCTAAATACGTACTATACCTTTCGACTGCAAAGATGTATGCTTGCTCTGATTATTTTTGCTAGTATTGTCATTGCTGTTGCTCTGATATTGCGCCGAGATTCTGGCCACCAACCAAATAGTAAATTATATAAATCATATACATATAGATGTAAGAGTAAGTAAGAGTAGATGTAAGTAAGAGTAATAGATCAAGAATATATATGTTATAAAATAATTAAATTAATAAATAATTGCATATGCATTCATATAATATATCACAAAAAATTATATACGTATGTACACATAGAAAACAAGAAAACGCTGAAGGTCTATGCAGATTTTAGTGCATCAACTTGAAGTCAATTGTTGGGAGTCGGAGGGAAATGTGCAAGTGTTAATGTGTGTGTACATGTGCATTCCTTCAAAACTCCAGCAAAATATTTGCAACGCAAAGTCAATTGCCGTAGCTGGGACTTTGGCAGAGGCCTGGGACTCAGAGACGCACATTGAGAGTTGAGAGTCTACTATACTATTTGGTTAGTGCTCTGGCCCAATAATCAACAGATTGGATTTGAACGCTATTTATTACAAATCGATATCGTCTATTTGAATTTCTGTGTGATATTTTCTTAGTATCGATATATTCCTGCTGATGCCCATCCCTGGTGAAATATTGTCACAGCATGTCTGGCAGCACGATTACTGTGTTTCCACTACATCAGGAACAGCCGTTGTATTCAAGCTTCTGTAGTGGTAAATGTACAGGCCAGATAATTTAGATTTTTCTCTTTCAGTTGATTTTCTTTTAAAGAATAGACACAGCGAAAAATACCCATCCAAATCGTTCCTTCATGTCACATTTAAGTACGACTAAAATATTTAATATTCGCTCATTCGAAAGTGCTCATTGGAGCCCTTATCTTATCGAACTGATTATAATATAATTATAATTAAAATACTGGGAATTGTTTAGAGAATTTAAGCAGCCGGTATTGAGTGCTTTTATGGCTTCGACTCTTGCTTTATTATCTTAGCTGATTCACGCTGATACTCTGACAACTGATATGACAGGTATTCCCTCGCCCCGACTTTGATGAATGGGTATGTGAAGGGTTTCCAAATAAAATGTAACTTATCTGTTCATTGTTGAGTGTCGACTGTAGATTCTACTTATCGACTGATTTAGCTGACAGCATGTCTGATTTCTGTAGAGTTTTGTCTTTATTTAGTTCCATTTACGGAATGAGGTAATTTCATTGTTAAACTATTTTAAAGTTCCATTGAAATGAGCATTGGAATCACTTTCCCCTCTTGAGGCAGGGCCGTTTGAAGAGCTGTGCTCGTTCCCGAATCCACTTGTTGCACACTACAAAAAAGTTACAGAGTAAAATTTGGGGAAACTGGTTTACTATCTGTGGTAGAAGCCTACCCCATTTGGAGCCCACAAGAACGGGACAGGCGGCGTGGAGTGTCTGCGGATTGGTCTCGCCATCATCCAACAGGTTGTACCAGACGATGGCCGATCCGCGCTGAGGAAACACAGCCCGCTGAATGTTGGGGAAGACTGTCGCACCGCCCTGCTCCACATCCGTCAGCTATCGAAGAGGGAAAAGTGTTTAAAACTCATGGGGAGATTCAGCTTCAGAGGATTACTCACATAAAAGAGAACAGTGGCAATGCGATCGCCGCTCATTTGAGTCAGATTGGTGGCCTACGGGGAGCAGGAAATGATTGAATGATCAATGGAATGGGGAAGTGATTCGTTTCACTCACTGAGCTCGCATTGAAGAAGTCATAGTGCTTGTCGTAGTGTCCGCCCAGGCCATAGTTCATGACCTGCAGCATCTCGGAGCCCAACAGCTCAAAGTTGGTCATGTCGCTGATGCGTCTGTTGAGTCGTTCGGTTAGCTCGTTGAATGTATCCGTAAACCAAGCGACTTTCGATGTTCGCGTCTTGACCACAACACTCTTGGAAGCGGACGACTTGTAGACCGTCGCTCGCTTCAGCCCGGGCGTTGCCATCTCCTGCAGTTGGCTGATCTCCGAGGCAGAAATCACGTCATGGTAGAGCACCATGTAAGGGTCCAGCCCCACGAGCTCCATCTTGAGCGGTGCCAGGCGCAGGAAATCCGAATTGCTGGAGTTGTACAGACAGTGGAGCTTGCGATTCGTGGACAGCGAAGGGAACAGGCCGCGACATCCACGCTCGTACTCACCCACACGCGTTGAGGTGCTCTTCAACTGGGGATTGGGTGTGAATGGAATGTAAATTTAGCCACCAACGAGTTGATACTTCAAACCTTATCATCAACGTACCGTGGGTGCCTTGACGATGGTGTTGGGACCCATCCTTATCAGCGTTTCTATTTCCGATTTCTTCAGCAACATTTTAATATCATTCCTCTTATCGCCCTCCAGTGCAATGTTGACAACTGTCAACGCATCCGCATGCCGCTCTGTTGAACATTCGCACTCGATTAGCACGGTCAGGGACAACAGACAGGTGTTGGATGGACTTACCCAGTTTAAGGAGCGTTTCGGCATACACGGCCTGCACCTCTCCCTTAGAAACCTCCACAGGGGCTGGCAGCCTGTTGTTTTTATCCTCCAGCCACACCAGCGACTGGTAGAGCCAGCCAGCAGCTGACGCATAATTGCCCTCGTCAAAGAGGATCTGCCCCATGGCATAGGTGTCCAAAGCAGAGAGGCTGACACTAGAAAGTAGATAAGAAACCTTCAGAGAAACATCCTTAATCTTTTATGGATCGCTTGCTCACTTGTACTGCCTGCCATCGAGTATTCCGCTGCTGATGTCCGCCATCGTGAGTCCGTAGGTGGTCTGTATGCGGTCCAGGGCGGTGACGGCCTCCTCGAGGTCCGTGCTGGTGGGCATCTGCTCGCGCAGCTCCTGGACACTATCCACCTGCGTCAGACCCACCGGCTCGTCCATAAATATTTGCCACAATGTCCAGTCGCGGTGCATGCGGCGGATGAGTTTGAAAGAGTTCAACGGATTCGAGAGGTACCCCTCCATAGAGTCCTGGGCTCGTTTGCTCTCCTGCCGCATGCTGGCTATGCCACTGAAGGAGGGAGGCTACAATATAATTATCCAGGGTGCAGCAACGAAGATCCTCACCTGCGCACTGCCTGCAGCTTCTTTTCCAGCTCCCCCGCATAGTCCTTTAGGGCATCAATGAGCTGTGCCTCCACCTCCAGCAGCTTCACCATACCCGCCACAGATGTGGAGTGGCTCTGTTCTCCTTCATCCTGAGACTTTACTGGCAGGGGTCCCAATCCAGCAGCGATCAGTGTGACTGCGAACAGCAGAATCCTCTTCTTCATGGCTCGATCTGTGTGGCGTCTTGCTCTCTCTACGTGCCAGAGCCAACTGACGCTTTCCGCTGCCAAAAGATAAATGCTTACCATGATTATTATTGCTACTCGCATTGCCATTGCTGTTGCTCTGATATTGTGGCGTGTCTCTGGCCCACTGATAAGCAACGCGCATTGATAGCGACACGCACCCAAACCGATTTAATTAAACCAAAGAGCACCTGAGCAGAGCGGCAGACCGAAGACGTGACTGCAGATCGAGCAGCGAACAGCGAGTCATCAAAAAACGTGCCGAAGAAATGCTTCTGGCAGAAGAGTTTCTTCGGAGCAGCAGCGGAAGTGAATGGAGTAGGCCTTGATGGCTCTATCGAATGTAGAAACTTTTAGCTTAGATCAAAACTAACACAAACAGAGACACCGAGACACAATCAGGAATTAAATCACATGTTTAGGAGACACACCGACACCGACCCAATGGCAGTGGACAGCAGTAATAGTTCTCCTCCCACCCATTCAACAGTTGGTGCTTTGCGGCCCGTTCTCTTTGTGTTCTACACACTGGAGAATGTGTTCAACATGTTCTGCATGGCCTATCACATCTCAGGCTTCATGGCCGTCAATCTGGAGATTTTCTCGTGGGAGAAGCAAATGTTGCAGTACTGCTACATGGTCTCCTTCTACGTCTTCATGGTGCTGACCCTCTTTCAGAGCATCAGCGTCTGCACGGGCCACACGCCCACTGTCTGCATGGAGATAATCAAGTCCACGGCTGCGGCCAGCGCCTTTACCCTGATCTCTATTACCACCATGTGGGATGCCGAGCACGATTTCCATCTCATGTTTTCGGGCGAGGAGCCGTCCGAGGGGGAGTACCAGGTGGACAAGCCCGTTCATCCTTTCTGCCACTACATGCGCAGCCAGGCCATTGCCTCGCTCACCTGCGGCATCCTCTACATGCTGCATGCCGCATTGATGATCGACGTAAAGATCACCGCGTACTACAACGGCAAGAGCGGCGATGGCGAGTACATGCCCATTCCACTGTATGTCTTTGGCCGCTGGACCCACGGCATGCTGGAGAAATTTCCGTGGTTCTTGGAGTTTTGCGATAACAAGCAAATGGATATATAGCCACAGATTCTTGTGTGTGGATGTTGCATGCCACACGAATCTTTTCGGAATAATTCAATCCAATAAAGCATCTCTACTTTCCTAATAAAATTTATGTATATTTATTTATATATTTCATTTTTAAGCTGTAATTCGAATTTCAAATGTATTAAAGGAGTTTTTTATTTAAGTTATATTAAGATTTTAATAACATTTTTCAGTTAACAATATTATACGACTACAACAAGGATTCGTTTAGTTTTTGTTGAATTTATATTTATAGCAAAAACCTTTTTGTTTTTTTTAGTTTACAATTTATTTTAATACAAAATTTCTTTATTCTTTTTAGGTTCTTACTCGTTGATTGCAATGGTAAGAAAGTGGATATTTTTATGTATCTATTAAAAACATGTACCCAATTGTTTTTATATTTATTTATTTTTAAATATTTTATTATTCATTTTTACTTTTGCAATCCAATATTAACTATGGGTATTTAAAACACGATTTTTTTATATTTATCTTTATATTTACAATCTGTTTTTTTAAACAATAAGTAAATTTTATATATTGAACAAAGTTCTTTGATTTGAACTTGTTGCCCAAAACCCGATTGTACAGTGGGAGAAAATCTATAGAGGTGTTGAATTTCCTTCCATTTATTTCCCTCATTAGAAAACAGCCATAATTAATTTGGACTTAGCAGAGTGTCCCACAATGGATGCATATCTGATTACTGAGAGTATCTTAGAGTGAGAATAATACGTATCTGCATATAAGTATTTATAGCTACAGCATGTGAGGTAGAGCCTAACCAGTTAATGCTGGAAATGATTCCCCGAACAATTGCTGACCCCATCAACGGGTTGGGTTGGTCACACAGCTCTCGCTCTCGCTCTCTCTCTCCTCTCTCTAGTGGCCTCAGTTATTTTTATCTGCTTTAACCATGAATGAATTCATTGAAAAGGGGTTTCCATTTTTGTGGAAAAACCTAAATACAATACCATTTTGTATACCGTTCCACTTGTTGTGCGTGCGACCCAAAGGTACATACTACGAGTAGGAGTACGAGTAGAACAGTGGAACGTACATATGTAGGTATGAGCGTATGACCGGAAAAGGCTTTAAATTTTACACTTTTATGGAGACGCAGGCGGGCGGCCGGGTCATGCGACGATATGTCCTGCCGTTGATATCGGCTTAACTTTGCCATAAAACTGTCAGCGTCATGCCTATGCGGGGCGGCACGGGGGTGCGGGTTTGGGTTTGGGTTTGGGTTTGGACAAATGAAATAAATTTTACAGCCAAATGGACAGAGCAGAGCAGAGCAGAGCAGAGAGAGCAGCCAAACAAAAAGCAAAACCAAATGCAAAACAATAGGAAGGGGCCACAAAGATTTGTGTGTGTTCGAGTGTGTGTGTGGGATGGACAGAATCTAATGCGGACAACAAAAGCACCTGTGACCTGGAAAGTGTCCAACCAACAGGCAGGAGTCAGACCGTGTCTATGGTTTACGGGCGTGGCTCCTGTCAGCAGCTGGGACCAGCCAGACTTTAAGCTCCTTTCGACGGTGGGCCACTTTAAGCCAGACATTAGCAAATATTTGCAGTGTGTGAATGGGGAATTGGGATGGGATGGGATGTTCATCAATTAAGTGTCATCAATCATCGACGGAATGGATCAAAATCAGCGACAACATTCGACGAGGCAATCGGGGCAAACATGTCACGGTACAAAATATCGTTTAACCTAAACCAAAACTGCCAGCAGCACACAAAAACCTATTTACTTCGTGGCAAGACACTGCCCAACCCACAGGAAAAATTAAAGGGAGAACATCCCCCAATGAACTCGCGTTCCTTGCGCTTAATCTGTGCTGGGCAAATGTTGAACGAGGAGTGGAGTGGAGTGGATTGTACACCTAAACACACAGAAATATATTTGGGAATGAGGGAAAAGCTAATGCATTTGGCGGTGGGAGAGACAGGGCCCAGGTCGTATCGGTTTCAATTGGTGACCCACTGGAAATTGCTCCACATAAAACTGAAAGCGCCAAAAACTTTTCGGCCGTTGCTTTTTTGGGAAAGTTTCTTCGAGCGAGCCAGAGAGAGCGAAATGCTTTATGGTGCGACCAAATCAAGTGGAAACTCAAGCAGGAGCAGGAGCAGCGAGTGGCAGTCAAATGCTCAAGCCGGAGACGCCTCCGAACGACTTGTGAAACAATGCTCCATTAATGGCGCCCGACGCACAAAATGGGAATTGGGCAATGTCGTATCTGCTCCACCAATCTTTTCAAATTTGAAATCAATGTCGAGCGGTTTTGGCTGCAGTTATGATTATTGCAGTTGTCGAAAGTTTCTTTCAGAGGAATGATCAGAGTAAGAGTGGGGAGTGGAGCTGTGGCTGTAGCTCCTAGCCATCATAATGTTCTGGGCAAACAGCAGATTCGAAGGAAAGGTTTATGCAAATGCCAAACGCTTTTATACGCTGGCAAACACTAGACAACGGCAGGGACAGGGACAGGGACAGGAACTGGGACTGGGAGCTGAAGCAAGTCCAAGGCGATGGCTCGCTAAAAAATGCTTATGACTTGTGTAAACAATTTCCCCAGGACCACAGAGACCACAGGCCACGACATCCTTTCCAGCTCCATTTACGTGTAGGTATGCCACTGCCCCAAGAACTCCTTTGGCCTTCGAGTGTATCTCCTGCTGGATCTTTGGTGTATAAAAAATATTTTATGGACTTTGCTTCGAAGGAAAAAAGTTACTTTGTGGGCGAGTGAGTTGGGCTCTGCGTATGTGACTTCCGTTTGTCCTTGCATGTCCTTCCATCACACACACACAAGCACACATACTGGCACACACATGTGTAGATTTTTATGCATTTTCTTAGCGGCCATTTTTATGCCCGCACACGTTTTCCATTAGACATCAACAGGACTGTCATTTCCCTATTTCCTACAGCTCCTTCTGCCGCTGCTCCTTGTTTGATTTCCGTTCAATATTCTCCTGGCGGATGCGATACCCACTTTTCCCTAACCTGTCAGCTGTAGAGTCCCGTTTTAATTGAAATCTGGGTCAATCTGGGGGCAATCCTCCAACGCACCATGGAGCAAGGAGCAAGGAGCCAGGAGCACATTAATCAACATTGGAAGGACGCGCGCCGTGACAGGTTGCCTCCCCACGGGGCTGTGGCAAGGGGCAGGGGCGCGGCAATGCTTAATTTTGCATTCGTCATTAAAGCAATTATCATGTTACGACAATTACTCTTTTCTTACGCCCCTCAATTTTCCATTTTCCGCCGCTGCTTGGCACCGCGGGTCGCCCGGCGATTGATTGAAAGATGGAAATGGAAATGGATTGAAACTGTGTGGCAAGTGGGAAACTTAGCTTAGTGAAAACTGTGCCAAAAGGTGGCATTAATCTTCATAAGCGAGTGACAACATCATTGGAGGAATATCAACGTGGCATTGTAGCCCCCTTGCTACCCCTTGATGGGCTGCTAATTAAATATGTAACACGCATCTTAATCCGCTCTCGCACCCACCCAGTGTTTGTCTGCAATTTATCAAAAGGCTCGGCACAAGGAAATAAAAAAACACAGGCAAGGAGAGAGCACTGAATGAGGTGGTGTAAAGCCTAAGGGGTATATTCGTTGCCGATTTATTAATAGTGACACAAATATCTCCACAGTTCTTTAAACTTTCGTAAATATCAAATTAATTCCACTTAAATTTGTTAGCCAAACTTTCATTAAACTTCGCTCTCTCTGCAGGGTATCTGGCAGTCCAAAGACTCACTCTCTATCTCATCCCCTCTTCCGTCTTGGGGTTTTCGCTTATAATTCCGCGGATATAATTTTTTAGCGAGGCGCTGGAGCGCGCCGTGCCGCGTATAATGCGCATAATTTCTATGCCACGTTGGTCACCCGAAAAGTAAATGTGTAGACACTGGCGAAACTCGCAGACAGTGCCGGGGCGACTCGACCTTTGTGCCAGGCAACGTTTTTGGCAATGCTTTGCTGCTGTATGTATGGGGAAACAAAAGAGGTACATGCGAAAAATAAAACCTATTACCGGAATCATAATTATCTTTTATGGCCGCGTCTGTCATGACGACATTATAGCGGTGGTCTGCTCCTGTTCCTGTTACCCCCCACACTTATCCTCTGTAGACACTGTACCGCCCCCCCTGCACGTAGCAATAAAAAACCGCGAAATGCGGCCAAGTAGCAGCAATAGAGAAAAAAGCGTAACATAAATTACAGACACACAACCCCAACAAGGGGGCTGCAAGGGGTGAGCTCCACAAATTACGTAGCACCGGAATAATTCTCGTAATATTTTCATTACAAAAACAGTTTCGATTCCCCTGTCCCAGCCACTGCAGAGGACATCTGTCGCCAGCGTTTGCGCCTCGCTCTCTCTCTCTCTCTCTCTCTCTTCTTGGCCAGAAACAGGTGTTTCCTAATTTATTGGCATGGCCTACGGACCCCAACCCAGCACCAGCGCCCTTACTCCACTTTATGCTCCACCCTCTTGCTGTTTCCTGCGAAGGATATTAACAGGAGTTTGGGGGGATAGCCCATTGTCTGGCAGACAAATCAAAGTGCTGCTGGGGAGTAACACTCTGCTCCTGGCTCGACTTGTCATGTGTTTTTTAATTTCTAATATTTCACGCGTCATACCCAGGCCCCCCTCCCCATGCCATGCTAATGCCTTGCTTGGCCGTGACAGGCGGACGACAGAGGGCGCTGCCATTGTTGTGCACTTTGCCGCAAATTATGCGAGACACGTCGTCCTCCCAGAGGCACAGTCAGAGAGCAGGGAGTGCTTCAACTGGACGACTGTGTCTGGAGGTGTGCCTGAGGTGCCTTTGGAGCAAGGAGCAAGGAGCAGGCAAGAACTCATCTGGCACTACGTGTGATAATCCAAGGGCGGCAAAAAGTTTTCTTAAAACAAACCACAAGGCAGCCCATTCGAACCAAGCCAATACCTCTTGGGGGAAGCCCTTAAAATACCCTTAATACGATTCCAGCTACCCGCCTGCTACCCTGTACTTGAGTTTAAGGTGGCTGGGGATAGCATTTCGCCCAAGGCCAAGTGTGTGGCATTCCCCTTGTTAAAAAGCGCAAAATGCACGTGGCCCAGCCACTGCCACTCTTCCACTCCTCCACTCCTCCACTCCTCCACCCCTCCACTCTCCTCTGCTCGTTGGTTGTTGTGCCAGTAATTGCTCTGCCGCCTGTTGACAGGATACTTCAACTATTGTTTGCCACAGAGCTATGGAGACTATAGAGAACACTGCTACGCCTGCCTCTACCTCCTGCTTAATTCAGCATGAAATTGGTTTGTATTATTACAAACATTTTGCAGCGAGCTGCCGTCTGGCTGCCGCTGCCCTGAGGCGCCATGGACCTCAACACCTCAGCAGAGTGTCGGTGGGTCTGTCGCTCGGTCGGTCTGGTGGCTGCCCTTAAAGCTGCTCCGCTCTTCAGTCATAAGGTAAAGGATCCCTATACGCGTATGGTACATGTTTCCCTATGAAAAGTTTGCTTTTGCTTTGCTTTGATGCTGCGCTTTAATTAAAAAACTGTGCGCTTCGCGTAACTAGCACTTGATTAATTTTTGGTTGCACGCAAAAGAAGCGCGAAAAAAAATGCAAAAGCAAAACGCAGAGAGAGCGGGGGACTGAGGGGGAGGGAGAACCACAAAGCGGGAAAGCAGCAGCAGCAGCAGCAGGAAAAAAGGATTCAAATTAATTATGTCCATGCTGTGCCGGGGTCCTGGTCCTGTGTCCTCTACTTTACGTTATCAGCGCGTGCTCTGCATACGTGGCAGCAAGGGACCAGTACCAGGACCAGGATGTGGACTCCACATTGCACGCTGTGCCCCTGAAGCTCGCTCTTTCTAGTTTATTTTGGGTTGAACTTTGTAGCTTAGTGGGCGCTGCCCTCACCTTTTGATATTGAATTTCCGCGAAATGAAATGCGGTCCAGCCAGCACACTGACCAGCGGCCACGAGGGGAGTGGGAGTGTAGCGTGGAGACCATGCATGGGCAGGGGCGTGATCACCGTTTCAAAGTGATTTACAGTTGACAGAGATTCCGATTCCCTAATGAAATGGTTATGCTTGGGAGGAGGAGCAGGAAAAGCAGGAGGAACAAGAGGAGGAGCTGAAGAATAACCCAAATGTGTTTGAATGATCATTGAAACTGATATTCAAATTGAAAATTGAGGGAAAACCACAGAAGAGAAGCTGGAAAGATAGTGATTATATCTGGGAGAAGGAGAGAAGTGATAGAGAGATTCAAAGACTTACTCAAGAGTATTGAAGTTAAAGAACATTTAAAACCAATTCTTGGGCCATCTCTGAGTAGACAGTGTAAACATTTTCTTGTAGGAATTAACCTTCCAATTAGTTCCATTCAAAGCTTCGCACTTTATGACTCAAAATCCTTACAGATTCCGCCGCTTCACTCTCGTAGACATTCAACCTTAGCACACAGAAAGATACTTGCACAGAAACGCAGATATATTCCACCACAAACAGAGCTACAAACAGACACAAAACAAACACACACGAGCTGCTGCTTTTGCTCTTCATTTGGCTTCGAAAAACAAAGGCTGAAATGTTGAAACAGTTCTCCAGCTGCTCAGATACTCCTCAGATATTAAATACAATATTAATAATCTCACATGTGCGGGTTGTTCTCAGAGGAGTGGGGTGGATATAGAGAGAGGGGATTGTGGGTGTGTCGACAGCAGCAGCAGCAGCAGCAGCCGCCAAGAGTCATCAGTCATCCACTCATCCTCAGACGTGGCAGCCACACACACACACACAAGTCAAGGATTTCTATGGATTTTTACCTACAAGTCGCTGACAGACCGCCACAGACTGGCGCCAGTCGCAAGACAAAAGGGCCAGAAATCCCACTCGTAGCTCCTCACCCCGAGAGAAGTGAAGGAAGAGTCAAGCAACACAATCGCTAATGTAAATGTTTGTCTGCTATTTGAATTTTAATTACTTTTCGCCGCTTTTCGCTGTTGGCGGCACAAACTATTCCGTTACCGAATGCTCCCCAGCCAGACCTCACCTCAGCGCAAACTTTTTAATGGAATTCCTGGCCAGAAAACCAGAAAAACTTTCCCCCAAAGCCTCCATCCAATAGTCTATCCAATCATTGCCGTGTTCCGAGCAAAGATCGTAATGCGCCTTAATTGAAATAAGTCCCCGACCAATTGCTGGCGGCCCAACAGCCGGCAGCCACTTAAGCCCGTCCAGTCAAAGGTGGAAGGTGGAAGCTGGAAGCTGGAGTTGGAGTCCTTCTCCCAGTTGCACAATCAAGAAGCACTGCCCCTGCCCCTGCTTATGGGTGGCATAAATTTTGGAATTGTTAGCCGGGGCCACTTGAACGGAAACGACTAATTCCCGTTGCTGAGATTGAGATTCCCCAAAACCCCCAACACCAACACCCAGTCAGCTCCTTGGAGGCTGCGGCGTCTGGCATCTGTTCCACACAGAGCAGACAGGAGACAGCAGGCAGGCAGGCAGGCAGGAGTCGCGTTTTCTTTCCACAGGAATACACGAGTATTCGACATTCAGTTGGAACTTCTGAAATGCTTTTTATCGGATTGAGACGTGCTGCGCCCTGCTGCTCCTGCGGTGGCCAGAGTAAACTTCTGAATGGAAAGAAAATTCAATCAAAGGTACAAGTAAATCCCGCGTGAGTTCATAAAGTTCGGGCAATGGCAGCGGCCATAAGTTTAAGAGTCAACTTTAAAAAGGAAAAACTCGCGCGGCGGGTGGATTTGTGCCCAATTTGTGAGTGGAAAGAGCAAACTATGGGGAAATGGTGGCACATAATGGAGTGGCATATTGAACTGATTTATAGAAAAGCACGCAGCGGAGTGCTTTCTGCTCGTATCATAGATGGAACGAGAGAGATCTTTTTGAGCAGCAATGCAGCATAAATCACGCGCCTTTGAGTTGCGCGCACTTTGAAGTTGCAGCCAAAGGAAACGGCAAAAGCCAAAAGCCAAAAGCCAAGTGTAATAATTCTGAGACAAAAAGAGTTGAAAGAGAGCGTGCTTCGACTGTATGTGTGTGTGTGTGTGTGTGTGTGTCTGTCTTCAATTAGTGTTAAGAGCTTGTCAAACAAGCAGCGAGATTAAAGGCAAAAGTCGCTACACAAAAATCCCCACACCCAAACCCACTCCTCATTCGATTCCCATTTACTCCCAGCCTCTGCTGCTGGTAACATGCAACAAACCATGGCGAACACGTTTCGATTGTGGCATTGTGGGCGTTGCTCCATCGCAAGGATGGCAGGCAGGACTCGAATCGATTGGCAATAGCCGTGAGCTCATTTCACCTCCGAAAAGGCAACAAACCGAAATCCTAACAGGAGGCAGGACTCTCGGCAGCGCAAACATCTAATTGCCTGGACAGAACAAATACGAGCAGAACACTGGGGCCACTGGGGACTACTTACTGCAGAAGGACCAAGCAGCCAGGAAAGACCCTCCCGGACCCAGGGCTGATATGTCGATAAAGAGGTGAAGGATTAATAGCAAATAAATTGATGTTGAAAAGGCGATTACACCGACAAGGGACTTAGCCTTGGTCCTTCTTAAAGAGCTTTCTCTTTCGGTCTCTTAAACTTGGACAAACATTTCATTTTGTGGCCCATAAATCACTCGGAAAATTTACCTATGAAAGGAAAATGTCAGCCAAGAAAAAAACATACGACAGAATATACAAAACAAATTCTGTTTCACGCATTATCATATGAATCTTTTTTGCCCCACAAGCAAGGGGCATGGTGGACAGTAACAAAAGCCAAAATGTTGCATAAATTCAGCTGCCACTTGATGTGTGTATTACAACAAAAGGTGAGGCCACACAAGCACAGGGGATGATGAGGCACGAGGCTTGTGGGTAGCGTATAGAGCAGGGTGACCAATGCCGGACAATGCAAATCTTTTGCGAAAGCGAATCGAATCGAAAGGCATTGCTTGAATAAATTTTCATAAATTTTCGTTCCGTGATTTATTTCATATTTGGTTTATTTTTTTGTGCGCTTTCTCCATGGGGGAGGGTACCGGTCATTGATCTTCCACACTGCCTGAAGAACCTTTAATCAAGGAGCAGAAAAAAACAGCAAAACTTCAGCTCACTTTTCACATTCATTTTCACTGAAATGAAAATCGACAGGGGGAAGCTGGAATGAAGGAAAATTGTTTGCATGTCCAACAGAAACAATCAAATCGCAATTTGGTGGGGCTCATGGAAAACCGATTTATCGCTATTTTGGGGTGTAGTAAGTCGTAGTTGGGGGGGGGGGGGGGGGGGGAAGTTGGGGGGTTGGTGAAAAAAAAACCATTAATTTTATTGTAATTTTTTAACACACCCCCCCCCCCCGTCCCCCCCCCCCCGCCGTGCTCT